>NC_081212.1:2177500-2481396 GCF_902713425.1 Acipenser ruthenus | reverse complement strand
TGATGATGATTGATTCTGTTCTGATTGAAAAAACTCTCTGCAGTCTCTGTGTAATGCGCTAATTTAAAAGTTAATTGAATCCTCCGCCCCACCCCCAGTGTGAGAGAGTGCAAGAGAGAGAAATATTGGGCAGGAACTCAAAGATAAAGGAAGTGCGCTGGTGCCTTACTGGGGCTGTAGCCAAAACAGAGATGGAGAAGCAGGGGAGTGGAGAGAGGGACAAGAAGTGGAGTGCAGCTTTAGAGGTCACAAGAAAAACACTGCGAGAAAGTGTGGGAGAGGAGAGAAAGAGAAATAGAAACAAAGAGGGGGGGATTACCCATAGAAGCAGCCAGAACACGGAGAGGGGGAGTCCAGGAGTGAAAGAATACATGCTCGCCGTGCATTTAGATTTTCTTCAGCAGTAAATCCCTGGATTTCCACTTTACAGCAGCAGGTGGGTGAGCAGAAGCGGAGCAGCAGCTACAACAACAGGTGTCAGGTGCAAGTGTAGGAGAGTGAGAGCGACTGTGTGGGACTGTATACAGCAGCAACAGGATGCCAATGCAGACACAACACCCTTCCATTTCAATGACACTGCACACTGGTTGCACAGCAAAACAAGACGACTGCATGTGGGTTTTTGTATTAAGATAATACAAATAGAGTAATAAAAGCACACCTTTTAGGGCGTGGAGTATTGAGATCTGCCTCGGTTTAGATCTTTAAAATAGACACTAGTGTATAGGAAGTATCCAGTATGTAAACTCCGGATTAAATTGACATGCAATAACTAGGCTAAGCATTTAGGTTTTGAGCGTATATGGCTGTTGGCCGACTGAATTACTGTATGTGCTCAGTGTTAAAAGTACACTTTTGACTTGTACTTTATAAGATCAGCATTTACTGTTCTTACCCAAATTCAAACTGGAACAGCCAATCTTAAAACTCTCTTCACTGTTAGTGTAACGGGCAGTGTTGTGTGATACTCTGCCGTTACAGATGATGTCATGTACCTTGTTGGTGAGATGAGATGAGGTTAAAAGCTCTAAAATCCACACATACTGATGAGCCAGCCTTCTGTATTGTGCTTCAAATGCTCGCTTGCAGTGCGCAGGGTCACTGGTTCGTGCCCAGCCTCTGCCCTGTTACATTGGTTATCTCAGTGCAGTCTAACTGCTTGCAAGAGAAGAGGTGATTGTGAAATAAAGCAACATGCAGCCCTCCAGTAAACACACACACAGCTGCACGTGGCTCTCGCTGCTGGTTGACAGACACGCTGACTATTACAAGAGGGGCTGAATGCCAAACAGCTCTCCAACACACCTCTAGTGCCTCATTTCCATGTAACACAATCCCAGGAGATTCCCCGGCTGGTCTCCCTTGAAACAGTGCTTCCTAAAATAGTTCAGGATAACATAAATCAATCAATCAATCAATCAATCAATCCTAACAAAAGAATGAATAGGAGTTCTGAAACATCTAGCTTTTATTGTTGCCCGAGCCCTTTTCCCTTCCGTAGTAAGGTAGTGAAGTTTGCTGGCGAGTCAGGAGAAATGTTTTCAAGCTGGCTGCCAAGCCCAGCCAGAGGGAGGGAGATAAGGAGAATGTGGAGAGAGAACGAGTGAACAGAGAACCACAGCACCGACTGACTCCACTCTGCTTCAGTACAACTGCAGTGCTCGCCTCCCAAGACCAGACCAGCCCCCAAATACAAGACAACACCGAGCTGAATTCACTCTGCATTTACTCTAAATGCACACCTAACATGAAAAACACAAAACGGTCATTTTAAACAGCATGCTTGCTAGTAACGTCACTGTAAATACAAAATTGCAGTTACCAGTACAATGAAAAGGTAGGACCACCCCATACCCTACCGTACACACCATTCAGTACATAGCCTACATATTGACATGGTCATTTAAATATCTCCGGATTCTGACACTCAATAACTGGCGGTAAAGAATGGCATAACGACAGTTAATCACAAATGGATAATAACTGTCTCTCTAGATACAGAGCGACTTATTCCCTTCACTGGATTTTAAAATGGAATAATTAAAAATTAAAAACAGGACTAAATGGATATGCAAGACATAACTGAACTCAGTGCTTCTTGCAAGTTCTGCAACATTTCCATTTCTTTAATAGAACATGGAGTGAACTTTGCATGGGAGTAAATGCTACTATATTTGGTTGTTTGTCTTTTTAATAATCTGTGTTTAAAATGTACGTATGCTACTTTCTGCTAGTGTTCCCCAAAGAACCAAAATAAATAGTGGGTTTGTGAATAGGAGAACTGCACAGACTGTCAGCATTTGTTAAGGTTCATGTCCTAAAGATAAGGACGATACAGATGTTCAGTTTCCCAGATATTACAAACAGGCCTGTAAATCGACTATTGTCCCAAACTTAAATGAAAGACATTCTCCATTGAAGGAACGTTCAGTTTAAAAGGGTGGGTTTCCATTTCACTGCCGTAGCCTGCCTCGCACAAAAAGGAGTCACGAAGGTCAGTACTGACAGGAAGGAACAAATAAGGAAACAAACAAAACCCCATCCCCAGCGGAGCAAGTGAATGCAGGGGGCTCATATTGCTACAGTTTAATTCCTTGGAAAGTTTCGCTCTAGATAGTATAGACCAGGGGAGGCCAAAGCTGGCTCTTCCAGTCCTGGTCTTTATTCCAACCCTGTTCTATAGTGTTTAACTGAACCAAGTAAACCTCCATCCAGACCCTGAAGTAGTTCATTATATCATCTGAACTCTTCCTGGAGTGGAATGGCCCACCAGAACTGTGATTGAACACCCCTGGTATAGACTGATCATTTCGATCAGGGGTATCCAATCCTGGTCCTGGAGGGCTGGTGTCCCTCCTGGTTTTTGTTCCAACTGTACCCTAAATTACTTAATTGGACCAATTAAGTGCTTATTGGAAGCTTAATTGGTACAATTAAGTAATTTAGGGTACAGCTGGAACAAAAACCAGGAGGGACAGCGGCCCTTCAGGACCAGGCTTGGAGACCCCTGATTTAGACAGTACTACATTACAGCAGTTCCTTAAAACTTACCCAGCTTGCTTGTTGTACTGCAAACATTTCCCAGGTAACAGCACTAGAGCTGATATTGACTACATGGGCTTATACAATAACAACTTTCTATGTAAACAACAAACGAAAAACCTTTCTGTAAATGGCTGTGGGAAACACCTTGAGGCTGCTGCTTCTCTGTTTCAGCATGACTAAACCTGCACAGGGACATGTTTGTGATTGATGCACCGCGCTGCTGCCAGGGTTTATGCAGTTTGATTTACACGCTGTCTTAAACACTGCGGCATCACGAGGGCTGCAGGGCAGGGTCAGGAACAGCTGACAGAAAAGAGAAGGGAGCGGGGGAACGGAGACACAGAGACAGAATACAGGAGGAACGCAAATTTACCACTAGGAACTTTTAAAAAACTTGACACCTCTATCCTAAAGCTTCAAATCTCATATTGCATGTAGGGCTGCAGCCTGTTTCAGAGTGAATCAAATGGCCATTATCTCTTAAGCCAGGAGGAACACAAGTTTACCACTAGGTCTTTATCATTACCACAAGCATTAAAATAAAGTGCATTTATCCAACATGTATTTTGGTATTGGTCCAAGACAGGAAAGTGCCAATTAATATCTTTTATTTGACTAATAAGAAAAATATGTATTTCCAAAAACCACAAGATGACGCTCACTTTTAGCATATCTAGACAAACATTATATTTCTGTACTCTGTTTACTTATTCATTCAGATGTTTGTAAATGCTCTGTGAGTTTCATGGGTTAACTCAGCCTGTTGATCCTCAGATGATGATATGCACATGACTGTCTGCAGTACAATCTGCACAAAGTGACTCATATAACCAGACCCCAACAGTGGTATTGTTATCCACTGTAGTATCTTGAGTAATTTTAGGGAAGTGCTGCAAGAGGACACATGACTACTGCAGTCCTGGACAGAACATGCTTTGACTTGCCAGTTCCTAGATGTTTTATTTTATTTATTACAATAACAAAAGTTTTGTATAAAATGCTCTTAAACACTGCAGCATAACACCATCAGCTGATCTACTCAACTCCAACCTTTCACACAGCAGCCCCATGCTCTAACCACTGAGCTACTCCAACCTACTACATTTCACACTGCAGTCCAGCACACTAACAGATTCAACCCCAATACCTTTCACACAGCAGCCCCATGCTCTAACCACTGAGATACTCAAAACCAGATGCTCTGAGCCAGCCAGGTCAGGTGTCAAACCTGCTAGCTTCCACTCTCCAGCCTATTCAGATGAGAAGTACTGCAGTCCCTCATCATCAATGATCCCCCAGACTGTATGAGTCAGCCTGCTGCGCTAGGAGCCCGTCTGCCTGTGAGGTGAGTCAGTGTAGGAGAGAGGAGGGCGTGAAACAGGTCTCTAGGGCTTTGAACACAGGGCTGCTAGGAAAGGTCTTTGAAGCACACAGAGCTTGTTCCTCAGCACTACACTTTCACTTCATTTTGTAGGATTAAAGTAAACCTTTTAAAAAACTTGACACCTCTATCCTAAAGCTTCAAATCTCATACTGCATGTAGGGCTGCAGCCTGTTTCAGAGTGAATCAAATGGTCATTATCTCTTAAGCCAGGCAGCTGGTAGCTTTGCTACAGACCAGCATCCTGCAGCGGGGTAAACAGTTGCTCCCATCCTACTGCAGACAGCCAGCTGTCAAGAAGCTGCCTTGTATGTGGGGGCCGGAAGAGACAGTGGTCAGCTGTAAAGCTCAGAAACATGAAAGGTTTAATAAGGAAGAAGGTTTTACAGTAAATCAACCAACTGCACTACCCTGACCACCTTATTGTTTAGCTTTATAAAAACAAGTTCTCTTAACTGGATTATGATCATGCAGCACAAAGGCAAGGTACTAAAACTAATAAAGAACAGGGACGTGGATTTCAAAATCTCAAAAGCTGTACTTTTCCTAAACCTGCCTGGAAGCCGCCTCCAGCTTTGCACTGCACTATGGAAGCTAAAATTAGAGGCAGATTGCAGAGTTGGGTGGGAGTGGGAGTTGGAGAGCTGCTCCAGTGAGCCCTGACTGACAGAACGGGCCACTGACAGCCTGTACTTAAACTGCAGGCAGGAGGCAGGGTAGGCTGCAAATTAATAGCACAATTTTAGAACCATTTGACTCAACAAGATGAATTCAGGATAATCAGCGTTCAAAAGAGTGGAGTTGAGTTGCTAAATAAAGTTTCATTACATTCTACACAGGAGAAGGCAAACCTTAGCCCTTCCTACCCAGGTCTTTCTTCCAGCCAGGTCCTTAATGATTTTAAGTGAATAGTTCCATTAATTATAACTATAACACATAGCATGGCTCTCCAGGACCGGAGTTAACCACCCCCACAGCTACTGTGAGTCTCAGGCAGACAAGGTGAGGCAGTACATCCACATCTTTACAACACTTCCCATAAACTGAGGTACAACTAATGGAAACTAAGACACGTGGTCAAACATTGGCGCACTACTTGACTTTCTTATAGTTTAAACAAAATACAGCCTACACCCAACCCCTGCCCAGGAGGTAAAACTAGAACACAGAAACTTTCTCGGCTTTCTAGCTAGAACTCAATGCATCACTAAGAGGCATTTACCCAAACTTTTGCCTACCTGATAAAAGGTATAGTTTTAGCCAGGGAAAATCAGGTGTAGGTGAAGTTGGCGCTTCCAGCGAAGGTCTTTGTTTCAACCATGTTCTTGCATCCAGATACTAAAGTAGTAAATTAATTTATTACACATATTAACCCTCTTGGTCCGGCACTGCCCATTCTGAACTAGTTAGATACAGGACCGGAGTGGGTCGAAGCACTACACTAGGAGGAGATAGGAGACGGGGCTAGCAGATGAAGGACCGCGAGGGTTAGCTCAGTGCTGTCACTGCTGCCTGGTATAAATATAGAACTCAGCCTCAAGTGATGGCAGTCTCTCCCCTGGAGAAAAGCCATTTATAGTTCAGGTTCTTGCTCAGCATGATGTCATAACTTTGCAGACTGTCGCCAAGGCAACAACATCCTACCACTGCAGTACCAGACAGGAGTTACGTCATTAACTTAACAACCACTACAGTGCTAGCTTCTCGTACCCTCTTCAAAATCAGCAGTTACTCCTGCATGTTATTTTATTTTTCTTCTATTTTAATTCACTCCATTATTCCATGTTGCGATATTTCAGTTCGGTGATGTTGTCAGGAACAGGTCATAATTTAAAAAGTGCTTAAACACCACCGCCCACCCCCTCCACCTCCACCTCCACCTCCTCATAATATTGTAAAACAAAACTCACAAATCTCACTTCGGGAAGAGGGTCAGGAGCAAGGCAGCAAAAAACGTACCAGGCTATTTGCTTACCAGGTGGCGAGTTGTTTGCATTGAGATACTGCAGTGTACTTACTCAAACACATCTGTCACGCAGATGTTGCAGCCCCATTTTCAGAGAAGACAACTGGATAAGAGCACAACAAACACTGTACTTCCAACAGGCTGACTTCAGAGTGCTTTAGCCTGAAATCAATTAACAGAGAAACTGTGACAGATAAGACAGGATTCACAGAAATTGATTTATTTTATTTTATTTTTAACTGGAGGAAAAGCATGTAGTAGTAAGGAGAAATGTAAACTATTTGCATATACACTAATGTCTGGCCACTTTTAGCTACGGTAGCAACACTGCTAGATTGCCCTCAAAAGAAGAATAATTCCCGCTAAGATCACATGCTTTGGCAGTTCACAGTTCTAAGCATGCCAGAGTGGAGGATGTGTAATTCTACACCAGGGAAATCCAAAACTAAGATGATGCAGAATACAAAACGACAACAAGGTTAAGGGTTAAAAAGCATCCGAATGACTTAATAACCCAGACTGTAATAACTTTCAATCTTGCTTTCCTGCTCAAGGCACGAGAATCGATCCCTGCTGAGGCCCTCATGTTTGAGAATGTCCTGAACACAGCAATTCACAGTGAACCAGCGCGGCTCCTGCGTCGTTATGGAATAAAAGAGATGCCACACAGTGTACTGTTAATGCAGGAAGCGGACTTCCCCAGATAAGCCGGTCAAATTAAAACCTAGCTTCCTGTAGCAGTTGCACAATAAACTACTCCAAAGGACATGGCCAGACACTTGGGAGCTCAGTACAACCTGAAAACTACCATTCGACTAAAATGGACAATAAATCAGTCAATTAACCAATACTAAGTCAAGAAAATATTTAGTGATGCTGCCACTTAACAGGAAGCTAGACAGGATAAGAGAGGGGCAGAGTATAATCAAGGTGACCCTTGCCGACATAGAATTTGTAGTTCCTAATTTAAGTAATTTGCTTGGGAACATCACTGGTTTTAGGAGAAAAAAAAAATCATAGCAAGGTGCAAGAAAGCCCAGAGAGAAGCACAGGTTACTCGATACATCTCTAGATTCTCATAATCTCAATAACATGTGCTAAAGAAAGTACTAACCAAGTTTCAAACATGTGAGAGTGTGACAGTGGGGAGATCACTGTGTAATGCCCTGAGCGGAGGCACAGAAGGTGGGTCAGTTCAGAATACCATTGAGTGATTCCAGCAATGCTATTCCGAATAGCCGTATCTAAAATACGGCTCTGGTATTGGGAATACTCTGTTTGCATGTCAGGAATTCCCATTCTGAATACAAATAGAACTGAGCATGCACTTAACACACTTGATAATGATTTACGTACAGTTGACAAAACGCACACACGGAGTGTTGCTTTCCCCCACAAATGTAATTCTGCGTAGAGGGGAGCTGATGGTTTGTTTAGTAATAAAAAGAGGGTAATATGATACAAATAATGTACTTGTAAACTTTTGATGAATATGTCATCATGTCTGTTTGTGAAAGAGTGGGTCAAACAATACAGTTTGACACTACAATTGAAACCTTTAGGATTCACTGGAATGTAAAACCAGCTCATTTGACAAACAAAACTGAATGACCCAGGCAGCCCCTATTGCAGGTAAAGTCTTAACGTCTTAAAACCAGCTGAAAGCCCCCCCCCCCCCTCACAGAATGTTTTTATTCTTCACTTGTTATTCAGGATATGCAAATATTTGAACCACAGCGCAACAGATATCCAAAACGCCTTCAACTGACGAGTGATAATATTGCTGGTGCTATGAAAGAAGGCAAGAAAACGGATCTTCACACTTCAGTTAGCACTGCTTTAACTATCCAACACATCCAAACCAGCAGCTGGTCCACAAAGGCAATTACAGCGTAAAGCATGTCAGCATCACTATTCAACCAGAGCGCTACTCTTCCTGCGCAAGAGGGCCTTTCATTACAAGCTAATATTCAACAGTACAGCACTATCCCGGTTTAAAGGCTTATCTTAGTCTTCACCTAAATCTTTACAGGGTTATATTAGTTCATTGCTATTTCTATTACAGTCAAGACAGAGGGTATTCATCCCACTGACAAGAACACAGGACAGAAAACAAATTAAACACAATCAAGAGAAAATCAGATTCAATTCAAAAGTAAACTGTAAAACCCAGTGCTTAAAACACCGGAGCAGAGCTTGTGATTTTAGCCATGCTCCAACTGGCAAGTCCAGCTTCAAAGGGAACGGTCAGGCCTGTTTTGCGTTGCACTCCTTGTTAAAACAGACATAGGTTATGTTTCACTTGAGGGGATAACAGATAGAGTGACACACATTATACTGCTTTGCTTACCAATAGTTTAAACCAACCTCTTACTAGCTTTAACATTACCAGACCCCCCCCCTCCCCCCTTTAGTGTCCCAATGTTCTTCACCTGTTTTAAACAGTCATTCAAGATATGCAAATACTTCAAATACAGGGCTTTAAATAAACTGTGGCGCTCTAGCGGCTTTGACGCAGGTCACATGGTCGGATAGCAGCTTGACCACTGGCATGAGATTTAGCTGCAACACCTGAAGATATTAGGACCAGCAACTTTTCAGCAGCAGCAACTTTTCATCTATAGCCTTTTCTTTGAATATCTGCACATTTCACAGCTGATAACAAGCAAATAACAAGAACATCTACAACAGTATGGGGGGGGGGGGGGGGGGGCAGTATGTTTCTAGCACCAAGATAAGAAAATAGATTTCAAAACCTTGATGGTATGCTTTCAATAAAATACCTGTGGCAATAAAACCACATTCCCAATGCTCCAAAACTACCAGTAAATGAAAAACGATGTCAATTTCTATTTTGCCATGAGGGTACTTACAAGAAGAGCTGGGTCTGTCAGTCATTAACTAAGGCGGCCCCGCCAAACAAGAAAAGTTTGAAGTTTTGATTTCAATTTGGAACAGCAGTTTTGATTCCAGGAGCTGCTCCTCTATTTAGGATGTCATACTGTATCATTGAGGCTGAAGGCCACTGCACCCTCTCTCTCTGCGATTTCAATGGGAAAGAGAATTTACTGACAGACATCTTGTGCAAGACAACCGCCAAGTCTCTGACCAGGAGATATGCATTCTCCAGGGACAACAATTCAGTGCTTTGCAATTTTTACAAGATTTTTCCAAGACAGTCCTGGTGGTAACTGGGCATAAACTGTGGCTGTCATTGGCGTTTCTAGATTTACTCTAAGGAAGGAAAGAGGGAGGTGGTGTGGGGTTGTCAGGTCATCCATCCTCCTTTCGTTTTTAATAACTTTAGTTAAGATTAAAATTGCGATTGCTATTCTGTCTGTCACTATACTCGCCCCAAGAGAATGATGACAAGCAGCAGCAATGCCCTGTGGCAACGCAGTCCACAATAAATTACAACAGGAGCCAAAGCAACTCCTCCTGCCAGATGTATAGGCCACATTGATATGAGTATGTGTCAAATATACCTATAGATTGCATGACATTGCAAAAAAATGTTTCACAGAAAAGAACCCTTTTTAGCATCAGTACAGTATAAAATACCAGCTCATCGGCCTTTGAATTTACTTTGCCGCTGGCACAATCAGCTGGGGGTATTGTGTTATTTTTTTTTTTCTCAAGTCATGTAAAAACCCACCGCTTTCCCACATACTAGAAGCAGCAAGCGAGAACATACATGACGTAGAAAGCCGTGACCCAACAGTAGCTGCACCAAAACGATGCCCACAGTATTGTGGAATCCGCGACCACATGGGTCATCACGGGATTCGAATGCAAGTAGCTATCAGAAGTTAGGATGGGATGCTTCCCATGCTGTGTGTCTTCTGTTTCAGATCCAGCCACATTATTAGGAGGGTCCCTAGTTATGTATGTATTTCCACTGCATGCAGGCCACAACTGTGTACCGATAATAAGCAATGTTATGCTCAGTCTTACTCCAGTAGGAGTTAAAAAAACAAACAAAAGCGTTTATTTAACAAAGATTCAATGACAAGGTCTAGGAGGGGCAAGAATGACGATTTCCCAAATAAAAGGAAGGGGGGCTGGGGTGGTGTGCGGGGCATCGCGTCGTGGTACCAAAAAATCAAAACACTCACACACACAGACGCTATACGCTTCTTTTTAGTTTGCTGCATGTTAATAATAGTGAGAAAAACAGCATTCCCTTGCCATGACACGGGGGGCAGGCAAGGAGGGAGTGGTTTAAAAATATAGATTTTTTGTTGCGGGTTGCTTATTTAAAAAAAACAAAAACACAAACATTTTCAATCTTTTGAGCCAGTTTTTTTTTTTTATGTACTTCGTTATCAAAAAGTAAATATATCCCTGACTGAAATAATTGTATCCATGCGAGGGAAACAGGCACACACACGCAGCTTGTATGCTGTTGCAATGCACCAAAAATTATGGAATGTGGGACACACCAAAAACAAGTGCAACAGCGATACACAATCTACTGTTTCCACAGTCTCGTCCTTTAAACTCGGCACTGCTGCAGAAAACATGACATTCCAAACCCCTACACCTATCACTACTGACGTGTCGGGTTTTTTAAATATATAAATATACAGAAAAACACACATCTATATAACACTGAAACACTTACCCGTCCCAGAGGCCAGGGTTAAAGGGAAGAAAAGTTACCCCGGTATCCAGGCAAAACTGAACGATACAAGGGAAGAGACGGGAACCGAAACGCGGTTTTTATTAACGCCAAACGTGATTATTGTGTGTTATTGTTGGTAAAGCGAGGCGTTATTGATGTTTAATGTGTGTAAACTCCTCCCCGACAGCCCACTCGGGTCAGGCTCGCTCTCTCTCTCTCCCTTCCAGCAGTCAGTCCCAAAGATGGCGGCGGTACGATTCACCTCCTCCCTCCTGACAAACACGGGGGGGAAAAACACGGAGAAACACTCTGTAGAACACCCGCAAACTAACCCGTGGCGACTCCCTTCCTTCAGCCCGGGGCTCTGCTCTGTCTCTGGGTGTGTTATTCGGCGGGTCTGTGTCGTTTTAACGTGCTTTTGAGTGAGTTTTCTGCCCTTCGTCCGTCTCTCCGTACAGCCCCAAGCTCCGCTCCCTCCCGCTGACCGAATCCTACTGGCTGCAGCGCGCTGACTGCAGGCGGCGCGGCCAAGTCCCGCGGGGCGGGAACATCGCGAGACGGAGCGGGGCTGAGGGGGAGACCGGCGCTAACAGTGCGGGTTATAAAACTGCACTCAAATAAATAAACACACGCACCGCTATAATAACCGCAGCATAACTCCACAACGTGTTATAAGCAAAAACAGTTAACTTGGGCGAGGCCGGCATTCAAAGCACCTTTAACCAATAAAACCTATCAATTAATTACATCTTTTTTTGTGGTCTGTTTTGAAATACTGTAAATGCATTTAAAACCGTTTTGCTTCCCCGCCTCCAAAGCGCACCTGTGCTTAGCTTATGGCAAAGCCTGATATGTTGCATTTCACATGTGTTGCATATACTGTACACATATCACAACCTGCCAGTTTATTCCCGCTATCTATGAAATACATGTATAACACAGTATGGCGAGTATAGAAACTCAAGTTAAGAATTCGAGATGCAGCACCTCATATGTGTTTAAATTTCTACCACTGAATGTAGAAGCTTTTTTTTGGCTCACAAAATAACACAGTGGCAAAGGGGTGCGGAGAAATGCAGCAGTTCCAGTATACAGAGAGACAGGAGAGGAGTTTGAGGCATGGTTCAGGGTGCTATGCACTAAGATCACTGACAGAGAGACTGTGATACAGTGGTTGCGTCGGGAGTATGTGGGGGAGGGAGGCCCTGCCCTGGCTCTAGGGTGGGAGGCCCTGCCCTGGCTCCAGGAGGGCTGTGCGGGGCTGTACAGGAAGCCCAGCAGGGCGTGTGAGATTCGGAGAGGCAGATCAGATCTCAAAGACTCTTTCTTCCTTGTTACTGGAAGCACGTCTTAAGAGCTTCTGGGAACTTAGAAAATGTTTTTTTTTTTTTTTGAAAAGCAATTAGCAACAAACCCAGAGAGACAGTTCATACATCGACAGCTTAGAAAGAGAAGGAATATGCATAGCAATTAAAGTCAATGCAAATGCTTCTGTATATCTATTTGCCTGTCTGCGTCTGTCTTTCTCTGTGTCTCTGTGTCACTGTGCTCTCAGTCCCTTTATAAAAAGGATATACTGTACATGGCAGATTGCTATGGACAGTAAATGCCCGCCCATCCTGTCTGTGCCTCACCCCTCTCTGGGTACGTTTACGTTTGACTGTAGAAATAATGTCAAATCCTCAAAGAGCAGAGTAACTATCGGTATGAAATATCCTACAGTGTTGTCCAAAAACACAATAGTTTCCCCACCTACAGTGTATAATACTATAGACAACTAATGGGATTCTGAACAGTACTATATTATTTTGGCATGGTTACTTTGTAGTTAATGGAGTTGTATTTTTGAGTATATCTAAAAAATAACAATATGAAAGTACATGCATGTAAAAGGGAGAGTCAGCAGAGTTCAAGCGGATTTTTAAAAGAAAACAACATTCTGATAAGAAGAGGCGGGGGTGACTGTGGACCTGTCTCCCAGCATCACCCTCCGCCCATTAAGCAGACACATTCTATTCCCAGCTGCAGCTGCCCAATGGTGGCAGTGATTCAACAGCAGGCACTCCTCATTGGCCATCGGCCAGCTGCCTCACACCAATGAGAAGACAGGAGGCTTCGTCCTGTATCCAGGCGAACAGAAAACTTAATGAAGCAATGTTATGAATGGGGGTAGCAGCATGCGGGTTCTACTGCCATAGAAGCAATCTTTTTTTTTAATGCAAAAGCAACCTATTTTTAATTCTTTTAAAGAGCCAGCGTCCCTTTTTTAATTTGATACAGTCTACTGTGGCTCTCCTCTAATGCAGCATCGCAATACTAAGGTCAGGCAATTACATCACCCTAATTGATATGATGTGCTGTGGATTTAGCACCCAGCTGTGGATCTCCAGTCAGAAACTCGTGAAATCTGCTTTGTTGAATGACTTCTTTTCCCCCAGTCGCTGTGTCTCTGCTAAGTTCTGAATCTTGCTGTGAAAGTCTGTCCGAAAGCAATGCCAACCAGAGCAACACAAAGACACAGTGCTGGTGCTCTCTGTTTAATAGATTCAGAAAACAAAAATAGACATTGAGAAATAAACACCAGAGTTGTGGCTCAGGCCTTGTCTTGCGTGTTGACAATATTATCCAGTCTCAATCTGCCCCTACATAGCGTACAAAGAATTAATTCAAGTACTAGTTGGCATTTTACAAGCAAAACAACTCTCTGGGTGGCTTAGTTGGTAGAGCATTGGACTCTGATGTGCAGGGTAGTAAGTTCAAGTCCCACATGAGGCACAAGTGTTAATCCCTCATTTTCAAAACTATTGTTTAATTCACTTTATGGACCTCTAAGGTTTGGCTTTGAAATGATAAACCAAGTTGACAATCACAGCTTATCCCCAGGTCCACATCACAGAATGTAATAATGTGTTTCACGCAGCAGGCATACCAGATGGCTGGCTAGCTCTGTTGTCATGGACTCTGATTCCCAGGTTAGTGGGTTCAAACCCCATGTTAGGGGCATGTGTTTTCTTTTCATTTTCAAATACTTTGCCTGTTTTACAAAACTGGATAAGGTGTCAGTGCTTAAGCATAATAATATTATAAATAGGCTGATGTAAGATCTTATATGCAATGCTAGACTCTCGCATGGAGCCAAGTGGTGCAGTGGGATAATTCACTAGCATGCTGCACTGTTTGACTACAGAATCCAGGTGATTTCTTCATTTTCAAAGACTTGGTTCATTTACCTTGGTGTCAATAAAAAAGCAAGCTCCGGAGTATAAGGATTAGCCCACTGCAGCACCAGCTCCCACGCAAAAGCTGTGTTTCACACTGACAATAAGGTAAATGAAGCAAGTCTTTGAAAGTAAAGGAAGGAATCATCTGCATTTCATCCCAGTCCCCCAAGGAGAAACAGCACAGAATACTAGTGAAGTAGCCCACTGTGCCACCTCACTTCCATGGAAGAGCTTGCTTTTTCACTGACTATACGCTGGCTTCCATAGGACCGTCTTTTTTATATGGTGTCCCTGGTCAAGCTGTAGAATCTGAAGCTGCGCAGCAGAAATAATTCCACTTCTAGCAGGGTTGACGTTTTGCAGTTTCTTAGTGCTGAAACACTAAACGTTGGATTCAAAGTGAAGTATTACTGCTGAAACAACATGAGCGACAATCCTTCCTAAATCGGCAAAGCTAGCTCTGTTTAGGTGTCAGCATGCCTTAGCATTGGTGTTGGTGACCAAAGCAGAAGAATGACCTTGATTTACTGTCACTGCCTGAGTGAGGTGAGCTGTGTCAACACGTTCCTTTTCTTTCTGCAGGATTGAGAAAGGGGTCTCAAGATTCGGGGAAAGGAAATGGAAGATTCTCATGGAAATCTACCCCTTTAGAAGGACAGCTGTAATGATCAAGGACAGGTGCAGGACCATGCAAAGGATAAACATGGCTTAAAGTAGTAGTTTAAAGATTTAAAAATAAAGGTTATGCTGTATTCTTCTGTATCTGTACCTGCGACTGTTGCTGGGTTATTCAGAATAAACAGAGTAAGCATGTTAGTGTGTGTCGTTGTTTATGTATATATACCCATGTGGGGCTTGTTATTGTTAATATTATTATAAAGTCTGTTTACTACACCTGTAATACTGCTTCGCAGAAACCTCTTCCAAGATACAGCTTTGCCTTCTTTCGGAGCCGCATGGTGGCGCAGACAGGGTAATAGCACACTGACCCCGGAAGCATTCACTTTGTGAAACCGCTCTATATACCCCGGAGCGTGAAAAATGGCTGGCGGTGCAGAGCAGCAGCAGGCTCACAGAGCCGGGGTGTTAAAACAGAAAAACAAGCACCACAAACACGGCAAACACCGGACTAAGGGCGAGATCGAGCGGGAGAATAAAGGTAAGGGCCCGGCAGAGGGTGACGGCGAGAGATTTAGCAGAGAAGTGTCTGAGACTTCAGCAGGCTGGATTGACGGGCACACGTGTGCACAGGGAACACGTGGGTTTAAATGGCTAGTTGTGCTACTGATTTTAGTTTGTGGTGCTGGACATAATAATAAAAATCTGTTTTTGTTTCTTGACATCCCTATTGGCTCTAGATATATAGTTTCAGTAGTCAAAACACAGTACGGTCAGTCAGTATTGTAAACCTTTTTTTCTGAACAAATAATATCCACAGGAGCTCATGTATACTGTTTAACAAAACCGAAGGATATTCAAAATTAATACTTTACTTCTGGCAAACAATCAACAGACACATGACGCTATAGGGACAGGCTGGTGTCGAGATAGTTTTTAGTTCCAAACTGGGATTCCAATAGAACGGGCAAGCCCTGGCATGTCTACGTCAAAAGCTGGATGCTGTATACGGGCTGCCAACTCGTGACCATGTGTAGTTAGAGCTAAGGTCTTGTTGGAGTCAGTTTATCATTTTCAGAAAAAAACTAAAAAAACAAAACAAAACCACAAGACCTAGACCACTGAGTACAGGGCTGGAAATCAGACTCCTATTGCATAGCAGTTTCACCCATTCCAGGTTTTACTACGAGCTTGATTAGTCGCAGTGTATAGGTAACAAACTCAGGTGTGTCTTGTTAATCTCATAAGAAAATCTTGAATGGATCAAACAACTATGCAATGGGAGTCTTATTTATGTCCCTGAAGTATAACAAGCTCAGGCATGACTGAAGAACTGGAATGGGTATGTGGCTGTAGTCAGCTGTCATGTGTTAATATAAAGGCAACTCTTACAGAGGTCTGGGCAGCACCTCTCTATTATGAAGCCCTACTGTCACAGCTGTTTCCTCTCCTCTCCTCTCCTCTCCTCTCCTCTCCTCGCTGTCTGTGTGTTGGGTTTGCAGGACGGGTATCTGTGAAGACTCTCAGTAAGAAGCAGAAGAAGGAGCAGAGGAAGCAGGACCGCAGACACAAAGCCAGCCAGCTCCGCAGAAACAAGAAGGACACTGTGAGTCACGCTGTCTGCAAGTCTGTGTGGGAGATACTGGGGGCTGTGCCGCAGTGTGGATTTAAACGGGGTCTGTGTGTCCAGTTAGAAATAACTGCCATGTATGTGTGTGAGTACAACTGGATGTTGAGAGTGTGTCCCATCATGGACATTTCAAAGTCTTTTTGCCATCAGTGTGGATTGGCTGGACTATGTGTCTGACTTTCTGCTCCTCTGTGTCAATGTGTCCTTGTTTGCCTGCCTGTTCTGCCCCAGTAGGGGTTAAAAAGAATTGATTGCGTAGCAGAGGGAGCTATCCCCCTTTTCATTAAAGCAACACATGCAGTTCTGTGAAGACTACACGCAGCTGTTGTTAAAGCCCACGTGGCTCCTCTTTCTCTGTCTGTCTCCAGGTCCTCACAGAGAAGAGGCAGCTGGGCAGTAAAGACGGACCCCCACACCTTGTGGCGGTGATCACACTGCATGCTGGGATCGACGCCCAGAATGCCCTGCAGCTGCTCCGGAGTGCTGAGATGGGATCGGTGTACGAGGGCGCCGGGGGAGGGGACAGTTTCGGGCTCGTCCTGCCACGATTCAAGCAGAGATTAGTCTTCATCAAACCCAACGCAGGTAAAGAACAGAGATTAGTCTTCATCAAACCCAGCGCAGGTAAAGAATAGAGATTAGTCTTCATCAAACCCAGCGCAGGTAAAGAACAGAGATTAGTCTTCATCAAACCCAGTGCAGGTAAAGAACAGAGATTAGTCTTCATCAAACCCAGCGCAGGTAAAGAACAGAGATTAGCCTTCATCAAACCCAGAGCAGGTAAAGAACAGAGATTAGCCTTCATCAAACCCAGCGCAGGTAAAGAACAGAGATTAGCCTTCATCAAACCCAGAGCAGGTAAAGAACAGAGATTAGTCTTCATCAAACCCAGCGCAGGTAAAGAACAGAGATTAGCCTTCATCAAACCCAGCGCAGGTAAAGAACAGAGATTAGCCTTCATCAAACCCAGCGCAGGTAAAGAACAGAGATTAGCCTTCATCAAACCCAGCGCAGGTAAAGAACAGAGATTAGTCTTCATCAAAACCAGCGCAGGTAAAGAACAGAGATTAGTCTTCATCAAAACCAGCGCAGGTAAAGAACAGAGATTAGCCTTCATCAAACCCAGCGCAGGTAAAGAACAGAGATTAGTCTTCATCAAACCCAGCGCAGGTAAAGAACAGAGATTAGCCTTCATCAAACCCAGCGCAGGTAAAGAACAGAGATTAGTCTTCATCAAACCCAGCGCAGGTAAAGAACAGAGATTAGTCTTCATCAAACCCAGTGCAGGTAAAGAACAGAGATTAGTCTTCATCAAAACCAGCGCAGGTAAAGAACAGAGATTAGTCTTCATCAAACCCAGCGCAGGTAAAGAACAGAGATTAGTCTTCATCAAACCCAGCGCAGGTAAAGAACAGAGATTAGTCTTCATCAAAACCAGCGCAGGTAAAGAACAGAGATTAGTCTTCATCAAACCCAGCGCAGGTAAAGAACAGAGATTAGCCTTCATCAAATCCAGTGCAGGTAAAGAACAGAGATTAGTCTTCATCAAACCCAGCGCAGGTAAAGAACAGAGATTAGCCTTCATCAAACCCAGTGCAGGTAAAGAACAGAGATTAGTCTTCATCAAACCCAACGCAGGTAAAGAACAGAGATTAGCCTTCATCAAACCCAGCGCAGGTAAAGAACAGAGATTAGTCTTCATCAAACCCAACGCAGGTAAAGAACAGAGATTAGTCTTCATCAAACCCAGTGCAGGTAAAGAACAGAGATTAGCCTTCATCAAACCCAGCGCAGGTAAAGAACAGAGATTAGCCTTCATCAAACCCAGCGCAGGTAAAGAACAGAGATTAGCCTTCATCAAACCCAGCGCAGGTAAAGAACAGAGATTAGTCTTCATCAAACCCAGCGCAGGTAAAGAACAGAGATTAGTCTTCATCAAACCCAGCGCAGGTAAAGAACAGAGATTAGCCTTCATCAAACCCAGCGCAGGTAAAGCGCCATCTTTGTAAAGGGCAATAGCTTTTACGCGTTTCAGAATATCGTTGTCCTGTACTGAATATAGTTGTACTGTACTGTACTGAATATAGTTGTACTGTACTGTTCTGAGCTCTTGTGAATTTCTCTATTCTCTTCAGGGGGAATTCAATTAAACAGTTATGAGTCTCGTGTAGGTCTAATAGTGTTCGAATGACCTCAGACAGAATCATACCTGTGTGAACAAGCTTTAGACTGGTGCTTTATATGGAAATCCCAGTGGCGAGTAACTGGACTGTTGGTGTGTTTCCTGGCCCTATGGGTCCTGCGCTGGTAGGGGTAGTCTGTTTTTGTTCGACTCCACAGAGCAACGACGGTCCTGTTGCTTTATATAATACTTCATTCAGTGGGCACTGTTCTACCATAGAGCACAGTGTTGATTCCTCTGGTCTCTCTGCAGCGGACCTGCATGCTGTACTGGACCTGGCGAAGGTTGTGGATACCCTGCTGTTTGTGTTGGACCCCACAGAGGGATGGGACAGCTACGGGGATTACTGCCTGTCCTGCCTCTTCGCACAGGGGCTGCCCAGCCACGGTATGGACCGATATAATGCATACATTCAAACGTATTCACAGGAGACTTGTGAGAGTGGAACTCATTTCATAAATCTCTACAGTTTAATTCTTTAAAGCTCTGTCTGGTACCGTCCTACACTCTTCAGTTTGCATGCCTTACATTCGAGTAGTCTGCTATAGTCCTTCCCTCTTCCACTGAGCTGCTCCCTGATTGGTGCTCTGTTCCTGTCTTCCCCCACAGTGCTGGTGACTCAGGGGATCTCGGAGCTGTCTGTAAAGAAGCGCACGGAGGCTCGGCGCGCTCTGTGCCGCGTGACGGAGTCTCGGTTCCCGGAGGCTCGGCTCTTCAGCCTCGACTCTGCCCCGGACTCCGCCCTGCTGCTGCGCCACCTGGCCTCTCAGAAGCAGCGGCGGCTGGCGTTCCGCTCGCGCAGGCCCTATCTGCTGGCACAGAGCGCCTGCTTTGAACCCGGGCCCGGCCCGCTGGGCACCCTGCGCGTCTCAGGGTACGTCCGCGGCAGAGCGCTCGACGTCAACCGGCTCGTCCACATCGTGGGGCACGGAGACTTCCAGATGAGCCAGATTGATGCCCCCCGTGACCCCCTGCCCATGGCGGCCAGGGGCACGAGAGGGGGCGACATGGACATGCAGGTAGAGTACAGAGGACAATCACACTCGGGGTGGGGCACACTTGTAGGTGAGCTGGGGTACGCGTGGTTATTAGTAAGCACTAACGCAGCTCTGTGTTTGCTCCCCGCAGGAGGGGGATGATGAGGTGAGGATGCTGATGAGGGCAGACCCCTCACGGCAGGAGAGCCTGCAGACGGAGGCAGAGCTCGACCCCATGGAGGGGGAGCAGACCTGGCCGTCCGAGAGCGAGCTGAAAGAGGCGGAAGGTGAGGGGTCAGGGTTCACAGCGGAGGGGTGGTGGTTGCCTGTATTTTTACTGCTCATGGGTGTTCCTCTGCAGCCCTCTTGCACAGCACTGATGTGTTTGCCTGAATCTCTGCAAACATGGTGGGCAGGCAAACCAGTTGAAAAACTCTCCAGCTGCTACCAAGCAACACAGTAGGGTTGGAAATGACAAGATACTAGCCCAGTAGGGAAGCTGGGCTGCTGTCTCAGTAATCCTTTGCAGGTGGGGGACTGAGATCCAGTGGGGTACAGGGTTTCTGCGTTTTAGTATCTCTGTGCCTGTGTCTGACTGCATTGCCTTCCCGTCTCTCAGAAGCCCTGAAGCAGCGAAAGGTGGCACGGAAGGTGCCTAAGGGGACATCAGACTACCAGGCTTCCTGGATCATGGAGAGGGAAGGAGAGAGCGAGGGAGAGGAGGAGGAGGGGGAGAGCAGCGACGAGGAGGAGGAGGGGGACGACAGGATGGAGGAGCAAGAGGATTTCATGGAGGAGATCGACTCCCAGGTACTGCTTCTGATCAGTGTAGCACACGAAGCCCGTGAAACACTTTTTAGGTGAACTGAAGCAGTTGTCAGAATGTGAATAGTTGCAATATCTGAACATATCAGGGAAAGGAATAAGACTCCCATTGCAGAGCAGCTTCACCCACTCCTGGTCTCGGTATGATGCTTTTGTTAGTTTGATTTGTGGTATTTTAATAAGAGTCATCACTGATGCCATTTCACCCCAGCAGGCAGGGCTCACTTTCAAGCCCCACATCTCTTAACAAGCAGTCGCGTAGAAGCAAACAAGACGTTATGAAACGCCGGGACGTTTATTTTCAGAGTTTTATATCAACACATCGGACCTTCACCTTCGACCTGTCCGGTTACTTCTTTCATGTCCACATTTTTAGTTTTTTGTTTGTATCCAGCACCTTGGCACCTTGCATCCGCTGGCTGCTCTATTGTTCAGCATGGCTACGTGACCACCAAATGTGCCGTTTCTTAGAATGTATTTATTTTCTTTAATCGTGCTTCCATCGCACAGGAGTTGGAGGCACTTTGAACAATAGTGTTTTGAGTGGATTCCCTTGAGGATCGGGGGAAGCTTTTATTCCTGCTAATAGTGGCAGCTTCCTGGTCGTTGTCACTGTTGTAACAAATGTTGAAAAAAAAAAAAAAAAAGTGCTTGATCTACAGTTTAAGGGGTCATCACAGCGTTGTTTGACAGAACGTGGTAATAACTTGGCTTTAGAGCACAGAGATCTTTAAAAAAAAAAAACACACCCACACACACACAGCATCGAATTGCTATTCTAATTTTAAGATTAAAAACCGCTCGGGGTGCTCTTGATGGCGTACGGATTGGGAGAGGATTGGGAAATGTGCTGCAGCTGTTAACCCTCACCCCCGTTCCTCTCTCGCAATCAGGACGGTGATGTGAGCGAGGAGGAGGAGGAGGAGGAGGATGTAGAGGAGTGTGAGACGCTGACGGAGAGCGGGCGAGACGATCATTACGATGAGAAGATCGACGTGCAGGAGGAGAGGGAGATGGTGGAGCGGTATAGGCAGGCGCGATCCGACCAGATGTTCCCAGATGAGGTGGACACGCCCCTGGACATTTCCGCCAGGGTCAGGTATGTCCGGAGCACGCTCATGCACGCACACACATGCACAGACACACGCTGTATGAGTGAGCGATTCAAAAAATAAAAGAAAAAAGGATGAGGATGGTAATAATAATATAATGCAGTGCTACTCAATTCTGTCCCTCGAGATGCATTCCAGTCCAGGTCTTTATTCCAACCAGGTCTTAAAATAGTTAAATGCCTCTTAGTGGGTTCAGTGAACTATTTTAGAACCTGCTTGGGGTAAAAACCTGGACTGGACTATACTGGACTGGGTCTCCAGGGCCAGAATTGAGTACCACTGATATAATGGGTACTAATGTTATCAAAATACATACTGATAGCATGGTCTCTGCTACATAATCACACTAACTCTTCATAGGGATTTATTTCCAGTTAGTCCAAACCAAGTAAATGTTATGTAATATATAAACGACAAAACATTTTAAAAACTGTGCTTAACACTGTCATTTGCTCTGGTGGTGGTGGTGGTGTGTTTTGTTTTATATGGGATCCCCTCCATGGGTTTATAGTGTTAGAAATACCTGTCACTTGTTGTTCTCTCAATATAAAGCCTGGTCCTTTTCCAGGCTTCAGAGTGGATGGCTCTCATGTGGCTGCTTATGTGTCTTATCCTCCTCCCCTTTCCAGGTTCCAGCGGTATCGAGGGCTGAAGAGTTTCCGCACCTCCCCCTGGGACCCCAAGGAGAATCTGCCGCGGGACTACAGCCGGATCTTCCAGTTCCAGAACTTCGAGCGCACCCGCAAGCGTGTGTTCACTGAGGCCGAGGAGGAGGGGCAGGAGGGGGCTATGGTAATGCACTGCAGCCCATTCCAGAGAGGACTCCTGTAACAATAACCAGCGCTGCACAATCAGGCTGCTGTGTGCTGTTACTTCATAAGCAGCAAGAAAAGCACATTGAAAAGAAACCAGATTCAGTTGTGTTTTTAAGCGTAGCGTTGTTGAGTGTTTAATAATTTTGCCCTGGATAAGGGCGTCTGCTAAGAAATAAATAATAATAAATAAATAATTGCTAGATTATGCTGTTTACCAGGTCCAGATATGCATCAGAGCTTTAGATTTATTTACTTCAGGTCCTGTATACAGGTGTACAGTACTGCTTCATGGTTGTGACTCGGATCTCTCTCTTGTCTCTTGCAGGTGGGCTGGTATGTGACAGTCCATATCAAGGAAGTCCCGCCCTCAGTCATGGAGCATTTCCAGCGAGGCAGGCCATTGGTCCTAGTCTCCCTACTGCCTCATGAACAGAGGGTACGACTTCTCAACCTCTATTCCATTCCAGGGGGCTCTCAACCCAGTCCTCACCGCATTCCGAACCATTCCTTTTCAATCGGCACTGTTTTCCGGTGCACTTAAACAGGACTTCGGAAAGTCTGTTACAAAACTTTTAAATAGTCTGCAACTGCAAGGATTGCCCTGTGCATCAGACTATAACTTAAAAGGAAAAAAAGAGGACCCTGCATGAAACGTAAAAGTTGCCTCGTGTGACTTCCGTTAGAGAACAAGGGTTGAGAACGCCTGACTTGGCTTTCTGAGTTACGATCATCTCTCTGGCTGAGTGCAGATGCATTTCTTCTCATTACCTGACTTGTCATTGCCTCTCTCTCCCTCTAGATGTCGGTAGTGCACATGTTGGTGCGGAGACACCCTGGGAACACCGAGCCAATCAAATCGAAGGAGGAACTGGTGTTCCAATGTGGGTTCCGTCGGTTCCGAGCGTCGCCGATCTTCTCCCAGCACACCTCGGGTAAGCTTGGATTAGACACAAACCATGCACCGGCAGCTCTTATGCTGCTAATGTACTCCAGTAGAGGTTCTGTGTTTACAGCATATAGGCATACAAAGTGGACCCTGTTTGTTTTTAATACTGTATTCATTCTGTTGCTGCCCCCCAGGAGACAAGCACAAACTGGAGCGGTTTCTGAGGCCGAACACCCCTATAGTGGTGTCAGTGTACGCACCCATCACCTTCCCTACTGCAGGAGTGCTGGTCTTCAAACAGAGAGCCAACGGTGAGGAATGATGCTATTCCAGGGCTGGAAGAAAGACTCCTATTGCATAGCAGTTTCACCCATTCCAGGTTTTACTACAAGCTTGATTAGCCACAGGTGTGTCTCGGGAATGGCTCAAACTGCTGTGCAATGGGAGTCAAACTGAGAGAGTCTTTGTGTGTATCTGTGTGCATGTCTTGTGACTGCGTGTGTATCTGTATGTGTGTCTGTGCATCTAAATATGACTGTATGTGTGTCTTGTGGGTGTCTGCGTTTAAATCTGTATGGATCTGTGCATGTATCTGTGTGTCTGAACGCCCCCCTGTCCCCTCTCTACAGGAATGCAGGACTTGGTGGCGACAGGCTCCTTGCTGAAGGTGGACCCTGACCGTGTGATAGTGAAGAGGATTGTGCTCAGCGGACACCCCTTCAAAATCCTGCGCAAGACCGCCGTGGTGCGCTACATGTTCTTCAACAGAGGTGAGAGCGGAGGGGCTGGCTTCACTGTCATCGCAAACACACAGCACTGCAGTACTGTACAGGGAAAAGAACCATTTCAATTCAAAATACAACGTCAGGTTTAAACTTCTTAAACTTGTTCTCTCCCTGCAGAGGACGTGCTGTGGTTCAAACCGGTGGAGCTGAGGACTAAATGGGGCAGACGGGGACACATCAAGGAGGCGCTCGGTAAGTGGGATTTATAGATCACCCGTTTCAAAGATGTTTGCTCGCATGTGTGTTTATTTGTTTTTTTAGCAATGAAAGACAGTGTTCCAGATCCAGCCATTGCCTACCAGGTAGAACCGCTCCAGATTCTAATATAAACTTTATAGTGTTTAGCTCATGCCTTCATCGGTGTCTGATTGATTGAGTTTTTTACTCAATGGGGGATGTTTAGGGGGGATGCAATGCAGGGGAAGATCCAGCAGTGGTTGATCCTGGCAGGGTGAAGGTTGGTCAAGTTTTAAATTGAATCTTAGGTTTTAAGTGCTATACAGGAAGAGTCTTATTTCCATCCATGTACAACACTCAGATTAATAAATTAATGCATCTTTTGTGCGGGACAATAAGCAGTCAGGGCACTCCAGCCTGGAACGGCTCAAACGAGTCAAGCTGCTCTGCAAGTGAAGGCTGAACTCATCCCCACCAGATCAGAAGATCTTTGTTTGCTTACCTAGGTGAAGGTTAGTTAGTCTGGGAATCTCCTTTGTGATTTGCATGACCGTAACCAGCCTCTCGTTTTCCCCAGGTACTCACGGCCACATGAAGTGTGTGTTTGACAACCAGCTGCCCTCCCAGGACACGATCCTCATGCACCTCTACAAGCGGGTGTACCCCCACTGGACGTTCGACCCGCACGTCCCCGAGCCAGCCAGCTGGGTGAAGAACGAGGCTGTGGTCAACCCTGAGGAGATCGAAATGGAGTAGAGAGAGAGGAGGGGGAGGGGGGTGATCAACACTGAGTGAACAGACCACACACCCACACTGCTAGACTGATTTAAAAAGAAAAAAACACATACTGAACAATCCCAGTGCTCTGCCCCCTGCTGCCAGGGAGAGTGAACTACATTGTTGCATACTTTGTTTTGATGCGTTAATTAGCAGAGTTCGGTAGCACCTATCAGTCCTGCTCCCTCACCACCCCCAATTTTCATTGCAGTTCTTTAATGGGAATGATATGAGATGCATTAACCCACTGGTTAATATTAGTTCAGTCCCTGGTTCAGTTTGCATACAGCTGTAGTTACAGACTGTTCATGTCTTTCATTTCAACTAATGGAGAACAGTTCAGGTTGTAAAATACATGCAGTTCAGTTCTCCAGGAGAACCGGTGCAGAACTGATGGATTTGTGGATCAGATTGCTGTGGAACGGGAGTTTCTTGTTGCCGCTGCTGAAGTGAAGGAGCGAAGGTTTGAGTGACGTTTCTGTTCATCGCACGCAAAAGCGTGAAGGCTTCAGTTTGCCTTGAAAGTCCTGACCGATAGGTGTGGCACAAGGCACTGGATCTGCACAAACGAAATAAAAACGACCTAGACGCCACTTGTTTGAACCTCTTTACAGAAATTGTTTTGATGTGTGTGAATGTGTTTTCAGGATATTAAATGATTTCATTTGATTGCAGTGTTTGTCATAAAGAAAGACACAGTGGCGCAGGCTCCAGTCACCATGTGAGCCTCCCCACAACGCAGCTCCATGGGCCGGTCATTGCACCTCTATAGTGATCGTTCCCTCAGCACAGCTATGCCATTCTCTCACGTCTGAGACTGTCCAGCTCAGAGCTGTATTATCAATGCATGTGGATGAACTGTCTGTATAGAGAGCACCAAACTCACTTGAGAAATGTAAGTGTTCTGTACAGGGAGGGCTACTGAATAAACCTTCCATACAAACTGCACCTGTATGCACCCAACACCCAACACCCTTTATTTCTGTCCTTCACAGAACTGTCCTGTTAAATGCAGAACAGGGCTTCATCCCCCAGTCCTGGAGTTCCATATGTTCTCCACTAGGTGACAGACTTGCTTCAGTTCAGGAAAGAGAAGGAGCCCTGCAGTCTAAACTTCCCTCGGATTGCGTTACGATGAATGCTTTCAACGACCCAAGAGCTCACATCAGTGTCTCTTTAAAAGATTTAATGTGACCTAAGTGGGGGGGAAAGGTGGCCTTATAACCCACGATTTAGTGAAACAAAAGAAAACGGAAAGTTACGGAAAAAAATCTAATAACATCTGTCAACCCGCAGTTGAACTTTGTACAGAGGTGAATAATCTGCTGCTGGTCTGAAACTCTGTTGCACTCAGTTGGAAATCTGGTGAGGTTATAAAGTGGCTTTACCAGCACAGAGGTCACCTGAGAGACCTGAACACAAAAGGGAACTCAAGAATAGATTCATATGCAAACTGTTCTGCACTAAAGTATAAATGTAGAAAATATTCCTGAGTAACATCTGTAATTGCTTTGATACAAGTAACAAAGGCAATCAATTCAAATATATTTCAAAGTGATTCCATGCGCAGTTAAGTCAGTTTAAATTAGTTTCTAACCTTGTGCCAGTCCTGGGGGCCAGTGGGCTGCATTGCGGCCGTACAGTAAGCAGTCTCCAGCAGGGAAGGGATTAACGCAGCCTGGGGCTTGGAATGCCTAAGGTTCCCGTTTGCCACATTAAGCAGGGTTTGGAGGTCTAATCGGTAAAATATTTTTTTCCGTTGGATAGAGTGCTGATGCGGTGGGTGAGAGTTCTGCCTGCTTTTATGGATAGCAGATGTGGCACTCCGGGTTTGGCACGGCACGCATCTCCAGATCCCTGAGCCAGTCTGGGTGGCACCGGGGTCAAAAGTTCACAGGCCCACCGATGAGTAATTAAAGCTGCTCTAATGGAACGGATCGGGGGTCTCAGATCAGACAGAGAAACGACTGGCTCAGCAGAATGAATGCACACAAGTCCGCTGCCATTTGCTTAACCCTTCGGTTCATTTATTTTTAAAGCTGCTTCTGAGATGGTCCTTTCCAGGAGCCGCAAGCAAAGCTTAATTTAGGGTATCAATGTCATTGAAATTCCTTTTTTCTTTAAAATGTAACTCTGCGAATCTTATAACGGAGGTGCCCCCTCCTACCCAAACCATTACTACAGATTACACAACATTCAAACAAGCATCTAGCGGTCTGAGACAGTCCATTCTGCTGGCTACAGTGTTACACAATGTGGAAGTAGAAGTAGTTCTTAACAACAGAAGTTTTTGTACTTTGCATAATTTTAAAAGCCCCTAAACTCCAGGGTGGCCCTCGTCTTACACTGGGTTGGGACCCATTGATTAAACCAATCTTACCAGCTCCTGTATGGCTTTGTTGCGGAGTTTGGGAGCATGCAGAAAAGAAAAGAAAAAAAAAACACAACAAAAGGATCTGATGACAAATTTCTTTTGTGCGTCCCTTGGGGCTTGTTTGTCAGGTTCTTAAATGACTTGGAACCCCAGACTTATTCCTAATGCTTGGCTGATTCAAGCGCTGCGTCTTGATTGCTCTGGGAGAATCCACTCATACCAAATAAATGTTCCCAAAGGGCACAATACAAGCATGTCAAATTATATTAAATACAGCATTTCATATTGAAACATTCTGAAGAGTAATTCTTACATTGTAACTTCAGAGGCAGACTGCCAAATGTATGCATGTGTATCAGTGTGTGATACGGGGCGGTCTGTCACTGGGGGCGCGACATGCAGATTCAGGTTTACTTCCACTTCATATAATATAAAAGCTCAATTAGCCTGTGCTAAAAAGTCTAGTTCAAACTGGGCCCAAACTCGATATTTAAAACTTTTATTATGACTTTGCAGTAACTTTCACAGGGAGGATCAACACTTGCTGCTCTGCAATGTGAATTGTGAATTTAATTTAAAATGAAGTTTCTGGGGTAAGTTTTGTCTGGTGGCCCTACACTTTTTATTTGGGAGAAAAGTCTTTCCTGCCTCTTTTGAAGTCCCTGCAGTCTGCTCAACAGGACCTCCAGCAGCACCTCTGATTGAACCCGGGCCTATTCCCCAGTGCCCCCCGCCACCCCTCCCAAATCTTTCCTGGGGCTCTGCCAAGCCTGAGGTCCTCGGATGGAGACAGGGAGCGAGCGGCAAGGGCCCGAACCATTCCAAACCACAGCTGCCTTTCCCTGGAATCCACTGCCAGCTGGGCTGGTGCGCTGCTCCTCTGCGATTAATCAGGAAGCTTTCTCGGTCAGGAGGGAAAATTAAAGCGGCTTCAGAGAGAGGGAGAGAAGGGGGCGGCGAGACCTCCCAATAGAGCTGATGAGTTCACCGAGTGAGAGTGGAGGAGGACAGGGGGGTAGGCAGACAGGCAGGCAAACTGAGGGTCTGTTTCACAGATTGTAACTAATCCCCAAGAATGAGAGAGGTCAGGCTGTTTCCTAGATGGGAGGCCTGGGTAATGATTTTTTTGTCTGTTTAACCATAACTCAGTTATTAAATAAATAAGATTCAGAGATATTTTATATATATATATATATATATATATATATATATATAATTTATTATGAGCTGAGGGAGGTTGTGTGGCTCAGTGGTTAGGCATGAGGACTGGGAAGCAGTGTTGCCCTAGTAGTTAAAGATGACTGTGGTCTTGTGGGTACTGATGAGGGAATTGTATGGCCGGGCCAGGCCTGGCTGTAATGGCTAACGCTGATGGAGTGGACAGCAATATATTGCTGTTGTACAAGCTGCCCGTCCGTCTCTGACCTCGCTGCTATCCAGGGGGGAGTGACCACCCCCCCACGCCGAGCATGCATCTGTTTGATGACATCACTATGAGAACATGGCAGCCTCTCTCGCCCTGCTTCCTGTCCCTGTGATGTCACAGCATATGGTTTTCAGAAAAAGTCAAGCCGGAGAAGTGATTGAGAGGGAGGAAAGGCAGCTCTTTCCATCTCTGCCATGTGTACCTCTGTATGGGGGTGGAATGCAGGGAGCCTGGGGAATAGCACTCACTCCTGCAGCTAATGGGAAAGGATCGGCTTGCCATGTGTGTCCCAGACTGGGGCTAGGCTCGGTCAGCCAGCCCACATGGCAGCCTTAACACCAGCTCCAACCTGGGGCCCAAGCCTTAACCCCCGACGAGCGCAACCAAGCATCTGCAATGCAGAGTTTCCATGAGGATTGAAAAAACTACTGCCCACTTCCATGAGATCCGCTTTCAAGACTTCACTATTAGGAAAGATGACCCCTTGTCGCTGGCACGTTTAACTTGTAATTAGCTGCCCCCATCTTCTGGAGGTAGAGGACACAAGACATGTAAAATAAATGAAATACTACACTTCATGACAAGTATAGAATTGAAGATTCATTTAATAAAAACAAGCAAGAATTTATATGTATTTTTTATATATGATGCAAAGTTATATGGGAATAGTCAAAAAGAACTGTATTGTACTGTACAATCCAATTTAGAACTGTATTGTACAATCCAATGTAGAACTGTATTGTACTGTACAATCCAATGTAGAACTGTATTGTATTGTACAATCCAATGTAGAACTGTATTGTACTGTACAATCCAATGTAGAACTGTATTGTACTGTACAATCCAATTTAGTACCAATATGGGCAGCAGTGTGGAGTAGTGGTTAGGGCTCTGGACTCTTGACCGGAGGGTTGTGGGTTCAATCTCAGGTAGAGGACACTGCTGGTGTACCCTTGAGCAAGGTACTTACCTAGATTGCTCCAGTAAAAACCCAACTGTATAAATGGGTAATTGTATGTAAAAATAATGTGTAGAAAATAATGTGATATCTTGTAACAATTGTAAGTCGCCCTGGATAAGGTCGTCTGCTAAGAAATTAATAATAATAATAATAATAATAATAATAATAATAATAATAATAATAATAATAATAATAATAATAATAATAATAATAATAATAATAATAATAATGCAGATAAGTCCTCCATGAAATGAACAATTATGGCTCACCACCAGCGAGGATTTAAAAAACAAAGGGTTACCTATGCGTCTATACAAACTCTACAAGCAGCAGCACATCGTTAAAGCTTGAGCTCATAAACATGCAGTATTTAAAACGGCACATTTTCAATGCAGGGAGCAGGGCAGGCACAATGGGGTTGTAATGGCAAATAGCAGAGCGTGGTCACTGATTGCAGACAGGTGCAAGGGCCCGGCTCATTCCAACCATGAGCGGGTAAACGCTCTCGAGTAAACGCTGTAATTGCGCGAGTTATTAGGACTGTAGCGGGCGGGTATTTAAATAATCCGGAGTGATGCCAAACGAGTTTTGGAAATGAATTTGTTACCATAAGCGCCAGTTCAGACTGGTACAAGACAGAGTTTGAATGTGATGTAGCCTACACTGCACCGTTACGCAGAGAGGCGAGACAAGACACTTTAAAGCAGAAACTTAAAGTAAGTACAACTAAGGCTTCTTGACCCGTGAAACAGCGCACCGTTACCTCGTTCCCTATGGTACTTCTGGTACGCGAGTTCTGCCTACCACTCTGGCCGTGGGGGGTTTAAGATAACACATTAAAACTGTGAGAAACGGGGAAGTGAAAGCCAGCTGGAAATATGTATGACTGATGAATGACATTATATATCAATGTTTTACAGAACAAGACCTCGGGAAGGTTTGTGTTTGAGACGTGCTGCTGGACTGAGGTCAAGCTTTGTCGGAAAGACCGCCGCGCTAATGGAGCGGATGTTTCTAGGTAAGCAATCCCGTTTGTTCCTTAGCGACGGACTGACACAGCGCTGTGCCAGACTCCCGCACTCTCCGTGGAGGTGCCAGCTCGGCTCAACGTCAATGCAGGGTGTTTTACTCAAACATTGTTATTATTATTTTGTTCATACGGAATTTCTTTTTTCGTTTCGCTCATTTGCAAAAAATATGGCATTCAGAATATGAATAATTAGATATTATTCGTACAGGAGATAAATAAAATCGTTTAAAAAGCTTTAATATTATAAACTGCATCCCAGTACAGCAGTTTTTGTATAACGTAGAAATAGAACATTTTTTTAAAAACTACATTAAATTAAAAAGCAGACAAAATTAAATACATTTAAAAAGAATAATAATCAAACAAACTTTACTGGTTTCAAAACTGGAAATAGACACACCGTGTAAAATGCACGCACAAGCTTATTAATTCCTACAAACTGGTGCAACATATTTGTTTCGTTGTAGCCTGTATATGGCACAGTGCTGGTGCACTGCTGGTAGTGGAAACATAACGCACACTATATAAGAATGAAACTTCTTATGGAACGCATGCAAACACAGTGTTTATTCTGTATCGTTTTAGACTATGCTTAGACGCATCGTGTAAAGCATATAAATACTATAACGTGATTATAACATGTGGATATAAGATGCAAGATATTTCATTCTTAAACAGTTTACAATTACTAACTGCGACAAGAAATGAAAGCAACGGCTGTGTGGTGTTGTAACACTGCAATGCATTATTATTATTATTATTATTATTATTATTATTATTATTATTATTATTAGGCAGACGCCTTAACCCCAGGTGACCTTACAGGTGTTACAGGGCAGTACAAGGTTACAGTGCAAAAACAAGATTTAAATACAGTGCAGTTTACAGCAAGTGCAAATGCTGCTAGAATACAATATGAGATCAAATGTAACAAACCAGGATTAAACCATTTGTATCTACAGGACATAACAGCAGTGCGTATAGTGCACGGATAGCGCATCAGCTGAGCATCCCCGCGGTGTCGGTTCAACATCGGCATCGAGAGAACGGGGTTTAACAAAAATTATGATCCTGTTCAAGTCGATACAGTCTAGTAATATAATTATGAACGCAATAGGTTTGCTATCTGTCTATTCAGTCTAGTTATTTTTTTCCCCTTAGTCTCAATCAAATCATGTCCAGCTGTATTGGGAAATATGGCTAATATAACAGTACAGATATGCAAAATAATGACCTCCTCGAACGTGCTGTGTTTCTTCTGTGCAAAGCTATGTACAGTATGTGGGTGAAGATTTGATGCGATTGAAACACAGAACACCTCCACCTAGCTCGCCAGCCTTGTGCAAAAACTCTTTGCAGGACCACACATCAGTGCATGGATTCATTTAGTTCTGTGGGGTTTGTGTTTTGTTCCTAATGTTTTCCTACAGTTATATACAATATATTTAATAGTAATTATATTGTCCAGATAATACAAAAAAAAAAACACACACACACACACACACACACACATCTTCTTACATTTTAAAGGGTTACAGCTATTTTAATAAAAGATCAAAAACGCAAAGGAAGGGTCTGAAATGATTTCTAATGTAACTGAGTTTCTTAGTGACGTACATGTAAAAAATAAATACACAGATAAATACAAATGTTCACAGCTGTGTGTGTGAAGTCTGATAAAGAAACGACACTGACCTCATTTGGAATCCGTTTATAATCCAAGCAGGCCTAGAAAACTATATAACAAACTACATGAACAGCTTGCTCCATTGACTCAAACGGATTTGATAGATTCGATAAAGGTGCATCCCAATGTGTGTAGTTAGGACGTGATATTTTGAAAATAGGCCGTTTGTTACCACATGGCTGAACCCTACTATTATAGGTAAAAGGTCCTGTAGAGTGTACAGTTTAAACACTGAATTAAAATAATACAATACAAACAAGTTCGTTTGAAAGGTCATTAATGTTTAGAATATTTACTAAATAATAATAATAATAATAATAATAATAATAATAATAATAATAATAATAATAATAATAATAATAATAATTTGGATGTACTGCCTATTAATACCGTTTTGTGTCGGATATCTGAATAAGAACAATAAAGATTGTGTTGCATTCTATTACTATTCGTGTTTGCTTAATGGCTCGTTTCATTGCTCTTAATTGAGCAAGACGCTTATCTCTCCCATGATTAGTGCCAGTGCTACAGATAAGTAGATTGGAAACAGAGAAGTCACCCTCTCTTTGAAAAACATATAGGTTTACACTACAGGTTTAATCTGGTCCATAGTATTATTATTTTTAGTAGTAGTTGTTGTAATCATAGTATTCTACATTTAGATAGATACATGTATACATAAAAGAAAAGAAAATGTAGAATGTATCGTGTTGTGCGCAGATTCTAACACGTTCTAGAATTGTTCAGGAGGCATGCGCAACCCGTTCTAGAATTGTGGAGAACACTTGAACCGTTCTGGAACGGTTTGACCGAGTCTACTTGTAGTTTCGTGGCAGGCAAGCTGGGATCCTCTAGGTGGCGGTGTCGCTGCGCAGTGTGCGCCATGCCCCCCCGGTTTGTTCCATACAGGAATACATGAGTCGAGTGAAGTTTGCAAGGTCTGCACGTCAGGAATCAGGATTAGGGAAAAAGGAGAAGGGAAGACTGAGATCCAGGAGCAACCAAGGAAAGCAAAGGACCGGTGAAATCTGGACGGTAAAGCCGAGGGAAGAGCACCTACAACCGGAGCAGGGACTCAGACATGACTCCCAGGTGGGTGTGGGAGAACTGTCGCTTGGTGATTTTGGAGCACTGGTTCCAGAACTACTTGTGTAAAGCATGTGCGGTGCTCAAGCCGTCCAATTCTGGCAGCATCCAGAGCGTGTTTGGACGACGCTCGCGTCAAGGGAAACGAAGCTGCCTCGAGTTCTCACATCGCATCTGGAAAGCGCGTCCGTCTGCTATCAGCGGATCTCTCAGATTCCACTGGCGAGTTTAACAAAACAGGCGAATCCAATGTAGTTGGAACTTCGAGCGAGTGACGTCGGAGGGAGCTGAGAAACATTCAAAAAATAAACAACAGAACTGATTCTGTTATCCAATTAAGATGAAAAACAGATAACTGCGAGGTTTTTTTTTTATTCCATTCCAGTAATTAACAGAAAAATTATCCAAAATGATCCGTCTGTAAACAACAAAGAGAAAAGGCGATGTGATGTGAAAACATGTTTAAAAATATTATTATTATTATTATTATTATTATTATTATTATTATTATAAACAAAAAGAAAATATTTTGCCAGTAATATATCCCACGGTGTATTATCTGATAACTTTATGAGTATGCAGGATATAAACGTATTGCGATGTTCTCATAACGTTTCGGTATCTACGCGAGACACGTTGCGCTGTGATGTCAAATCTCGGAATACCCGTGTGACGCGTTTCTTCGCAGTTCATAGTGAAAATACTAATGTGTTCCTGGAAACGCGCATTCTGATTCTGTGATGGTTATTGTAGAGTCCTCTCTGCCTGCTCCGGTACATGCTCACACGTGATGTGAGCCGAGGTAGTGTCTGGCGGAGTGAACCCATGTGAAACGGACTCTGTTTGAGTGACACCGGCACTCTGCCGCTGGCTCTGCACGGTTTAGTCACACCTTTGTGCCACCGTGTCACCTGCAAGTTGTAAATATGATTAATATAACGTCTAATAATGTGATATATTTGTTAAGAAATACTATAGGCTATTTATTTATTTATTTATTTAATTTTTGTGTGTGTATTTGTTTTGTAATTTAAGGATATATAGGCACGTTACTGGAAATAATTATGTAATAAAGGTAAATAGATTTATCTATAACCTGGTAGTGCAAACAGATCAGAGTCTACCCAAGTACATGAAGAAATCCACAACGTGTGGGCTTCCCCCTTCAGGTGTGGCAACTGAAATAAAGGCAAATGCAGCAGGGAGCCATTCATTTAACAAGGTTGTAACGAGAAGGCTGCGTCAGCGTGTGAAAGAAAAAGGCGTGAAAACAAATCTGGTGGAAGATCTTAACACGCTCACTAGGAGAAGTTAAAGAGACGCGCGCGCGTGTGCGCACAGCAATCAGGTTTGATCCAGATGACTGTACACGCCATTCGAGTTGGTTCATGCTCCCCTCTCACCTCGTTTTGCTTTCTGCTCGCTGTGTCTGCCGCTGCACGGTGAACCGAAGAGCGGTTTCCGTTGGCAAACACGTATACTCATAGTAACCTACTTTTATACGGGTCTTGAAACTAAGACTATCGACAGCTTTCAATTACAGTACTTGCAGGCTGTGGTTTTTCTAGGTCAGCACGGATAACTAGACAATGATAAGGTAAAGGTCAGGTCTGGGGGTAATTCAAATAGAGAATATTAGGATGGGGCGCTGTACTTACTCGTCTAAAAATGCCAAATTAACACAGGTTGTGTTCCAGCAAGGACGGGAGGCAATCTGTGTGTGTTACTGTAACCACCCTTTATACATTCCTCCGTGCCAAACCATAGCCCAACAAAAAGTGAATTATTGAGTTCCTTCTTAGTCTTCAGAAGGGTTGACACAAATAGACACACTAAGACATTCAAATCAATAGTAGGTTTATATGTAGACAGAGGGGGGGTTATAAACATGCGCAGTGTGCGCGGTCCCTGGACGTTCGATGGAACCTGTATTGTTCTCTCAGAATGATTCTAGAACACGCACCGTGCTGTTGAGGTGGGTGTCACCGCGCTGTCAGAAATAACAAGTCCTCGCTCGTAAATCAGAGCTTTTATTGCAGCATTAGCGGGCGCTGTTTGCTTCTCCGCTTTAATAATCGAGATGATTTAGGAACAGTGGACAGACAGGCAGTCCTCGTCCGGGGAAGCACTAGATGATTTCTTACACACTTTCCTGATAAGCCATCCACACTGGCAAGAGAAAACAAACCGAAATATAAAACAATAGCGTAAAAACGATAGAAGCTACAGAAGAAAAAGCTCCCGGAGGCCACCGGGTGCTTTACAAACTTGTAGGGCCGGCGGAGGACCCTGCGCCCTGCATGAGCAGAACAGCTTCCGTACACAGAGTGGAGAGGCATGCAAACTGTGCAGTGACGTGTAATATATAAAACATGGCCTCTGTCTCTTTAAGATGAGGCTGTGATGTGTGCAAGGTTCAAGTTGGGGTCACTCGAAGTTCCTGCCCTCGGTTTTACCTTTTAGTTTTAATATAGACTGACATCACATGGGGCGCTAAAAACATCGCAGAGAGAGCGCTTTATCTCCGTGCGCGTTAGTACTGCCATACAAAAATAGCCGAGGAAATTACAAAAATAAAAAAAAAATAATAATAAAGGAAACTGATGCTGGACTCAGCACGTATTTTACAGGAGGGGGCGAGAAAGAGAGAGAGAGACCGAGAGAGAGAGTAAAAAAAACCCATAGCAATTAATAATAAAAAGAGTTGGCGAGAGACTGAGAAACGCTGGCATGGATTTTTGGGAGGCTGGCAGTTTGAAGTTGATACGTCAGAAATGAGACTCCAGAACACTTCTGAGATGATCATTCAGCCAGACCTAAAGCGGATGGCAGAAGAAACTGGGCATCCAGGTAACGTTAATCTATATAATCTGATTATATACTGTTCTGTACATTATTAACACCAGCAGCAGTCACAGCAACAATAATACCAATAATACACACCAAATTAAAAACTAAAAAATAATGCACGGAACGTTCATGAACGCTGTTGATTTATTGAGGGTATGTCTTGTATAATGTTGAATGCTTTTTCACAGAAAGTCTTTGTTTATGTGCATTACGTTAAGTTGTGAAGTTTTGTACTTGCACTTTTTTTCTTTCTTTACTAAGATGATGAGGTTGGGTAATATACTGTTCTGCCTTGTGCAGTAATTTGGATGGTGAACAGTAAGACACGTCTAAGAGTCAGGCAATGCTACACAATATTCATTTTATTAAGTAGTTTTCGTTTGTGAAAACCTGTGTGTGTATAATTATATATATATATATATATATATATATATATATATATATATATATATATATATATATATATATATATATATATAATTATACACACATTAATTATACAAATTATATATATATATATATATATATATATATATATATATATATATATATATATATATATATATTATACACACACACACATATTTGTCAATATCTTTTCGCTCTTTCATGTCATCGCTTTATTGCATGAGATATATATATATATATACTGATACTGTTTCAACGGAGATACTCAATGTGTTGCAGCAGTAAACAGAAGGATGCAGTACTGTACATATGTGATGAAGCATTTGAAGTCAGCGTGGCCTTGCTTGATTTGATTTCTTTTTTTGAATTTGAACGGAGTCGTGTATTTGGTGTCGGTTTAACTGTCCTCGGTCCCAGTGTTAGTGCAGATGGTATGTTTTAGATGTTTGGGAGTCGGTTCTGTGGCATGTCTTGCGTGGTGTCGTTGCTTGTTAAGATTGTCACATCTGGACAGGGCAGTGTCGGGGCTTCAGTTGCTTTAGTTTGGGGTTTATAGTTGCTGACGTTCTTCATTTTTTTTTCTTGTTTAACTCAAAAGCCTCAGGGTGTGAGTTTCTGTTGCGAAACCAAACGTGCACAGCCGAGGGGACATGAAAAGACAAGTATGCAACGAGGGACATGCAAACGAAAAGCAAAGTGATCTAACCGTGTATGTATTGTTGTGTATCGACTCACAGAATTGTCTTTTCTTGTATGCCTTGTTATAACTGTCATGTTTCACGGTGCGGGGAACCCATACAGGAGGGTGCCGGCTTTGCGAAGCGACGACAGTGAACACAACCACTTAGATCTTACTGTAAATAAATGTTACAGTAATCGAAATTCATTTTCTTTACAAATATACTTGCATGAGGAAGTCAGACGTGTTTAATATTCTAATCAGCATTATGCGGCTGTGTTAGCTTAACAAACGACAACTGCAAAACCCGTAGAAAACCATAAACTCGATGGATAAAATTATTAAAACATTATATATATATATATATATATATATATATATATATATATATATATATATATATATATATATATTCTAACACCAAATGTAAAATTGCATTTATTTTATTATTATTATTATTATTATTATTATTATTATTGCAAACTACAAATTCCTTTTACGACTTGATGGTTTGACAGAAGGCATCTGTTAAATTAGATTACATTCTGTTTTAGATAATTATATGCAGTTAATTGTGTTTTTAAAATAATATAAAAAACGCACACTTAATGAAAATATGATGTTAAAAAGATTAATGTGGGCGCAATAACATTTTTAATTATGTTATAAAAAAGATGCATGGTAACTTATCACTGCTCACAACAGTTTTATATTATTAGTAGTTCAGCAAAGTGTATTTGTTGTAAGTGTGTGCCTATTTAAAGCAGCTTTCAGTAACGTGCCGTCAAGACTGTAAACTTAACCTGCAGGCTCGTGGAACATTCCTCCAGCTCGATTTATGAATGGAGATCCAGCGGTCTGGAGGTAGGAGAAGCGCACGGCGTAGAGTCTGTACTGGAAGCTCTCTCCTTCACTTCTTGCAGCTCAGGTCGTGCAAAGCAAACCAGTGCCAGAGCCGTTCACCCTTCAGCGGCTCCAAACAACGCAACGTGTGTGCGAGCGTGTGTATGAGTGTGTGTGTGTGTGTGCTGCGGACACAAGCATCGACTGCTTGCTTTTTGGACTGTGAAAGAAGAGTAAAAGAATGGCTCGGATGTGCGTGTCCACAGAAATGGTGCATTCAGCAGAACTGAAGAAAGAAAAAAAAAAAGCTCAACGCGACTATGTGATTTTGTTTTAAAACCTTGCTTTAAAAACCGTAGGCGTAAACGTTTTCAGTTCTAACGTCTATAACAAACATATACAACCTAAAGAAATATGACTCCAGGCATATCAAAATGTACACCACCCCTCCCTCTATTGTCAGAAGCCCGAGTGGTTTTCATTAAACAGGGTTTCATGCTCAAGTGCCTTTTTATATGCCATTCACAAAATATCAAGATGTTCTGTATAACTTGCTGTAGATGAACGGCTAGAGGCGCTCAGTTTTATCGGGTGATAATTTGCCATTAAATTGATAATTGTGTCCCGTATGTGGAAAACATGTTCTTTTAATACACTTAAGTTTTTTTTTTTAATTTGCAAAGCTGCATGCAAGCTCTAAAAAAAAATAATAAAAATACAGTAAATAAAAAACCCCAACCTGAAAGTGTTGGGTATGGCGGGCATAGTGTGAACAGGCGCGCCTAAATAGAAACGCACAAAGCATAACACCTTATAAAATAAGTCTTGCTTTAGATTTAACAGGAAAACGTGTTTTAGTTGTGGTGTACAAACACTCCAAATGACCCATGTGACTAGGTAATATTGCATACAGCGCAGTGACAGTATTTGTGATTCTAACACATATACAGCACTGTGCACTTAAAACACACAACTTACTTTCACACTTAGGAACTTGGAGACAAAAACTAAAAAGACAACAGGTCAGCTGGCACGTCTTTTTTCTGTTGCTGATTTACAGATCCAAGATTTCACCCCAAAATCTCCCTCTCCAAAGTGAAATCCGTCATAATACACACACACACACACACACACACACACACACACACACGTATTTGCAGAGCTCAGAATTGCAGCACTGTTGTTTCTGCAGCTACAGCTGCCCCGTGGAGCGCGTCTCGTGGTGTACTATCTTTCTAAGCACTGTTATAAAGATGAAGATATTTACTGAGAAATAAGTTTGAAGTTCTATTCCCTCCCACTCACCACACATGCTTGTGGAGGTTGAAACACAAGGCATATAGAGACACAGGGCCCGTGCTTCTAGAGCACAGGAGAGGAATACACCCCGTGGAATAGGACAGGAGGAGCAAGAAACTGCTCCAACAATCATATCATTGCCGCTTCCTGTTTACAGATGCTTTATTGTTCAATCCTCGGAGATTGGAACTTGCTTCAAAATAGCTGGGGCACGCGCAGCAGGCTGTAGAAAATATTCTTTTTCAGTTCTTGAATGAAATAATCGGGCCCACCTGGTTTACAAATGGAATGCAATTGTTTTAATATGCCAGGTAAAACGACATTTGTTTTTCATTTCTCGTCTTTATATTCCCTGTCCAAGAAGATTCACAGCCTGCAGTCGAGCAATGAAAACACAGGATATACAAGTATATTAATAGACTGAACCTGGATTACCAGGATCAATAACATCAACGTGGCAAATTGTCAAGAAGAAAGAGTTTTTATTATATCCTTGTTTTAGTTTGAGGATCGAATGTAGTTGATATAAAACCAGAGCGATGCAAGATAATAATAATAATAATAATAATAATAATAATAATAATAAAACGGATTGATAAAAAATGAATATTTGTTTTTCTTTATCAGGTGTTGGTAATGTGATAGTTTAGCAGGGTTTACAGTAATACTGTTATCTGTACAGCAAATGGAAGATGCTCTCATTATAGTAACTGGACTCTAGACCTTTATCTCGCTGGATGCCTCTGTAAAGATCTGTATACAGAGAGAACAAACAGCACGACACTGAAGACTGAGACGTGTCTGCCACTTCCTCCTCGTTCACTCGCAAAGCCCGGTATCGACAATAATCATATGAATCTTTCAAATGACTGACAATATCGTATTGCAAGCGCCATTTAAACAACTTTAATAAGGGGGGTTGAAATGTCGCTGTGCAAGAAGGATATGGATTTACGTAATCCAAACATTAATTAAATCCAAGCATTAATTAAATTGTAAATTACTCAGTTATTTTACTGCCCAATTAATTAAATTAAAGAAGACAGTATCGGTATCACTGTGGCAAGATGTCAGTTTGTCTAATTGGTTCCCCACAGAAAGTATTTAACTGTTCACAGAGGGTGAAATACATTATTTTGTCAGTGTGCGTTTATCATTCTCACACATGCGAATACAGAAAATGGGTCCTTTGTGGATGGCTTTTGAAACGTGTGCATCTGTGTAGCAGGTGTGGGCACAGTGCACCAGGACTCATTTCAAGTGCATCACAAAGCTGGTTTCAAAACCGAAATTGCAGAAGCGGCTCTGCACGAAAAAGACTGCTCGAGAATCTCAGCTCGTGGCGCTCACAAAGGCAGTGCGAATCACAACTCTCAGTCTCTCAGATCAGCAACGTGAGGTGAGGATTCAGGTTGTCAAGTCATTTAATACTGTGTGTAAGCGAGCAGCGAGGTCTGCACACACACACACACACACTATATATATATATATATATATATATATATATATATATATATATATATATATATATATAGCAACAACAAAACATTGAAGAAAATGCATTTAATAAAACAACTATAATAATACTAATATTAGAAAATGTGTTAATTAAATACAATATATAAAGTCTGTCGAGGTCGAGTAGTAAAGTCTTGCTTGCTGGAGATCCGGAGTTCTATATTCAGTAGCCCAGGTGCGGTGTTTTTTATCTGATAAATCTTTATCTGATAAAAGGTAGTAGGTAGAAGCCAGAAAAAGTGATGTCATTGTTTTTTTATGAAGTGCCCAGAGGGGCTCACAGAACCCCCCTCCAATCACAAATAGAAGATGAAATATAAATGCTGGCATTGACATCAAATCTGGTCATAGGGTCTCAGACTAAACAGCGGCGGGAGAGGCAGAGCGCTGCGCACTCCGGCAGCAGTGCGAGTCAGTGAGGGGGACACTAGTGTGCTGTGTGGCAGCCTGGAAGCGTCGCAGCTGCGGCTCAGGTAACGCAGACCTGCACAGGTGATTTCATTATAAACGCGGAGTTTTATTACAGTATCACTGCATGCATGCACGCCTGTATGTATGTACCTGTGTGAGTGAGTGAGTGTGTGAGTGTCTGTGTGTGTAAAATGATTTTCAGCAAAAGTATTACTGAATTTCTTTCTTAATTCATAAGACAAGCTTTTGTGTTGATACTGGTTAGTATAAAATATACATACAGGTGATATATGTAGGCGTTGTTGTTTTTAATATATATATATATATATATATATATATATATATATATATATATATATATATATATATATATATATATAACAGGACTTTTTTTTTTTTTTTTTTAGTGAATGCTGTTACCAGTAGCTCAACCAGATATTTTATTTTTTGATTTTTTTTTATGGTCCATTAATCCGCACTGTAAATGAAGTTTACAGCTACTACAAATGACTCTTTACAAATTAATAACTCGTTGAGTCTTGTATAAACTATTTCAAGATAGACGACCTAGTGGTGTCGTTATTAATTAACAATGCTGTCATTACGGTATCTTTGTTGTTTAATTATGCTTGTTAATTATCTAAATTAGCAGTTATGTTAATTACTTTAATTATTAGTACAGTAAACTTACCGTTAATTTTGCGTCCGTTGCTATGGTGTTAGACATGTGACCGTTAAGTAGAGGAGCTCGAGCGCTCTTCAGTTCGGGCTGGTCCAGGTGTGTGCTTGTCCACGTGGGCTCCTCGCGTGCTCTGCAGGAGCAGATCAGGATCAACTTTTGCAACCTGCAGATTTTTCATACCTTTGTTTTTTGCTTCAGTTGAGATGCATGCTTTCCTAATGTGCATGCATGCGCGCACCCATTAAAACTATCTTAAATGTTATAAGGCATTTTTAGGGTATGCGTTTTGTCTGGCTGGTGGATAAGTTCAAGCATTGTTTTATTTACTTCTCGAATTTAAAATGTGTCCTAGTTCTAGTTTTATGCCAGTGTGACTTTATTTTTTTTAAGAGTAAAGCAGCAACACAGTGTATAGTGTGATTAGTTAGGTGTCCAAAATATTAAACAAACAGACAGAGATATTCTGTATTTAAGAAGACTATATTTTATTTATTTAATTTTTTTAATGATATTTTTGGGATACATTATGGGCAGGGTCGGGGACAAGTCCTGTTTGTCAGTTCCAGTTCCATTTTAAATTCAACGGACTCCTCTCTGCTGTTGTGAACTTTAGGTGTTAAGGAATGAAAGCTAGAAACCCTTTATGGCACATTCATTTCTATCGTATTTGAAACCTTGGAATTGCTTTACACATGAATCTAAACCGGTAAAGCAGAGAGGAGTTGGTGCGTTAGCAGTTTCGTTTGTGTATGTCTCAAGTCACGTAAAAGGTGGTTAACATGCTGGGAAGGAAACTGCCCTGGTTGTGTGAATGCGTAGAGGAGCTGCTTTTTATTTCTCTTCTCTGTATGTAGAGCCCTCAGCCTGCACAGTGGAAGCACCCTTTCCTTCTGTATGGACACTGACAGTGGAGTCTGGTTAGGGGGTCTCACTAGGTGAATGTGTGCTCCCAGCTTCTCACTTAGTGACTGTGGGCCTGGTTCACAAAACTTTGTTTTCAGTTGTGCTGGGATGAAACAGGCGTTCACAATTCTGAACTGACACAGCTTGAAATGTGTTCAGATGAAAACGTGACCACGTTTAGCATTGATTCTGATAACGTTTACGACAGTATCAAAGAGATACCGGGCGCAGCAGCAGCACCTGCGTAACTGAGGGCTTAAATAAACCAGCACGCATTGAACCGTGCAGCCGTGCTGATTCAAAGTGAAAGAATATTTGTTTAAATGATTTACACTTTTGTTTTTTCTGAGTCCTGTTTTGAAATAAGCATGCTATCTGAAACCTTTGTGAGCTTTTAATGATCATGAAATATTCAACATTCTGACGAGGTGTCTTTTAAAAGCGGTTGTATTTGCTTGACTGGAACTTTTGATGTTAGATTGATGGTAATTCATCCACAGTCCATAATCTGACTCATGAATGTTTTGCAAAAACATACCAAACAAACCAACAATAAAACTAAAATGTTTGTACACTGGACTACAGTTTAAGTTTTATTCTAAAACATTTACTTGACTGCTTTTTTAAAAAATTATTTCTAAGCTTTGAGACTGTTACGGTATTGACTGAAAACCAACAAAATTCTAGAACTTTTTCACAAACATTTGTTCGCTGAATGAGGTCAGAATATCACTGTTTGTAAATCTAGCTGTCAGTGCACTGCATTTGCAAAAGGACAGCATTTAGCACGGCCAGCTTGTTATTCAAAGTCAGTAATGGGAGGGAGGGAGGAAGCATGAACAGAACCAGGAATATAAACAGATCCATGCTGTAGGACTCAATGCGAAAGAAGTGCTTTACAGTTACTGTATAAATGTGTGTACTTCCAGCCCTGTGCTGTAATTGAATACTCACTGCACAGTGCAGCTGCCCTGCTATTCTAGTGTTTTCATGTCTAGATGTTCCAATAATGCCAAGATAGATTTTTTAATTTTGTTCCAAGCCTTCCGTTTCCAGCACGCCAACATTCTGTAAGCGACGCGGTGTCCATCCAGACCATCTCGTGGGACAGCCTGTAAACTACATAGGAAATCTGAGCAAAAAAAAAAAAGTGATGCCACATTCAATAAGAATGTGCCCATTTTTCGCTTACTACCAAGAACTAATTTGACATTTTTGACTTGTGCTGTGCACTTCTGTATTTCCATTGTTTGCCTTTTCTGCTGGTTTGAGTTGCAAAACACTAGCCGGTTTCTCAACTAATCCAACTGCAAAAGTGTGAGAAAATGGGCCAATTTCTGTAAACTATAATTTTGTAGCCTGTATTACTGTGGCTGTAGGAACCTAAGTGCTTTCCGCCTAGCAAATTACAAATTCAGATTTATTTATTTAACCAGGACTGAACCCTTGAGATAGACATCTACTTTTCAAGGGTGTTCATACTTTCAAGGGGGAGCATATTACACTGAAGTAGGCAGAAATCCTAAACGTCTGTCTGCAGGAAATGCCTTAATCTGGTTGAAAATTGTTTTAATTGCTTGTGTTGTTGTTTTCGTCTTGTTGCGGACAGGTGGAGGGCTGACGACAATGCTGGATGCTATGGAGGTCCCGAGTCACGCTAGACACCTGCTCCTGCAACTCAACAACCAGCGGACTAAAGGCTTCCTGTGCGATGTCATCATCGTGGTGCAGAACGCCCTCTTCCGGGCTCACAAGAACGTCCTGGCCGCCAGCAGCATCTACCTGAAGTCCCTGGTGGTCCACGACAACCTCATCAACCTGGACCACGAGATGGTGAGCCCTGGGATATTCCGCATCATCCTGGATTACATCTACACCGGCCGGCTGAACGAGGGGGACCAGGCCACCGAGCAGAACCTGGGGGCGGTGCTGGCTGCGGCCAGCTACCTGCAGCTCCTGGACCTGGTGGCTCTGTGCAAGAAGAAGCAGAAGCGCAACGGGAAGTACGGACACTTCCGCTCCGCCACCTTCTCCCTGTACGGGAAAATGACGCGGGGGGGTGGCGGGGTTCGGACCTCGACCCCCGTCATCCAATCCTGCTTCTCTGGGGCAGGGGACCCTCCAAGGAACCCCCTTAAAATGCCTCCCATCGAAGCCGTGCTCCCTCACCCCTTGACCACTCACACAGGGGAGCTTTACGCCCCCTCCTCTCAGGGCAATCATGTCTACCAGCACCAGCACCAGCAAGGGATCCGGCTCTCCGAGAGGGACTGCTCGCCGATATACGGCTTGGACTTGACCAAAAAGAGCCCAAGCTCTCAATCCCAGCCCTCTTCCCATCACCACCACCATCACCACCACCAAGACGGTGGCCACGAGAACAGGGTCGACCCCCAGCAGTTAGGCTCCGGCCGCGAGAGCCCTCTCCCCACTCTGCTCGACACCAACGGCGGCCACTATACCAGGAAAGAGCAGAGCCAGCACTTCCACAACGGCATGGAGACAGACGACCATCCTTTGTCTCAGCTAGCCCACCCCCACCCCTCCTCCTCCCTGACCCCCCAACCGCACACCCACAATCAGGAACCATTAGGGGGCACCCCCAGTCCCAGATCTGACCTCCACGGGCAGCCTGAGCCAGGACAGGAAGTTCCCGAGAGAGGGGGTGGGGTTTACCGCTGGATGAAGCACGAGCAGCTTTCGGGGTACCCCGAGGACGAGGAGGACTGCGAGCGAGAGAAGGACCCCCAAAACACAATAGGAGTCTCTGAGGACAGGAAATCCGAGGGCTCGCTCCCTTCCCAGCACGCCCCGGCAGGGGGCCGCTACCCAGCCTCCCTGGGGTGCGACGCGGAGGACGACAAGAGCGGGACGAGTGAGGAGACGGGCAGCAGCGACGGACCCTCCCCCCCGGGGAACGCAGACCGCTTCCACCTGGCCTACGAGCCGGAATCCTTCGGGGACAACCTGTACGTGTGCATCCCCTGCGGCAAGGGCTTCCCCAGCTCGGAGCAGCTCAACGCCCACGTGGAGGCCCACACCGAGGAGGAGCTGTACAGCAAGGACTCGGGCGGGGAGCTCGGGGGTGTCGGTGCCAACAACAGCCTGGGTGGCGGCTACCTGGACAAACCCAGCCCAGGCCTGCCGGGGGAGATGATCCGCCCGTACCGCTGCGCCAGCTGTGAGAAGTCCTACAAGGACCCGGCCACGCTGCGGCAGCACGAGAAGACGCACTGGCTCACCCGGCCCTACCCGTGCAGCATCTGCGGCAAGAAGTTCACGCAACGGGGCACCATGACGCGCCACATGCGCAGCCACCTGGGCCTCAAGCCCTTCGCATGCGACTCCTGCGGCATGCGCTTCACGCGGCAGTACCGGCTCACGGAGCACATGCGCATCCACTCTGGAGAGAAGCCATACGAGTGCCAGGTCTGTGGGGGCAAGTTCGCCCAGCAGAGGAACCTCATCAGCCACATGAAGATGCACAGCGCTGGGGGAGGAGGCGTGGGGCTCGATGGCAAGACCAAGGTGGAGTTCATGGAAGGAATCTACCCGCTCAGCAAGTACGCCGACCCCCTGGGGCTGAAGCAGGAGAGGGCCTCGGAAATCCTGGTCCACGCCTCCCAGCACCTGCTCGCCGACTCTAAAGCCATGGAGAGTCTCTACCCGCTCAGCAAGTTCACAGCCTCCCACCTGGGCCTCGGCCACGAAAAGGCATCGGAGGTCCTGAGCCAGGCCTCCCACCTCTCCGGAGGGGAGCTGCGGGCGATCGACAGGTTCTCACCGAGTTAAAAAAAAAAACAGACAAAAACCAGCAGCTCCGCAATCAAAGACAGCTAGTGAGCGCTCTATAACACGAAGCCAAAGCTGAATCTTAATAAGATTCAAAACAACTTGTATCTGCCCTAGTGCCTTGGCGTTTCACTGTGCTATTTATGTTTTAGAAGTATGACGAACCCACAGAACAGTATTTTGTATCTCGACTGTTCATGAGCTAACGAGCCAAAAAAAACTAAAGCCAAAACAAAAAGACATTGCTGTCTCCTTAAACCTGTGTATTCAATATCTTAACTATATACTGTATATATACATATATAAAAGACAAAAACGAAAAGCACATAGCCTCTCCTCAAGGCTCTCGAGAACTTGCACTCTGGTTATTTAGGAAGAAAAGGTCAATGATGCTGATGAAAAGCCTTCAGGATTATACAGTCAGTGGAAGAAGTTGGGAGTTTGATTTTTTTTTAAATCTCATTAATGACAATGCAATTACATACGAACCAGCACCCAGATACCTACCGAACCCTTTAACCCATTTGAACCCCTGTGAAGTAATCGGCTAACATTCCTCCCTTGCTTACGTTACTCGTGCGTTCATGTGAACATGATGCTGGTTTGGGGTTAACTGTCACAAATGTGGAACGCATCATTACTTTCGTTTGCTTCGGATGAATTTGAGTGCAGTTACTAATATGTAATTGCAGTGTCAGTGATGACATTTTAAATAGTGTTAACTACATTTTAATGAGGTGCTGGATTCCTTACTCCCCTGAGCTGCACAGAATTATTGACCGGACCCGATCTCCCCCAAACACAGGGAAACGTGAACTTCTGGTGAATTTTAATATGATTTTGTATTAAGTATTATTTTCTAATCCTGTTTTTTTTAGTATTTGTTCCAAAGTTTAATGAAGCAGAGGCTTCAGATAGATGAGGATTCTAAACTGCTCACAGTAATGAAAAATAAAACAACTGATCAGATCTAACGTACAGTACATAGCACTGTCTAGAAATAAACCATTCGGAACAGGAAGAGCTCCTTCGCAAAACTAATGCACCTTTTTTTTTTTTTTTCCCCCTGCAAAGATACATGTTTTGAGTTATTTTAGTTCATATCAACAGCAGACATTTTAACCAAATGCAAAGCATTTATATACAGGGTGATTAGAAAGTAAGTTTACTACATCAAAGCACCATGCCATTGATGTGGTAAACTTACTTTCTAGTCACTCTGTTTATATATATATATATTATTTTTATTTTTAATCTGCTGGTTGCAGCACAAGTCTGACTCCAGCTGTTTAACTTTCTGTTACTGTGAGAGCCGTGCAGCATTGTGCACACGCGGGCCCCGTGTCGAGGATTTAAAGAACTAATTGGACCTTTCTCTCTGAATCCCAAGGGCTGGGGAGGGGGGTCATTCTCTCCACTCGTTCCATGTATTTGACAAGGCTGAACTCCAGCTGGCCATGTAGTGCGTGTTCAATTGGGAGCACTTGTTCACGGTCCTGGATTCTGCACCAGCCTCAAAACCGTCACTGCCTCTGATCCAGCGATGCTTCTAGGCAAGCTTGAGTTTAACCCACTGGCTTCCATCCAAATAATTATATATATATATATATATATATATATATATATATATATATATATATATATTTAATTGGCTGAATAGCTGTAATATTTTAAGGAGAGAAGCAGGCAGTGTTGCGTTGCACAGGGGAAATAATGATCATCAGGAGTATCATGCTTAATAATGCTCCCAAAAAGCCAATGCACATTTTGCCGTTTCCGGCAGCCGTTTGCATGCAACGCATGATCAGAACCAAAGCTACCCTTGGCCTGGGCTGCAGATAAGGAGGTTCGCTTAGGGGCTCTTTCGCTTGCAGAGGCTGATTGAATTGTCGTCTTCTCCACTCTGTCACCTCTGGAATGAATTCTCACACCAGGACCTTCTAAACCGACTTTCACCACGCTAGCGTCTGACCTTCCCAAATCAAACTCTGTGCTAGTACTGGGAGCTAGACGTCACAACTGTAAGTAGTCTTCTACCATTAACGTATTAAAATAAATAAATAAATAAATAAATAAAACCACTATGCTCTTCAAGCCAAAGTATGTTATTTAATAAATTACAAACATGCCCTTCATTCACATGTATAGAGCAGGGACCTGGAGGTTCTATCTGTGGTAAAGGGAATCCAGCACTCTCAGTAGCATATCAGCGTTTGCTTTTTAATATAATAATAAAAATATATGTATTTTGTAAAATTGCAAAAGAAAATCAAAAGTGAAACTGATTAATACCTCAGGACTGAAGACTTCATTTTTTTTTCTAAAATGGGATCCAAAGCTAATAATAATAATTAAAAAAAATTAATAAATAAAATTAAGGAAATCAAGCCAAAGTCTGAAGGGCAGCACTGAGTGAAGGGGAGGGAGGGTGACGTGGGCTTCACCCCCCCCCACCCCACTTTGAGGTCTCCTGTACCCCATTCTCGTGTGGACCAGCTGTCCTGATAACCTGTGTTCAGTTTATAGACGCTTTTAAAAAAGAAAAAAAAAAAAAAAAAAATTCATGAAATTTCTTGAAATGTGCTTGAAGCTACAGATTTATTTTTTTGTGTGTTTGTTTTATTCTATTAAGGCAAAGTCAACTTCATCAAGATTAAATGTTCATTGGTGAGTTTTAGTCTTACAGTAACAGTGTTAACAGAATATAAACTGTGCAGGAATTGTATTTCTTTTTGTAACAGTTTTCAGTTGTTTAAATGTTAACATGTTTAACAAGTCACGTTTTTTCACTTTTAAAAAACTTGAACGACCAAAAACAGCACAACTGAAAACTGTTCTTTATCTAGCAGGGACGTCACGTATGCCACTAATAGCCAATGCCAGGGCAGCTCAGGGTTCGAGGGCCTGTCTTCAAACAGAAACCTAATTTACCCTCTTTCGTGTTTTTGCATTGCTCCTAAATCAGGATATGACAGCACTGTATTAAAACACGCTGTCATGGCGCTGCACAGACAGTGGTTTCCATGGCTGTAGCTGACAGTGTGAGAGATGGATGAGAACACACGGGTAGAGACAGAGATAGATACATGTGGTATAAAGGCATTCAGATGGATAGAGCCTGGTGGAGATGTTCCGAGCTGGTGTGTAGTCTAGGTCAGACATTCTCAATCTGCATTGCTTTCCATTACGCTTGACGAGAGACCGCATCTTTACACTGTGGTAATGCATGTCAGACTTCAGAAGAATTGAGATATATATATTATTTAAATATATATATATACAGTATTTAAAATCGGACAGCGCTGCTTCAGTTGTGAACAACCTGGCCACACCTCAGTTTTATTGGTCGATAAAAAAAGAATATTGTGTCTGACGCTGGAGTGTTCGGAGGTTCTAATTGTTCAGAGGTTCTGCTTTATCATGCATGCTGTAAACAGTAAGCCGTTATCTGCTTAATCCACCCTGACAATCTACAGCCAATGTTTTAGGCTGTGCAGGAGAGACTTTATCTGGAATGGACTGAAAACAGCCAAGGGCATAGTTAGCAAAGGGATTCTAGCCATGCTCTTTTCTAAATTCTTCATGAGGGCTGCATGCCCAAACGCCACCTAAAGATTCTCAGCACTGAATAGTATAGTTTAAAGGTCTAGTTGGAGCAGAAACCTGGACTGGAATTCCCCTCAAGTGGATCAGGGTCGGGCACCTGTTCTGTATCCTTGGACGTCTAACGCAGGGTGTCAGATTGTGACAATTCAAGGAGAGCATTCAGGTTCACAGTACAGTTACTGAAAACACTCATTTGGTTGGTTCTGCTAATTACTGCATTTCCTACATTATTAACCACTTATAAAAGTGTCTTCCAAAACCGTACTTGAACTGTCTGCTCTACTTTTACACCCCGCTTACTGGAAAGCAGGCAGAAATGTTTTTGCTGTTTTTCTTTTCCCTTTAAAAAAAATAAAAAATAATTATATATATATAAATAAAAGGTCTGACTGTTTAGCTTCAGCCAGCCTGTCGGTATAGAATGTGATTGTTGCACAGGAATGAAACTGCCCCAGGATAGGATTTCAGAAAAGTGTGAGTCAGACGGGGGACTTAATGTCGACTTGGAAGAGAAATGTATTAAATTAGATCTCAGAACATGCTTCAAGATATTAACTGTGGGACTGCTTAGTGGTTAATTCACGATTGGGAAGTTTTGAGGATTTTAGTTTTTTTTATAATTCAGTGTGCAAGGACTCTTCTCAACTTCACTGCCCTCGATACCTGATATTTTACAAAGCCTCCAGCGCCATGTGCAAATCAGCCGGGGAAACAGAGCCGGAGCGCTGCGTGTGAAACGCTGCATATTGAAACGGACCTCTCTCTCTCTCATGTGTGGGGCAGGCAGGAAGCGCTCAGGGTTTCTCTTCTCATATGAATAAACAGGGTGCACAGCGGGGCGCTGCTCTCATTGTCTGACAATGGGAGTGAGACGCGCCTCCTGACCCCACTCCATTCACTAAATCTTAACAATGTTTGCTTTTACTTATTTTTTTATTTTTTTTTCTATTTGAGGAAAAAAAAAAAAAGTTGAGTCAAGTTTTGTAAATAGCCTTGCTGAGTTCTTTGCCTCTGGGATCATTCACTTCCGATTCATTTCCAGTCATTGTGCCCCTCTGCTTGTTTCGGACACTGCACTGACTATACAGGGGGTTCAGAGGACTGGGTTTGGGGCAGCAAGCTTTAGGATGTGTTGTACGTCTGGAGAGACAGTTATAGACGGTTGTAGGAAAAAAAATAACAAGGTGTGTTAAATTTAAAAAAAAGAACAAAATATTTACAAATAAGCTGTTTAGCAAAATATCAGCTGCTATGACAGGACCGACCCTTATTAAATGAAATGCCTCTATTACAGCTATTCAGTTACACTGCGATTCAAAAAGCCTATGCATACAGTGGCGTTTAGTGGTGCGACAGTGGTGGGAGGTGAACACTTGGAAGACAGATGCCATGTTGGTGAAAGACAGCAAGAACTTCCGTAAGAAAAATACAACAGTATGAAATCTGTGGTGAGTTGACTTTGCCTTACTAAATGTCTCGTTAACAGCAGAAACCAAATCCGGTTTTGTACAAAATGAAAAAAAACAAACGAATAAATGAATAATTATTAAATAAGGCAGTATTTTAGCATGAAATGCAACTTGCCACTAAAGAAAAAAAAAAAAAACTAATGTTTTAATCATGTTTCCCTTTTGCAGGGATTTGTATTAAAAAAAAAAAAATAATAATCTGCTAAAAAGGTTGAATCTGTGATTGGGGTAGGACTGTACACCAGTCTGCTCTGTGGGCCAAAGCAGCTGTCAGCTAATACAGTGCAAGATACCCCGTCCAGCTGTTCCTGTTTCTGTTACTGTGGGGCAAGAGGGCGGGAGTGGGATCACTGCTGCTTAAGGATCTTTATTATATCCAGCTGTGAAATATTTACTCCAAAAAAATGCACAATTCTGTGTTTCAGTATTTAAGAATTTCCGGCCTCCCATCCCTCTGCTTGAAATTGCTTCAGCTCCCTCTCTCCCTTCTAGTCCGTTAGGACAAACCACTCGGCCACACTGCCTAGTTTCCATTACCCCCAGCTCCAACCACTAGGCCATACATCTTCCCAGTCCCTCAGTTATAACCACTAGGCCACACAGTTTCTCTCCCAGCTCATCCCCAGCTCTAACCACTAGGCCAGACGGCTTTTCTCCCTCCCAGTTTTAACCACTAGGCCACACGCTTATCCAGCCCCTTGATTCTAACCACTAGGGCATACTGCATCCCTCCCCCTCTCCCAGTCGCTCATCCCTGCCCGCTAACCCATGCTGCCTCCCTTCTCTTGAGATGAGAGCTCTAGGCCAGCCTGCCTTCTATGCGACCTCCAAAGCAGAGCCAAGACTTCCTGTCTTGTTCCATCTTGGCTGAGGTTGTTTCCTGTGTTGCTCGCTGGAATGCAGCACAGAGAGCACGGTTGTGCACTGAGATGCAGCCCCCAGTCTCCAGGCTCCAGTCTGCGGCAGCAGCAGCAGCTGTGTCGGGCACAGGGGAGGGGGTACTGCCCCGGTGCTGCCAGAGCCAAAGAAAACACATTCAGTAAATGTGTGTGTGTCCCTCTGGCTGAAGAGACGCTAATTGGGAGTGTTTGCTTCGAAGAAACAGTCTTTACCAGATTTGTTAAACTACAAATGCAGATTAAGGAGTAATGCTATTATTTTATTATGGGCAGCTGGCCCTTTTTAAAGGACTATCCATGCTAGACTAGAGGAACCTGTGGAAATAACTATTTAAGCTTAAAACTGCCTTTAAAAAGAGTTGTGGTTTGAAAGCGAGGGAGTGTATGTGCGGGTCTACCAGGGCAGCACTGAATGACCTGCGAGCCAGCATCTCCACCCTTAGGCAGGGCCACCTTCCCCTGGCACTCAGTTTAAGCCACACAGCGTGGTAAACTGGCAGGGCCGTCTCTGCAAGGACATGGTGTCGGGCAGGCAGAGAGAGAGAGCAGCGTTTTCACAAGCCCCCTCTGTTGCTCCTATGGAGTGGGCACGGAGCTGAGATGCCAGTTAGCATGGGATGCCAGTTTACACACCGTGTCTACTGTAGCATGGCATGGCTAACTGGCAGCTAGAGCATGGAGCTCGGGGGAGCGAATTAGAGGATTTCTAAAGATACAAAAGATATACATTTAAAAGAACATTTCCTGGGATGGCTGTTGCTCGAGTAACAATTATTATTTGAATACTGGACACAGAGAAGAGACTGCAGCATACACAAGCCAAACCCAGATACGGATGCAGCACAAGCTGGATCAAGCTCCTTCTTGATCGCTTCACTTCACAAGCTGAATGTGACTATGGGTGCCATAACATCATGCTAATGAAGTACGCTGTTTACTTTATTTTGTAGTATAAAAAATGATTAACTTACCAAACTCTGAGGGGTGTTAACTCAGTAGAGGAACCTCAAACTCACTGCTCCTCTCTCCTCCCCTCTCTCAGCACACTGGCATGAGCACAGTAACAGAAATAAAAGCACTGGCGTTTAAGCTGACAGCTAGTATTTTTTTACAGGATTACACATATTAAATAGTTTTTTCATAAACCATCACATCTGTAAAGTTTTTTCTTTTGTTAATAAATTTGTAAAGTTTAAGTAATTTGCAATACACAACACCAAAAACAGTATTTTTCTATTAAAAAAAAAGTCAAATGTTAAATTTGTTTTTATTTGCATTAATAACAAAAAAATGAATGTATTTATTGCATGTTAAGTGTTTTATATTTCAATGTTTTGTTTGTATAAAATTCAAATGGTGGGACTTTTTTTTCTTCTATTTTCTATGTTTTAATAAAATGTGGGCTTTTTTGTATTTTTTTTTATTTTAAAAAGGCCAGAATGAAAATGTAATTTTTGTTTTTCTATACTTAACACCAAAAAAGAGCAATAAAATGTTTTTTTTTTTTTTAAATCACAAAAGCTGAACATTTCTTATCAGGTCATTCCGACTATTGACAACATTGTGCAACTATTTAAGATTCCGAGAGGTTTTCTTAAGACTGTCCTTGAGGGAATGGCACCAGAATTCCTGTGTGGCTGTAGCTGCCGTGTTGAGGAAGGAATCAAGCACATCAGGTGTTGTGGTCACTTTCAGTCACGATAGGCTAGACAGCAGAAGCACGATAACAGCCAATCATTACAGGTGCTTCTGTACTCAAGGCTGTACATGGCTTGCTGCCGTGCTGAATCAGTGTCCTGTCACTGACTGTGGAATCCTATTGACTCTGTTACACAGGGGGTCCCATTAGTCGAGGGATCGTGGGCAGAATTGTTAAGATTGGTCGACTTTCTGTTTCTTTCAGGTGTGAAATGCAAATGCATGAGATACAAATGCATGATGACCTCATATGAGGGTCCCCCCCTATAGAAAAGCAATGGAAAGAAATGGAAAAACTACTTTTTCAGTGTGCACGAAAGGGTTCAGCACAGAGGAACGAATTCAGATCGCTGCCTGATTTAACAGTAAACATGCTAAATCAGAGTAATACACGATATTGCCAATGATACTGGACTTAGGGCACCTTGTAGATTCACACCTAGTCTACAGACCTCTCCACCTGTTCTTTCTAGATCTCAGCCATAAACCTGCAACCCCAGCTCCTCTCTGTCCACAGCAAGAGCTCCTATTACACAGAGGGCTTTAAGAGCTCTGGCATTACCAGGTGCCCGGAATTGGGGTGCCAATGTACCCCATCACGACATACGATACAGCAAATTCACATGCGCTACCCACCCACTCAAAAAGTGTGTACTAAAGAACAGTGGCCCTGGTTAAAGATAATCAGAAGAGCAGGGAAACAAATCCAACCAAATACACTATAAAAAAAAAAAAATAATAAAAAATACAAAACATTTTTAAAGCCAACCTTTTTATTATTAATAATAAAGAAAAAAATAAAAGGAAAACAAATCATTTACAAGGCAAAGCATGTCAGAGGGCAGTCAGCGTGGACTACACTGTGCAGCTGAACGTAACCCGACACTAAGTGCACCGAAAACGGCATTCTGTCAAAACCAACCCAACCTAAATCTGCTCCACATTACAGCCCGCACCCCACCCAGCCCGCCACACACCACATGCAAGAGCAGGAACACACAGCAACACTCTGCTTCTGCACAAAGAGGGGGCAGCGGGTTACACGGATCAACTTTTTACAACTTTTCACTGCATTTCGTTTTTTAAGGTGGTCCAAAGAGCCAGGGGCAGCGCACTGGCTCAGCAGGGATTGAAGTTTATTAGGAAACTACCTCCATTCCGGCTGCAGCAAGGAGCTGGCTATAAAGCCAGAATGGTGAGCATAGGGAGGCAGGTTCCTCATCTCTGTAACTATCCAGGTGTGCGGTCAAGAGAACACTCTGGGATGACATCAAGACACATTGGTAAAAGAACAGGGGACAACACGGGTATAAGATATTAGTCCAGAGGAGGAAAGCAGAACTAAAGCAACAGCTTCTGGAACGGATGCTTGAAAGTGAGGCATCTGACATCCGAGCCAAGGCTGGCTGCATTTCCACGATACTGACTCGAACTCGCTTAAAAAAATCACTTACAGAGCCTGCGCTTGAAATGGTGGGCTTGGGCCTGAGTTCATCCTGCAGGCGTTTCTTGTTTATTTTAATTGTAACAGAGCCCATTGCAGCCCACGGTTACAGTGCTGGGCAGCTAAGAATTGCAGGTTGGGTTGATTATTAAGAGACAAGGCAATGACAGTTCCGGAAAACGGAGTTGAAAACCCACCAAACTTAATTTAAAAATCAGAGCCCCGAACAGTATGTTGGAATTAGTATGAGGTAAGACATTGACAATAGCCAGTCCCAGCTGCTATCACTACAAAGCATCTGTGCTTCAATCTGCTTTCCTCGTCTTTAACAAGCAGGAAAAAGAACGGACTTCCTCAAGCTCCAGCTCTCTGAACCACCTTATAACACATGCAACAGAAATGCTCTTTGCAGCATTTCAAATAGAAAATTAAACACACAGAAAACATCTAAACTAAAAACGTCTTGAATTAGAAAACATATGTACAGTACGCATCATCCTCTGTGAACTGAAATGTCGCTAGGCCCTCGAACTTAGCTCTTTTTTTATTGATTATAAATGTTCTCTATCTAAAGGAAACATGAGAATAAAGTCTTAAAATGTCTTTAAAAAAACCCCCCAAAAAAACAAAAGTAGAGCTGACATCTGTATTTATAGAGCGTTTAACTGATGCGCTATAAGGGGTATGTTAAAGGCCAGTCCCCATCGACACTACAGGACTGCACTTCAAGATAAACTGCACAGGCTCACCACACCTGTACTTGCACTCGTTCACAGATAGCAACTGAAACTCTACCTTAAAACTGCATTTCTTTACTCAATACCTTTTTAAATCTGCAGGCTACCTAATATCAATGTATTGATACCAATATCTACTCCTGCTTTATTTAAAGTATGGAGTAAGTCAATTAAAACGAAAGTTTTATATATAAATCTTTGGTGATTTTCTTTCTGGCTCCTGTCAAAGTACCCCTGTTGTAGGTCACAAATATAAGGTGCATCACGACAACAACCCCCCAATATTCCTCAGTCTGATTGTATTGCTTAAACTTTGCATATTAAGAAAATGGTTTGAAAAAAAAAAAAAAAAAAAAATAAAGCCAACAAACTAGTTTCAACAACAACAACTGAAAAAAAGTTTCCTGAAATAGCCATGTGCCACGGAGGTCTTTGATTCACACGCATGCCCATTCCAGCTAGCCTGGTCAGACATGTCCTAATAGAGAGTTAGATTCAGGAAGAAGAACCTCTGTGACAGGCAGGGCGGGTCTGTGCCTGACGTGATCGGCTATCAGTCCTGAAACCAGACCCCCTCCTTGGCTCCCGTCCCTGCTGGCACACTCCGCAGACTCCGCATCGTAAACCAGCAAATGCCAAAGGTCCTGGTATTCAGTGTCCACGGGTTCAGGGGACCCTGACCTGTGGAAAGCGTGCACAGAGCTGCTCCATCAGTGTGATCGGCTGTTCAGCAACGTACCTGGGCAGCTCCAAAGTGTGCTAGGGGTGTTCAGTGGTGCTGAATGGATCTCATTGTAGATCAGCCCGCTCGGAAAGAGCCCAGGTTTTTATAAAGAGAGTAATGAAAAGCATCAACTTATTTAAATTGTGTTTTAGTCCGATGACGCACACAGATTAAGAATAGCCTCAATTTATCAAAATATTTCATATCAGGAGGATTTATTTATTTTTTTTCCACCCCAATAATGATTTAAACAGTCAAATATTTACAATAGTTCGTTGCTGAATCAAAACCCAGGACTGTTAGGCTTTGTTTGCCAAGCAGTTGGAACAAACTGGGTTGCGGATGAGTTGGAAATCTGGACATTTTTCGGGCATGTATGTGGTGGCTCCACTGGGGGAAGTGGAGTTCTGCAACTCCAGAAAAGGTCCTGCGTGGTAAACGGCACACCCACATAGTGAGAGTTTGTGGAAGCAGAGCTATGGATCTTGCCGTTTCAGGCTGCAAACAGCTGTCAGAGCCTGGGCTGAGCTGGTGGCTGACTGCGCTACCTGAGATTCTGCAGACGTGAAAAAGCAAGTGCCGGAGCCAGCTGGAGTGAACAAACAGCTCTGGAAAAAGCCATTGAGGAGCGTCAGAGCGGTCTTCTTTATATGTCTCCGAGACGGCTGCAGACAGACCAAGCATGCCTTCAAATTCAGCACACGCAATGTCTGCTCCTTCAAAATAAACTTTCTTCATCAGCTACACTGGCTGCAGATCCCCATCATCCCTGGCCAGCAGGACTTGTTAGTCAGTTAGTTAATTAGTTATTTACAACTACAGAGTTGAGACTATGGGTTGGGCAGTCCGTTGCTCCAATTGGTTACCAAGTTATTAGTTTTTATTCATGCATCTGTCCTCCATTTTTGCAAGGATCCTTGAAGTAAGTCACTCCCGTGGAGCTGTGGTTTACCCAGGTGGAGCCAGGCCAGTGCTCTGTAAAAGATACCACTTTCAATGACTTCTTACCCAGCCTCCCTGCAAGAATGGAGGCCAAAGCACCGTCCCTCCAAGAAAAACACCCAGACAAAAATAATTCTTAATAAAAAATCCATATATTACAGCATAAAAAAATAAATAAATAACAGCAAAACTATAAAATTGCTAAATTTAAAGGTTTTTTTTTTTAGCAAAAACTTTGTATAACATGGAGCTCACAGGCTTCCACTGTCATGCTTATCAAAATCTGCTGACAAACCAAAAGAAAAAAGAAAAACAGCCAGCTCACAGATGCACAAGACATACAGATCTACCATAAAAGCTGTATACAGTACAGTTAGCACTGTCTATGGGAAACAGCTACCCATTTCAGCTACCCATTTCAGCCCCCCCCCCCCCCAATTTAAAACAGAATGCATCGAGCATGAACCATGAAATGGTACCCATCCCCCTCGGTTTAAATACCCCAGCCCCTGGTCTTCAGTGCAGAAAGGAATTATGGGAACTGTAGTTTTCTAGGCATATCGAATCCTTTATAGTCTTTAGGGGCCGTGGAGTCAGGAGTAGGAATTCATTAGTTAGATGGAGTCAAAGACAGCTCCACGTCCCAGATCTTAATGCCAGAGAGAGACTAGGAGACCCGTGTGCCACCATGTCTTAGAATCGCTTTCAATGCACCCCACAGACTGCTTTTCAGTCTGTGCACTCTTCGGGCAGAATAATCAGTAAACTTTTAAAAAGAACAATTTCGGATACCACTGAATTCAGGGAGATAAAGGCAGGCGAGACACACGTGACGAACCGCACTGCACCTGAAACGTAAACAAGCAAGAAAGTCACAAGAGGTGAGTAAAAAAAAAAAAAATAAATAAAAAAAAATATTGGGGTCACCAGAGATCATCTGGACAGGACAGCCCCCACTCACATTCACAAAACCAAAACCAAACCCAACCAAGCCTTCCCTCGTTCTCTCAATTCCACTCCACTCCGGGCCACGCGACTCGGACCCCTCCCTCCCTTATCTGTGGCTTCAGTGGGTTACCATCCTGTGGCTGCGTTCACTCACTCACGCTGCAGCTTAACTCAGTGCTGTGGTTGCCTAGCCACAAATCTTCATCACCATCATCATCATCATCTTGATTTTCTTTGCAATCTAAAAGGTTGTTAGGTCGAGAGAGAGGTCATTTCTATTATCGAGGAACTCACAGTAAAGCCTCTTTTAACAGATCCCTTCAATCTAAACTCCCTCCCTCCCTCCCTCCCTCTCTCTCTTCTTTCACTCCCTCTTTCTCTTGTTTGTCATTTGTTTTTCGCTCAGAGGAATTCATTTGTGTCGTATCTTCTCCCGTGCGCTGCTGGCCCGCCCGCTCTGGTTTCATCCCACTTTGGCCCACTTGAGGAAGGCTGGGATGTCCCGGACCGGCACGTTTCGGGTCAGCGCTTTCACTCGCAGGTTCCGGTCGTCCGTCAGCAGAACCACCTCCCTGCGCAGACGAATGGGCTCGTCTGAAATCAGAGAGAGAGAGAGAGATTATTACAGAATTCTTCAAAGTGGTGTAGGGGGTAAAATCTATGATATAATAAAATCAATGTACACAGAAAACAAATGTGCAGTCAAAATTGGCAACAAAAGAACTGATTTCTTCACTCAGGGGCGGGGGGTGAGGCAGGGCTGCAGTCTGAGTCCAACACTGTTCAATATTTATATTAACGAGTTGGCTACGATGTTGGAGCAGTCTGCAGACCCCGGCCTTACTCTACACAACACCGAAGTCAAGTTCCTGCTCTATGCAGATGACCTGGTCCTGCTGTCGCCCACAGAGCAGGGGCTGCAGCGGAGCCTGGCACTGCTGGAGCAGTACTGTCAGACCTGGGCCCTGGCAGTAAACTTTAAAAAGACCAAAATAATGATTTTTCAAAAAAAGGCCAGAACTCAGGGAAACAGATACCATTTCACCCTAAACAACACTACACTAGAACACACCTCAGACTACACGTACCTGGGCCTGACTATCAGTGCGTCAGGGAGCTTTAACCTAGCAGTGAATGCACTAAAGGAAAAAGCCAGAAGAGCTTTCTATGCCATCAGAAGAAGATTCTATAAAATCAATATTCCTATCAAAATATGGCTAAAATTAATTGACAGTGTCATCCAGCCCATTGCGCTGTATGGAAGTGAGGTATGGGGTCCACTCAGTCAACAAGACTACACTAAATGGGACAAACACCCAATCGAAACCCTGCATGCTGAACTCTACAAAAACATCCTACAGGTGCAAAGAAAAACACCAAATCATGCATGTAGGGCAGAATTAGGCCGTTACCCAACACTCATAAATATAAAGAAAAGAGCACTAAAGTTTTGGATGCACCTAAAGAAAAGTGAATCAGACTCCCTCCAGTATGAGGCCATGCAAACCCAAGAGCTCAGCCCTGAAAAGAGTCCTCTAAGCCAGCTGGCCCTGAAGCTCACTGCACTGAACCCAACTAATAATACTAAAACAAACCAGCTTCAGGGCAGCACTGCTTACCAGCCCCCAATCAGAGTCAACCAAATTATAAAACTAACCAAAAACTGCTATCTGAAACATTGGGACACAGAAACAAAATCTCAAAATAAACTGGATTGTTATCGGGCCCTAAAAAGAGATTACACTCTGGCAGAGTATCTCTCTACTGTCAGAGATACAAAGCAGAGGCAGATCCTGACCAAGTACAGGCTCAGTGACCACAGCCTGGCCATTGAAAAAGGCCGTCACCGGCAGACCTGGCTTCCTAAAGAAGAAAGGCTCTGTGGTCACTGTGAGACAGGAGAGGTTGAGACAGAGATGCACTTCCTTCTTCAATGTAAGAAATACTCGGAAAATAGACAAACTTATTTTAAAAAATTTGCAAATTCCCTCCCAAACTTCCCAAACATGACCAACCCTGAAAAAGTCCCAATCCTCCTGGGAGAGGAGAGAAGCACAGCCCAACTAGCAGCCCAGTATGTGTCTGCATGTCACAGATTGAGGGACACACAATGAGAGCTCTGCACAGAGACACACACACACTTATGTATATACAGTATGTATGTTGTTGTGTATGTAGGCATGTATGTATTAGGTAAATGCTTATTGTCCTGATACATGTTTATTGTTAGTACTGTACTTTATAAATCAGTTTGTTTATATATATGTATTCATGATGCATTGTATATATACATGTCTGTATTGTATAATTGCTTTGGCAACACCTGCTATTGTAAGTCATGCCAATAAAGCACCATTGAATTGAATTGAATTGAAATTGAGAGAGAGAGAGAGAGAGAGAGAGAAAGGGAAAGAGAGAAAGAGAGAGAGAGGAAAGAAAGACAGCATCACAAACTATCACAAGCAAACCTAACCAGCGCAGGATGATATTGTCTTGGGATCACTTTTTTAAGAAAGTGGATTAAATAAGTTTTCATCATGGGTCCTCCAGGGATAGAAACAAAGACTCCCATTGCACAGCAGTTCCTGGTTTTACTATAAGTTTATTAAGACACACATGAGCTTGTTACCTGTGCACTGTGGCTCATGAAGCTCGTAGTAAAAGCTGGAATGGGTGAAACTGCACATACCCGCTCTGCACAGTCACAGACACATGGCTGCCGCTCCTGCTGTGCTGCATAGTGTTTTTGAAGAGAGCTGGCAGGCAAGCAGGCAGCCTGTCAGCCCAGTGCAGTTAGCTAGCAGGCACAGTACATACTGCAGAGGTATTCTTTACAGTACAACTGCCACTGCAAAGCATGCTGAGCCGACAGCTGCCAGTGCAAAGTCTAGTTAGACAGCCCGGAGCTCAGGCACAGCACACATCACAGGAACCGTGTCAGCCACCTGGAATGAACCCTTTGGGACGTATTTTGTGGTGTGATGCACCTCTAAAACTTTTACTACTGCAGAAAAAAAGTTTTTGGGCAACAGTATACTGTGGGCTCTCATCGTGAGTTGGTTAGAGAAAGTTTTTTTTGGAATAAAATAAAGATTTGTTTGCATGAATCTAGGCCGACAACAGATTTGTGAACAACTGAATCTATCAAAACTCTCATTCTTTAAATAACTCAAGCAAAGGGAACAGTGCCCTGCACTTAAGAAAATCCCTATCCTGACGGGAGGAATGGAACCTCTCCATGCATCCGCTGGTGGTTCTTTCCTCAAACAGAACCAGCCTCTGGGCACGGTTTCCCCCACACTGCAACGTCACAGCACTCAGAACCCACCTTCCCCCAGTGTTTTGACAGCACTGTGTTGAAGTCCAGACGCAGTGTGCAGAGCCATGCTGCGTCATGGTGTGCAGGGTAAGCGGGGCTGACAGAGTCGCACACACTAAGTGACAGGTTAATCTGCTCTGCAGGCAGGCAGGGGAAAGGGGTTTCCCACAGTGGGAAGGGAAACGCTGCTCAAAAAACAGTCACACCGCAGCCAGCTGCCATCTGTGTGTGTGTGTGTGTGTGTGTGTGTGTGTGCTTCAACTTATACCCTGTTTAACTGCATACAACTGGCAAACACACAGAGTCCATTTCAATACTGTTTAATACCAGTTTAAGGTGCTGATGCACAGTCCTACAATGGCTCGGCACTTTTCATGTCTGTGCAGGTGTCTGCACCTGGCTGGAATTTTATCTCTCTCTCTCTCTCTCTCCCCCCCCCCATTAAATGTTTTGATGGATTTAGGAGCTTGTGAATAGCGCTGGATTGACAACAAAACATACTGTACCCAATACACTGTATCAAGCATGAAAAAGAAACAAAGGAAATAAAACGCCCAACAGAAACCACTGTACACACAACCAAAACTATAACCAGTTCATGTGCAACCGCAACAAAGCATCGTGCCTGGATGGTTGCTCTCCGTCAAGCCTGGCTAAGACTCCACCCTGTGCATCACGGCTGGATGCTCCCGGAGAGCTGCTCTCAGCCCTGGTTGAGTGCAGCTGTGCTGCTGCCTCTCCCTGTGGGTGGTCCCTGGAGCGTTACCTTTCTGAGTGGGCATGAAGTCCTTGGCTTTGTCTTTGCAGTAGTGCAGGCAGCAGGACAGGATGAGGTCATCGTTGTTTCCCTGGGACGGCACAGACAGGCAGGACTCAGAAACAGACAGGCCAGCCGCCTTCATTGTAAAATGCTGCAGCTTCCCTTACAGAATTGCTAGTCCTACACTCCTAGTCCCCGAAAGAACCCCTCTCATAACTATACATTCCCTTCTAGAACTCCAGTCCTGCTGAGTCGCCTATAGAACCCTTAGTCTAATACTCTGTAGTGTATGAGGGGGCGAGTTCTGTGGTGCACAAGGTCCCCTAAAGAACCCTAGTCCTATACTCCCAGTCCCATATAGAACCCCTCCCTATACACTAGACATTCCCCTACTGAACCCCAATCCTGTTGTGTCACCTATAGAAGCCCTTCCCATACACTATACTAAGTCCCCTACAGAACTCTAGTCATACACACAGCCCCACCACACCTTTCCCTATAGAAGTCCTAGTCCTGCTTGTCCCCTGTCGCTCCCCCAGTCCTATACAGGCCCTCGCTGTACCTGCTGTCCCGTAGGGTCCTCGCTGCGGAAGGAGATGGACTCCAGCTCATTCCCCCGGCTGGTCAGAGCTCTCAGGCAGGGCTCTCTGTTCTCGAACCCGCGCTCCAGGAAGCCGATGGCACTGCGGGCGTGCTCCTGAACCTGCCGGGCGTGGCTGCCAGTGCGGTACTCCGTCTCCTGCCCCCGTGCCAGCCCGTCCAGCTCCGTGATCACTGCGGGCACAGACAGGGGAGGGGAACCAACCGATCAACACCGAGAAACTAGCGTTCGCGTCCCAGCCCACCTCCCCGATATACAGCAATACTCTCCTTCCCTCTGCCCCAGCTCACCCAACTCCTGGATCATCGAAGGATACAGGCAGTGAGGAAACTGGGGCCATTGCAAAGGTTTGACCAGACTCAAACTGATGCCCAGCCTTAGCTGCTTAGTTATGGACTGCAGGGAGTCGGGTAGCACTGCAGGCATTGGTACGAACCGCCTCTCTCTGCCTCTTTAAATAAGGAGCTGAGAGGCGAGCAGGCTGCCCCCCTGCTGGTGTTAATTGATCCATCACTGTGGCAGGATTAGTGCTTCCCTATTAAACTGCCAGTCCTTCCTCTGTTTTGTTTTACTATAAACAAATTAAGTGTAATGTTTTTTGTTTGAGCGCTTTGAAAGCTCTCTCACCCTCTCTCTTCTCCTGGTGCTACTCAAGCAGTCTGGTGCAGCTAGAGCAGCCTGGTTTAAAAGTGACACGGAGCTTGGGGCATGTTTAAAACTACACCGCATTTCATTGTGTATTGCACCTGGGAGGCAAACACTGCGACTTTGGACAGTATTGTTGCCTTCCTCCAGTAACCCACCACTGTTATTGATCAGCCATGAACTTGACCCTGTAATCTCACCCTTGTCCTGAACAGGGTACCTACAGTCTCTGGGACAGGGAATCGAATCTCTTTGCAGGGAATGCACAGCTCCCTCTCTCCCTTCTCTTTGGGTGGCTGTGACTCTTGTCCCTCTTTCTCTCAATCTCTCCCTCCCTCCTTCCTTTTCAGCCAGACCCCCCACAGCCCCAGCCAGTCCTGCAAGATACGCAGTTTACCAACACAACGCAGAGCCTGGGAGCAGGATGGCTTTTTTTTCTTCTCTCTCTCTCTCTCCCTCTCTCATCACTTTTTAGAAAGAACAACCAATTGCAAACAGGGATCAAAATGATAAAATTGTTAATGACAGATCATGTAAAACCTTACAACACAACCCCTTTTAACTTTTAGTTACAGGTCAAACAGTAGTGTAAATAGTAGCGGGCTGCTTAGCACATTGTCTCGGAGAGCATTTACAAACAGCGCAGTAAATGAAAGCTTGGCTGTGCCAGGCTGTGCTGCACTCACCGATGAGGGGCACCACCAGTATGTAAGCCTTGCAGCTCAGCAGCTTGGCCAGACCGCTCAGGTGGTCAATGAAGCCGTTGGTGTCGGGGACCAGGAACACGGGAGTGATCTCAATCTCCAGCTGCCTGCAGGGCTGCAGCACTGCCTGCAATACAACACAGCACACACGGGGGGGGGGGGGGCGTTAGAGAGGAGGGGGGTAATCTCAATGTGCTGTAGCAGCACAACGCACAGCACAAGAGGAGGTGGGTAATCTCAATGTGTCTGTATCAACACAACCCGGCTCTCAGTCTGTCTGACACAACAGCAGCAATACAACACACTGCAATAAAACCAAATAAAACAATAGCAACATTGTGTGGTGGCTTGCTTACCCCATGCTGTTGGAACACAAACACGGTACAGAGAACGCAGTACTGCACGGGGGTCAGACAGCCAGCAAACTCAATAATCATGTTGTGTCTAGAGGACTCGGTACTGGGGGGTGAGGGGATCTGAGATCCAGCAAGAGTGTTAGACTCCTGTCTTTTTGAAAGTTGAAATGTCTACTTGAGCAGTATCACTGTAGTGTAGTTACTTGATAGATCTCTCGCCTCTAAACCAATTAATGACGTCTTACATTTCCACCAAGGAAAAATCTGTCCACACAAGGTAAAACCAACTTTTAAAACATTCTGCTTAAACTCTAAAGAACAAGCAGAGTTCATACTCTTGTCTCAACATCTCAACAGGGAGCACTAACCAAGGTGTCCTGGAGCTGGTACTTTGTGCAGAACTGTATGTCTGTGACTGCGCACGTGCGTCCCCGCGTCTGTCTGTGTCAGTGAGTGTGTGGAAGGGGAGTTTGTCTGTGTGTGTGTGTGTGTGTGTGTGTGTGTGTGTCAGTATGTGTGTGTTTGTGTGGGTGGAAGGGTTTTATTTATTTTTTTGTCCTTTGCAGTTTTTTTCCCAGCTTCTACCCGGCAGATCTGCTGGCAGCGGACAAGATGCCTGTGCTGGATGTCACGTCTCCCTGAGATCCCGGAGAGAGGAAGAACAGGATGAGAGGAGTGAGGAGGGGATAGGATCAGAGGGGAGAAAGAATGGGAGAACAAGAGGATGAGAGAGAGTGGGACAGACACAGCATGGTAAGAAAAAAAGGGGGATAAGCGGGGAGAGGGAAATGGGGATACTATTAGATATGAGATAGATAGATAAGACTGAAATGAAGGGAGGGAGGAGGATGAGAGGAGAGTGAGCAGGCGAGCTAGCTAGCTAGCGAGAGCAAGGTCACTGGAGACTGTGCCAAACACCCCCCCAAAGGGGAAGTGAACTGCGCTTCTTTTCAAACACTGCGGCCGACTCTCCAGATTTATTTGTGTTTGTGTGAAGAGAAAGCTGCAGAACCCCTGGCTTCAGAAAGGGTGGCGGGGGGGGGACTGTCTGCTTCCAGGACAAGCCTGGCTGATCATACTGATATTAACTCCTTCACTGCCAGCAGGGAGGGAGGGGGCATTCTCTGCTCTCAGCACACACTGTGTATTGAGTGTGTGCCTGACTCAACAGACCTGACATTCATTTTTTCTTATTGGGGATTTTGTCTTCTTTAAAAACAAAAAAAAAAGTGACTTGACTAATGTTTTAAGTCACTATTGTTCAATGGCGGTATTACCTCAGGTTTGCAAATAACTACGGAAATTCACAACTTTACAAAAGCACCACTCTATTACAGGCATGACCTACTGTGCCTCTTTTCATTTCCACAGTAAATCACACCGATCCCAGAATTTTATTTTTACATCAGAATTGCTGCTCTTAAGAAGCCAAGTCAGGTTAATTTGGGTAATCATTAAAATCAGGCAAGTTTATTTTTAGCCCAACGTATCACAACAGTCAAAGGTTTTAAGTTTTAATATCACATACTTTAATTTTTTTTTTTTTTAATCTTTTATGTAGAATCCTCCCGGATTTTCCTTTTTTCTTGATGGCTGGTACAGGATAATAAGTCAAAAGTGGAATTCTTCACTTCTCAAAATAGCTAGTTGTGGGGGTGGGGATTTATTGGGAAGACTAAAGGACTGTTTGTACGGTCTTTCAAACAAACGTGTAATTGGGGTTTGAGAGGACACACATGGCGCTGCTTCACCCAGGCAGGCACACAGAGCTGCACTCTCTTTTCTGGGGAGTTTTGAAAGGTTTCTGGTGTCCCAAGCCAGCAGGCCGAAGCTGGCTGACTGATAACTCAGAGACTGAGAGAGAGGGTGTTTGGATCCGCTGTGAGAGAGAGATAGAGAGAGAGAGAGAGAGGAACGCTGGTCTGAACAGCTGCAGAGCATCAATACTGAGGACACTGTATCAAAGAGGAGGAGGCAGCGGGGCCTAGTGGTTACAGCTGAGGGACTGGGAGGGTCTGGTTCTACTGGTTAGAGCTGAGGTACTGGGAGAGAGGGACGATGGCTTCAGTGGTTAGGGACTGGGAGGAAAGGAGAGAGACGGGCTGCCTATAGTGGTTAGTGCCGATGGACTGGGAGCCAGAGCGTCTGGTGTTTGAACCCCATAGCTCAATAATGCCCCTGCGATGGTGAGGTAGCCAAGCTAGAGCTGTCAAAAACAAGTTCAAATCTGCTCATACAGACAGATATACCCAACCACTTCAGAATATTTAACCCCCCCCCCCCCGCAGCCACCCCCTAGCCCTGTGAATTGAAGTTTAATTCATGCTGAATACACAGTAATACACACAGACACAGCTCCATCACATCAGGCTGTGTTTCTCAATGGATCATGACCAGGGAGGTGGGCAGATATTCAGGCTCAACAGAACCCCCACCCCAACAAAGGAAGGGAAAATGATCAGGGAGCCCCAGCACAGGCAGGTATGAGCTCGGTATCCTACACCGCTCTGTATCTAGGCAGACAGGGATGTGCGTGTGTGTGTGTGTGTGAGTGTGTGTGTTCATGGCTCGAGGGTGGAAGCGGGGGGATACTGGTGAGCACGTCGCAGGCTGGCAGCGCCCCAGCACACACAGACACAGGCAAGTGTGGGCTCCCATTGTTCCCAGTCTGGAGTCAGGACAGAGAGAGCGAGAGAGAGCGAGAGAGAGGGGAGCGTGAATGGGGAGTCAGGGCTAGGTGGCGGCTGCTATATTTAGACAGTTACAGGTTTCACTGTGTGCCGGGCTTCTCAGGAACTGGGGGGGGGGGGGGGGGGGTGGATGTGTGTCGTGGAAACCAGGAGAAAATATAATTAAAAAGAGTATTTTAGGAACTAGATTCGGGGGCAGGCTGGAATGTGGGCCGTGCGATCATCAGAGTAGAGAGAGGTGTGTGAGAGCATTTGAACGTGTCTGCATGTCCCACTACGTGTGAGGAAGTCTGTGCTTTCAGAGTGTTAAGACTGTGAAGTGTGATTTTAGGCATGGTCTTGCGTCATGTGTCAATGCCTGGTGCTGAAGGGGTTAAGTCTGCCAGCTTCAATCCTCTGATCGTGTATTTTTAATATACCGCACATACGTATATTTTAATGCCACTGGGCAACACTAAGCTGAAGTTGTGTCTCATCCAGTGTGTTGAAACCTGGCTCTGAAGGGGTTAAGTCCGTCTCCCCTGCTTTCCTCTTGCAGTTAATGTCTTGCTGGTTTCCTGCGCCTTGCCTTGCCCAGCCCTGACCTCTCCTATGAGTCCTGCCGCTGAGACACGTACGCAGCTGACCAGCACTTCCTCCCAGACACCGTGGGCGAGGGAGCGAGGGGGGCAGGCACCTTCAGACGAGCCCCCCCCACCCCCTGCCCGTTCAGTAATCAGCGCCATCGAGGGTCGCAGACACTCGAGTGATGCTCACTATGGCACTGTGCCAAGATAGAGACCACCGTTCTAAAGCTCTACGACATCTGGTAAAGTTTCACATAACATTCAATGCAACATTTTTGCTGTTCTTCTCAAATTCAGAGAACGCTTCTCAATCCGAGCGGATGAGGATGACGTGTGTCCTTTGGCATAAGTATGAGCAGCACAGTACAGTCAAGACAAGGTGAACTTGTTCCCCCATGTTTTTTTTCATTGTACACAAACATGTGTTTTTTCTATTATTAGAGCATTCTAGTGGTGACCTGAGCAGGCTTCGCATGCTGTCACTGGCTGTTCCTGTTCCCCCGACACGTCGCTCGTATCTTGTGTTAAGATAACTTCACGGGTTTCGTTCTGATGTCAGGATGTTTAAAATAACAAATTATGTAAGCTGTGTTGCGGAAGTATGTACAGCACACCAACCCCTGAAACCCCTTTCTCCATCACAGATATCATGCTACTGTAATATTTACCAAAGTGTTTATTATTTCCTGTAACGCTGCTACAATGCTTGTGCTGCCCTACACTTTTACAGGGCTTTAGTAGTCATTTTCTGTAACTTTTAACTGTGTTTTTCTTTTTTTTTTTGGTTGTACAGCACTTTACAATGAAACTAATACCATTATTAATATTTTATCATTCAGGATGTTATTTGCTGTATGTTTCTCTTTAGTTAAATGCTCTGTAAATGATCCGAGTTGAAATGTTTGTATTTTTTCTACTCTCTCTGGTCTGACCTGACAAGATGAGGACCCAGTTGAGCCCACTGCTTGCTGGGGAGGCTGGCCCCTGCATTTGCCTGCCAGTCTTGTCTGTCTCCAAGGACCGTACAGAACGGGCTCCAGCCCAAAAATCAATCTAAAACCCCAGTATACGATTTGTATTAAAGAAAAAAAAAAAAAAAAAAAAAAAAAAGGAGAACACGCTGGGATATTAATGATAGTTATAAATTGTAATCAGCAGACCAGTTTCCAACCTGTTAAGTGAGTCAGTGTTGGCAGCCAAGGGGCCCGGCCAGCACAATTAGGGCTAAAAAATAAAAAGCAGCAGTGATTTAGCAGGAGGTAGAGTGAGGCTGACCCCAGACCCCACAGCTGAGGCAGGGAGGACCAGGTGCCTGCTCTCCGATACTGTTACAGGCACCGCCAGCCTGTCTGTGTGTGTGTGTGTGTGTGTGTGTGAGAGGAGGGGTCCTTCAGGACTGCGTGTGGACAGCCCCAAGGAAAGTACAGCACTGAGTTCTCTACACTAGACTGTATTGAGTTAGCTGGTTCTCAGATCCCCAGTACAGCACTGAGTTCTCTATACTAGACTGTATTGAATTAGCTGGCTCTCAGATCCCCAGTACAGCACTGAGTTCTCTACACTAGACTGTATTGAATTAGCTGGCTCTCAGATCCCCAGTACAGCACTGAGTTCTCTATACTAGACTGTATTGAATTAGCTGGCTCTCAGATCCCCAGTACAGCACTGAGTTCTCTATACTAGACTGTATTGAATTAGCTGGCTCTCAGATCCCCAGTACAGCACTGAGTTCTCTATACTAGACTGTATTGAATTAGCTGGCTCTCAGATCCCCAGTACAGCAATGAGTTCTCTGTACTAGACTGTTTTGAATTAGCTGGCTCTCAGATCCCCAGTACAGCACTGAGTTCTCTATAGTAGACTGTATTAAATTAGCTGGTTCTCAGATCCCCAGTACAGCACTGAGTTCTCTACACTAGACTGTATTGAATTAGCTGGTTCTCAGATCCCCAGTACAGCACTGAGTTCTCTACACTAGACTGTATTGAATTAGCTGGTTCTCAGATCCCCAGTACAGCACTGAGTTCTCCACACTAGATGGATTGAATGTGCTGGCTCTCAGATCTCCATTACAGTAGTGATTTACATACAATAATGTATTGAATTTGCTGGTAATCAGAACCTAAATATTCAACTTGAATTTACAGGCTTGGCAATTAACTAATAGCTGGAGGGCACACACCTATCCACCTCTCTCTCTATTCATGTCTATCTATCAATCTGCTTTTATCTCTTTCTATCCCTCAATCTCTAATAGAGTGAGGCCCAGTTTTACTGCGGGCAGCTAGCCAATATCTGGAGGGCACATACACTTATTCTTATGCACACACTGTCACACATGTGCAGAGTCTTTCTCTCATTCTTTCTCTTTCTCCTTCTCCTCTTTTACTGCCAGGCCGGTCCCTGCAGGAGAGGCGTGCACATCTGGCCAGACAGCTGTGCCTGGAAGGGGTTCAAGGCTGCGAAATGGAGGAGAGCTATCCGGTGTGGCGCCCTGGGCCCTGTTAACCAGGAGAGGGGAGAGGAGGGGAGAGGAGAGGAGAGGGGGCCTGTGGGCGAGGGGATTTATCCACTCTCCAATCTCATTATCCAGCTATTAGATCAACCAATCTATCAAACACTCACCTGTATCTCTTAGCTCAATCTATCTATCAAACACTCACCTGTATCTCTTAGCTCAATCTATCTATCAAACACTCACCTGTATCTCTTAGCTCAATCTATCTATCAAACACTCACCTGTATCTCTTAGCTCAATCTATCTATCAAACACTCACCTGTATCTCTTAGCTCAATCTATCTATCAAACACTCACCTGTATCTCTTAGCTCAATCTATCTATCAAACACTCACCTGTATCTATTAGCTCAATCTATCTATCAAACACTCACCTGTATCTATTAGCTCAATCTATCTATCTACCAAACACTCGCCAATTCCATTTTTTTTATTGATTTATTGGTAAATGTGTTTATCTCAGGATCTACTGAGATGCAACATTCAGTAGCTATAGTGCCCAGCGAAGGTCATTATAAAGCTATAGTGCCCAGCGAAGGTCATTATAAAGTTACAGGACCCAGGGAAGGTCATTACAGTGCAGTATGGCCCTACCTGGATCTTGTCTCGTCTCCTCTGCTGCTCCGCCACTTTCACAGTCAGGGCATGCTTGCGCGCTCTCAGCTCTCGGAAATCATCCTCGCTGCCGCTGGCGTCCGGCTCAGAGTCCTCCTCCATCGCTTCAACCAGCACGTCCTCATCCTGAGAGGGGTACAAACACATAACCAATCAGAGCACCGCTCACAACCCCCCAACCAATCAGAGCACCCCTCACAACCCCCCAACCAATCACATCACCGCTCACAACTCTCCAACCAATCAGAGCACCACCTGCAACTCTACCACCAGGAGTGAGTGAGTGAATGAGGGAGTGAAGGAGTGTCAGTGTGTAAAAGTGAGAGAAAGTGCTTTGGGGGGAGTGGAGCGAGGTCACGGCAAGGTAACAGGAAGCTTGTGATTAATGCTGACGAGTTCTCCAGGCTGCATTAATGCACACACCTCACCAGCCAGCTGCACCACTCAAGCTACGAGCAATGCTCTTTCCTTTTCCTTTATAAGGCACCAGGGCTATAGGGAGATGGGGGGCTGACTTGGGGGTCTGCAGCATAGACAGAATTCAGCAGCCTTGAGAACAGAATTGGGGAGCCCCGAGCCCTTTAACGTCCACTCTCTTTACAAGCCCACAGCACACTGGAGGCCTCCGAATACTCCAGAGGAGAAGGGGTTAATCAGGAGCTGGGTGAAAGGAGACCCCGGGCTGCAAAGGTCCCTTGAGGGCAAGCATTCAGGCCTCCAGTTATGGGACGCTGCCAACAGGTCCGGTCCGTGTCTACATTGGGCGTGAGTCGGCCTATTCGCTGATGTCACAGTCCAGCACTCCCCCCCCCCCCCCCAGCTCTCAACAATGTCACAGCTTAGCTGGAAGCGAGATTAACTTTCCCTTAATGAACTCGTCAACCCCCCTGCCTTCCACAAACAAACAGGGAGCGCAAGGGACCGAAGCGATGTGACGGGGCTGAAGCGCGGGCTGTTCCGCATAGCTGTGCGAAGCGGTGGAGAGCTGCCCAACCACCTCCGCACTGCAGCCTCCCGGCCACGCTATCGTCAGATTCAGATAAGGGAAGGAAAGAGGAAAAGAGAGGGGAGGGATATGCAAAGGAAGGAGTGATAAAGAACACTTTTAAATATCGGTAAACAAACGTATACATTTGTTTACCGATAAAGCTTGCATGTTAAGGAGGGGGGTGAGAGTGAGAAAGTTAGAGAGAGAGCATGCGAAGGGCACAGTTGTGTGTGAAGCACTGCCGCTGCCAGCAACTCGATGACATGAGGATGTGAGGGGGGGGAGGGGGGGGGGGGGAAAGAGAGAGAGAGAGCTCTGTTTTCCACACAGTCCTCTAGGGGTCGCGACCCTTTCCTGTACGTGCAGCAGCGAGGCCCCTCTTTTGGAAACGAAAACACACTGCAGAGTCTCGGGCATCAACTTTATCCTGCCGCTGAACTCCCAGCTCTCACCCCCCAGCCTTCCAAGTCCCACTGAACTCCCAGCTCTCACCCCCCAGCCTTCCCAGTCCCACTGAACTCCCAGCTCTCACCCCCCAGCCTTCCCAGTCCCACTGAACTCCCAGCTCTCACCCCCCAGCCTTCCCAGTCCCACTGAACTCCCAGCTCTCACCCCCCAGCCTTCCCAGTCCCACTGAACTCCCAGCTCTCACCCCCCAGCCTTCCCAGTCCCACTGAACTCCCAGCTCTCACCCCCCAGCCTTCCCAGTCCCACTGAAATCCCAGCTCTCACCCCCCAGCCTTCCCAGTCCCACTGAACCAGCTCTCACCCCCCAGACTTCCCAGTCCCACTGAACCAGCTCTCACCCCCCAGCCTTCCCAGTCCTGCAGCCTCACAATCCATTACTAGCCTGTTAGCTCCACGCACAATCCATTACCAGCAGCCCCACTCGCACTCCATTCCCCAAAAATGGTTATGCAAACCAAACGCTTTTTATGACCAGCTGTTGTTGTACACTTGGTATAACAATGTATACAAAACCCATAAGTGTAAGGAATGACTTGGTGTGACCTATCACCCCCCCTCCTCCCCCCGCATGCTCACCCATTACCCCCCCCCTCCTCCCCTGCACGCTCACCCACCGCCCCCCCTCCTCCCCTGCATGCTCACCCATCACCCCCCCTCCTTCCCTGCACGCTCACCCATCACCCCCCCTCCTCCCCTGCACGCTCACCCATCACCCCCCCTCCTCCCCTGCACGCTCACCCACCCCCCCCTCCTCCCTTGCACGCTCACCCACCACCCCCCCTCCTCCCCTGCACGCTCACCCATCACCCCCCCTCCTCCCCTGCACGCTCACCCATCACCCCCCCTCCTCCCCCTGCACGCTCACCCACCACCCCCCCTCCCCCCCTGCACGCTCACCCACCACCCCCCCTCCTCCCCCTGCACGCTCACCCATCACCCCCCCTCCTCCCCCTGCACGCTCACCCATCACCCCCCCTCCTCCCCTGCACGCTCACCCACCACCCCCCCTACTCCCCCTGCACGCTCACCCACCACCCCCCCTCCTCCCCTGCACGCTCACCCACCACCCCCCCTCCTCCCCTGCACGCTCACCCACCACCCCCCCTCCTCCCCTGCACGCTCACCCACCACCCCCCCTCCTCCCCCTGCACGCTCACCCACCACCCCACCTCCTCCCCCTGCACGCTCACCCATCACCCCCCCTCCTCCCCCTGCACGCTCACCCACCACCCCCCCTCCTCCCCTGCACGCTCACCCACCACCCCCCCTCCTCCCCCTGCACGCTCACCCACCACCCCCCCTCCACCCCTGCACGCTCACCCATCACCCCCCCTCCTCCCCCTGCACGCTCACCCACCACCCCCCCTCCTCCCCCTGCACGCTCACCCATCACCCCCCCTCCTCCCCCTGCACGCTCACCCATCACCCCCCCTCCTCCCCCTGCACGCTCACCCACCACCCCCCCTCCTCCCCTGCACGCTCACCCATCACCCCCCTCCTCCCCTGCACGCTCACCCATCACCCCCCCTCCTCCCCCTGCACGCTCACCCACCACCCCCCCTCCTCCCCCTGCACGCTCACCCATCACCCCCCTCCTCCCCCTGCACGCTCACCCATCACCCCCCCTCCTCCCCCTGCACGCTCACCCATCACCCCCCCTCCTCCCCCTGCACGCTCACCCATCACCCCCCCTCCTCCCCCTGCACGCTCACCCATCACCCCCCCCACTTCCCCCTGCACGCTCACCCACCACCCCCCCTCCTCCCCTGCACGCTCACCCACCACCCCCCCTCCTCCCCTGCACGCTCACCCACCACCCCCCCTCCTCCCCTGCACGCTCACCCATCACCCCCCCTCCTCCCCCTGCACGCTCACCCATCACCCCCCCTCCTCACCTGCACGCTCACCCATCACCCCCCCTCCTCCCCCTGCACGCTCACCCATCACCCCCCCTCCTCCCCCTGCACGCTCACCCATCACCCCCCCTCCTCCCCCTGCACGCTCACCCATCACCCCCCCTCCTCCCCTGCACGCTCACCCACCACCCCCCCTCCTCCCCCTGCACGCTCACCCATCACCCCCCCTCCTCCCCCTGCACGCTCACCCATCACCCCCCCTCCTCCCCCTGCACGCTCACCCATCACCCCCCCTCCTCCCCCTGCACGCTCACCCATCACCCCCCCTCCTCCCCCTGCACGCTCACCCATCACCCCCCCTCCTCCCCTGCACGCTCACCCACCACCCCCCCTCCTCCCCCTGCACGCTCACCCACCACCCCCCCTCCTCCCCTGCACGCTCACCCACCACCCCCCCCTCCTCCCCTGCACGCTCACCCACCACCCCCCCTCCTCCCCTGCACGCTCACCCACCACCCCCCCTCCTCCCCTGCACGCTCACCCACCACCCCCCCTCCTCCCCTGCACGCTCACCCATCACCCCCCCTCCTCCCCCTGCACGCTCACCCACCACCCCCCCTCCTCCCCCTGCACGCTCACCCACCACCCCCCCTCCTCCCCCTGCACGCTCACCCACCACCCCCCTCCTCCCCTGCACGCTCACCCATCACCCCCCCTCCTCCCCTGCACGCTCACCCACCACCCCCCCTCCTCCCCTGCACGCTCACCCACCACCCCCCCTCCTCCCCTGCACGCTCACCCACCACCCCCCCTCCTCCCCCTGCACGCTCACCCATCACCCCCCCACCTGATTGTCGGCTTGTTTTCCCTCCTGGCTTCCCGTTTCCTTTCCCATGGTGTCTGGGACGGTTGCCATCGACACATATTTTCCACCCTTGAATGCCAGCAGAGGCTCTTCTTGTCCACAGAGCGCTTCCAGGAAATACTTGAGCACCGTGACCCGCTTACAGTCCGCAGCGATGGCCTAGAAAGAGAGAGAGAGAGAGAGAGAGAGAGAGAGAGAGAGAGAGAGAGAGAGAGAGAGAGAGAGAGAGAGAGAGAGGGGGCATTAGAAAGAGAAAGAGTGATAGTGAGAGTTCACAAATAGGGGGGAAAAGCAAAGCAATTCATCTCCCTGACAGTCCTGGCAGATCTTACATGTTAACATCGCGGCTCTATAATTGTAAGCCTGGTCTTATTGCACTGTACTATTATTATTATTGTGTTAGATGATGTTAGTAAGGATGAAGATCAATAAATCACATCTGGGGGGCAGGGACACCAGTGGTGTTAATACGGAAATTAAAAGGAGAGGCTTTTAAGACTTTTTAGATTGTTAAAATAGAGACCTGTGTCTAAAAGGCAGCCAGAAAGACGAACAGACCAACAAGAAGATAGCAAGCTTGCTTTAAAACATCAGTTGACAAAACAGGAGTGGCGTTATTGACCTGGACTTTAAGGTAGTAGACAGGAAGTTTGTTTCTTAGCAGTTCTGTAGAATTCTCTCACAACTTAACCCCCACCCCCGCACTTCACCTCACCTCCAAACAGCTCCTTCACACTTTCGAGGCCAACTCCAGTGCCGAAGCGCAATGCTGATTCAAACACAACTCTTGAAATTAAGAGGAAGGCAAAACCGCAAGTAGCTGACTTTGCAGTTAATTTCACCAATCGCTGATGCTGCTGCTGCTGTCTGCTCCAATGTGCCAGCGGCTCTCCATCTCAGCACAGCTAACTCACAGCCCGCAATGCAGGCAGCCACTTTCTGCAGAGACACGCGTCGCTGCCAACTGAAATTAGCAGCGATTAGGAAGCCTGCCTGCAGGGTCTGTATCTCGCAACTCTTCTCTTCGACCCCCAGTTACACGACACGATCGAAAGCTGTTCAAATCAGAAGCATGCGATTTGCCGTGACTTTTAACCTGTGGGTTGCAAGTTCAAACCCAGCCAATTATTGATCTGGTGGCTGTTTGGGGGGGCTGCAGTAAGTTATTGGGGGGGGGGGGGGGGGTTCTCGAATCAAAAAAACAAACGAAAACATGTCACAACCGCTTTTGTTTGTGGCCAAGGCTGACTCGTCTGTAACTGTCTGGTTTCCTCATATGCCTCTGAAAAGTGCTCATTGGCACATGAAATCCAACCACAGTATTTTTTCCTTGGGTGTCACTGGGAGGTCGCTGGGTTAAGCCTCCTTCACACTGAACAGCAATGGGGAAGTAAGGCGCTGGGAACCAGCATCCAGTATCGGTGTTGACCGTAACCTTTTACAACCCTGCCATGACCCTTTGCAGCAATATCATAACACATTCCTCTTTTCATGGGTCATGTTTCATTTTCTTGTAAAGCACTGTTCCTATTTTCAGACAGGTCCTTGTATATGTCTATGTTACCATGAACCTAAAGCAATTGAGTTCTCATAGACCTACACTGCAGTGCAGTACAATGCATTCTCCTGTAGTGTCTGTCAGGTACTGTGCAGGGTTCTCAAGGGGTTTGTCAGGGCACTTGTTCTAACCCGGGTTTGAAGACGTGAACAGCCTCACCGCTAGGTAGGAAATTCATACAGGAAGCAGAGAGCATGGTAACATTTTTTTTTCTTATTTCAAAAACACACACTCCAGTCCCCCTCTCTCTCTCTCTCGCTCCCTCTCTCTCTGCTGTGGTTCCCTCAGCTCTTTTGTTTCAGCAGGAAGTTGAAGTGCTTTATACAAATCGTGTCAGCTTCCTCCCCTCTGGTCTAATTTTAACCGGCTCGTTATAACAGGGTCCGACAGCCTGCCGACCTCAACTTGACCCGTATCCACAAACCAGTGCCCCAGAGCTTGACCTTAGGCTAAAGCTTTCTTTCTTTACAGAAACTCCACCAGCAATATCTCCTGGAAGTTGCTTCTTTTCGTGTTAACACTTCATTAACAAGCACAGAAACTCCAGAAACTGTACTTCACTATTGCCGGAAGCTGTCTTTCTCCCAGTCCCTCAGCTCTAAGCACTCGGCCACACTGCTTCCCTCCCTCCCTCCCAGTCCTTCGGCTCCAACCACTAGGCCCCACTGCCTCTCTCCCTCCCAGTCCCTCAGCTCTGACTAGAGCCACACTGCTTCCCTCTCTCTCCCTCCCGGTTGCTCAGCTCTAACCGCTCGGCCCTGCTGCCTGTTAATGGTTCCTGCTGATCAGTGCTGTATAAACTCCAGCAAGTTGCCATGGCGGCCCACAGATCAAACGCAAGGATGCTGGGCATCTGTTTGAGCTGCATATCCGGGCCCTGTGGGAAACGGCTGGGCTGGGAACTCAGCCAAAACTAACAGGGCTGCCTTGGTGAGCCCCACTCCCCTCTCCCTCCCCTCTGAACCAAGGCATTTAACCCCTTCACCTCTCTGTAGCTGGCACAGTACTAGTACATTTGGTTCTTGGTTCTGTACTTTAGGGTTCCAGTAATGCAAGACGATAAAGCTGGGATTCAACTTCACATGGGACTGGGAGAGGAGCGGTATTATGGCACAGTGGTAAGAGCTGAGGCACTGGGAGGTGGAGGATCTTAGTGTGGAATCTTAACCACCTTGGGAGGGGTCTGTCATTATCCCATTGTGACATGCTTCTCCATAGAACTTGACTAATTTAACTATGAGAGATCAATTGTGCAATCTGAACGAGGAAGTTGGGAGGAGGGGGGCAGGCATCATTGTGTAGCTGTTTCTAATTACGACTGCGAGCGACTGAACTATCGATTCACTAAAGCTTGTGGGTGATTATTAAGTGCTCCGTCACTTTGGGTTTGTGATCTAGTTTATGTGCTCCCTCAGCTTCTCTCCTACACAATTAAATGAAAAGTAATTGCATTAAGGCTAATTTAAAGCACCTGTTGTTTTAGACTAGTGACTGTCTAGACGGATACTTGAGCCTGTCTATGACCCCTGGTTTGCAGTGAAAAGTGGCAGAGCGGTGTCATTTTATCACAAACACAAGCCGCATGTGAAGGTGGGCTGTAAGAACAAACTGTGGAGCTTGTCCAGGGGTGGGGGGGTGGGGGGTGGGTGCAGGCTTTGGGGTAAAAAAAAAAAAAACAGTTTTGGGATGATTTGTAATTTTAGCTGTGCTAATAGCAACAGAACGTAAGAGCACCTCAAAAGCGCTGCAGTGTTCAAGTTAACTAAAAACTGATACATTTAAATGAAATCTAAAACAGTGTAGATTAAACTTATATTCTGTCATGTCAGAATATAAGTAAATAAGTGAGTTAATCAATTCAATAGACCCCGTGACCGTAGCACCTTATTCTGCATTGTGAAGTAGCAGGCTATTGAGCTACATCAGAAGATCAGATTTCTTTTTTTTTTTTTTTTTTTAAACAGATAAAAAGGTGTTAAAACACCTCACTTCATCCAATAATTTCGAAACTGCAGTTACAAATTCCTCAGCCTAAACCGAAACCTAAACCCTGATTGTTTTAAATCTGGTGGTTGGGGTGAGTGTGTATCGAGGATAACTCAATGTGTAGTGCTGGTTGCTGCATTTTACGAAGAGGACCTACAGAATAAGGGGAATTGATTGCAAAGCAAAAAAAACGCCTGCAGTTAAAACAGTGAAAAACGATCACAGCCGCTACAAAAAAAGAAGGGACCTGTCCTTCATACAGACAGATGCTCAGGCTTACACATGGGTATACAGTACATGGCTGAAGACATGCAAGGTGTGTTTATAAAGCGACATCGTTTTACAACACGGTTGGCTGCGATTGTAAAACTGATAAAACATTAAAAGGATTTAGATTTTCAGTGTTTCACTTTACCTTCAACCTCCCAATTCAAAAGTCCATGTGCCTATTTGCACGACTGCGCAGTTCTGGTTTGCTGACAAGCTTGTCGTTTGCATCTACTCGCATGCGCTCAGCCTACAGCAAAATGAGCATTTTCGAAGGATGGAGTCAAGTGGTCAGTCTGATGCATTAATAATACTGAGTTCTGACGTTACAAAAAGTTTCCCCCAAAATCGCATGTTGAGAGCATACTTTAATTTGAAAGTTCCTCGTAATAAATACCCGAGAGAAACTCACTTCCACAGATAAGGGTCTTACAAACACGTACACAAGCTCTTTTCTTTTATTGAACTCAAAACCTGCATCTGACACTCCTCCACTGTGTGTGTGTTTGATCACTTCCTAATCTAGCCATCATCTCACCTGTGCCTATCTGCCTGTCTTACCTGGAAAAGGGCAGGAGTGTACGACAGCTACTGCCACTCGCATCAAGAAAACTGAATGTCCCATTTTGAGGTTTAAAGATTTGGGATCAATCTCTGTGCACACGGAACGGAATGGAATTTTATAAAGTGTGCTTCATGTTAGCTTGGCACGGCCCTGGCGCAGGGTACCAGCGGAAACGCTTGCGTGGCAACAGTTTAACTTGGAAGAACCACAGAAACCTAATGAGTACATTTACAGCACTAAAGTGTGAACTGTTTTCCCTGGCAGGTGAGAACAGAATAAGAGAGAGGGAGGGAGGGAGAGAGAGAGAGAGAGAGAGAGAGAGAGAGAGAGAGAGAGAGAGAGAGAGAGAGAGAGAGAGAGAGAGAGAGAGAGAGAGAGAGAGGGAGGGAGGGAGGGAGGGAGGGAGAGAGCAACTGTATCTTTTACGGAAAGGATTAAAAGCAGGATAACGCTGGTTTGTTCTCGTTTTGCCCGCAAGACTGAATTCCTCTTTAGGAAGTTAACAAACTCCACAACCGCAGCCCTTTAACTTTAATCAGAGAGGAATAAAGCGAACAGAGCTACAAATTTGAGCTTTATTCTGACAGCTGATTAATAACCTCAGAGCATCCTGTCAGCTGTGCCAAGCTCCCCAGCAAGTCAGTACAGGAGTGCTTGGCAGAGCCAAGCCCACCTATTAATTATCCTGCTCCAGTACAGGAGTGAGGCTGGAGAGAAGCCAGGATCAGAAGCTGCTGTTAATCGAGGGTTACCCGAGAAAACACTAAAAAAATCTCATCATTAAAAAAAACCCTGAATTCGTTAAATGCTGTATCTACACACATTCTCTATTTATAGCTGACTCTTAATTTCTGCAGAGCTGTAACGGGTCACAAAACGCTTTGAACCATGCTATTAGGCTGTAACAGTAAACAGATCTGACCAATTATGATTCTAGAAGAAGGGGGTGTATCGAACACAGTGATTTACGGAGAGGTCCAGTCTGTGTGTCTGTCTACAGCAGTACATTTTGGAAGATCCTCAGACTATTATGATGCCCTCAGCAATTTACTTTCTTTTTTTTTGAATGGATATGAAGCATCTTTCTGAGCAGATTTTGAATTATTAACACACACACACACACACACGCACACGCACACACACACACGCACGCGCACACACACACACGCACATGCACACACGTCAGCAGTGTCTTCAGGCGCTACGTTATCTATCTCCTCGGTTTGATGCACGACCCCCAGATGTAGTCTGCTAATTGCAGCTTTTGTAAAATGACATATAGATTAATGCTATATGGTCGGGGGCTCCAGGATTTCTATTCACTGGGGGACACAACAGCAATAGCAGGAGCGCAGCTCCGCCAAGTGCAAAGAGAAAGCTTCCAATCAGTACACATGGAAATGATACAAGAGATTTCCATACCATCACCGCTGGGTTACGCGCTCCCAAGACACCAAAGCTTTGAATGGGTTTCAACTGGGGGGGTCTAACCTAGTGCCAGTGGATGGACAGAGTGATGCAGTTACTGCAGTGTGTTTGGAAGCCAGGAAAAAAAAAAAAAAAAAAAAAGTACCTGAACAAGGCTTGACCATAGTTTGCTGCCGTAGCTTTCTTGAGATTTGAGCACATCAAAATGTTATCTTTCTTAGATCCGAGAGCAGTTTGCAAACCAAGAAGACTAAACCTTCGGAGATATCACCGGATGAGAATCCATGACCTGCGCCTCTCTGGCTGTTGAAAACACACCTGTGTGGGAATGCCCCCCTGCCCCCAACCACCCCTTTAATAAAAAGCACAAATACACACCTTGATCTGAATCCAAAACCATCAATTACATCAAAGCGGCTGCTGTCAGGATGCCTTTAGGCTGCCAGTCACCAAGGGAGAAATGTAACTTATATGAACACACACACACACCTAGCCCATACAAAAAGGTACAGATCTACTGCACCCTACTGTACTCTATATTCAAGGTGGCCTGCAATCAACTTCCCGGAATTACTTCACGATGTAAGCATCAGTACATTTTACTTCGAAAACGTTTTGCAAAACTGGCATGTATTTTACAGTACAATTTAATGCACATGAACCGCAAGGGACAATGCCACTGTGCAATAACCTCAATCCTGACCGGAACAAACCCCTGGGCTGAGGGGAGATGCAAGACAGGGCAGGCTGCAGAGTTAGAGCACTATGCCACCTGGACGGCTTGGTTTCGCCAGCTCCCCAATGGCTCTGTATCAGCTTATGTGAGACTCTGTGAAAACACACACGTGATCTATCCTGACTAAGCAGCTGACACACTTCTCAAAAGGAGCCCCACGCCGCACCATTCTAGCCCTTCATGAATCATGCCTGAAGCACAGTTTTTTTCTAGAGAGACCATGACTTCAAAACAACAACCATCAAATGATATTCAGTCTTGAGGACAGCTGATCGAAATGTTTTAGACATTTTAAAATGCATTTCTTCCATCACAGCAATTGCTGATTGCCTTTCTTTCATATCCCCCTGCACTGCGAGATGAGGGAAAGGCTGCAGGTTTCTCGTCTCGGCTGACTGCCTTGAAACTCTGCCATCACCTGCAGCTCTCCGAGTGTGTGAGATGCGTGGCGTGGCGTGGCGTGGCACAGCCTGTGGCCATGACAGCTGGGCACTGTGCCAGCCTCAAGAGTCGCGTCTCATCCGTTCACAGTCGCACACAACCAGGGGAAGAAAAGAGATGCGTCAGGGTTTTTTTTTTTTTTATTATTATTTTTGTTTTATATATTTTTTTCTCCAGAGTTGAAGGTGATGATGCTATCTTGATGTACACCGGAGGTGTCCAATCACGGTCCTGGAGGGCCATTCCACTCCAGGTGTAACACGTAAAATGAGTTAAGGAACTACTTCAGGGTCTGGATGGAGGTTTAACTCCATCCATCACAAACGTTAAAAAAAAAAAAATGTTTGAAATGGAAACTTTCAATGCAGGACTATTCTCTTTAGCGATCCAGGTCTCCCTGGAGTTTACAACAGTTAGGGTAGTAAAAATGGCTCAAAATGCTATTCACGTGTCCTGTATGTCTCATCTGAGCTAAACACAGGCATTTCCACATGTTGATTCATTTATATGATATCTGAATCGTCTTTCAGCTCCTTTTGTCATCGCCATTATAAACACATGAACTGAGGCCTGGCCAGCTCTAATGCCAGGGTATCTGGGTCTATTGTATTGCACTGTAAAGACCACACACAGAACACCAGCTGTCTTAATTGTGCCAAACCGGGGGTGAAATAAACATCGCTCCCTGTGTGCGTCAGTGTGTGTGTGCCAGCTTGCGTGTCAGTGTGTGCATGTGTAATCTTCTTGGTCTGCTCAAGGAAATGAATTATGCACAACCAGAGTTCACTCAAATTAAATGGTAACTATGCAGAGTTAGTAATTGTAGATCTACATGCAATTAGGTGGATAGAATGAGAGTGTGTCAGTGTGTGTCAGCGTGGGAGTGTGTGTGTGTGTGTGTGTGTTCGTGTCAGTGGTGACATCACACATGCACAGGTGCTCCACTCAGCACTGCCAGCTTGCTTGGCAGCGGTGGCAGATTCTTGTGCTGAATCCAGCAGGACCCACATGAAAGGTGCGGGCTGTTTTAAACACTGCTGCTGTTTCAGCAAGTCCCGGGTCCTGAGGGGACCAGTCTTGGTCGCCAACACAGAACAGTGAACTCGAGACCAGAAGGCAGAGCAGCCTCCAAGTGGTAGAGGGAGGGATCCTGCTGTGTGGCAGAGGGAGGTCCTGCCCATGCTTGTTACTGGAGCCATCCTCCACACACACACACACACACACACACACACACACGACTGGAACAGGAGAGAGAAGGATTTCTCTCTGGGATGAATCGCTAGTAAGCTAAGCGGGGAGCTGGGTGCAGGGAGGGCCTCTAATATGCCTCATCTCATGAGTTTAATGCTTTTGATTACCCTGATCTGTATTGTGGGAAAGCCCACTGAATAGGGTGCATTTACAGTACAGGGCTCAGTGACGCATTCTGCTCGGGAAACAACACATTAGCAATGGCTCATTCTTTCTCCAGCATGACCGACATCACCACTGGCTCCCATGGATTGTTTATAAACAGATCATTTGACTAAAGTGTCACGGAAAGCATCTTAGTTTAGCGGATCAATAAATAAATACATAATAATAACAATAATAATAACAATAATAATAACAATAATAATAATAATAATAATAATAATAATAATAATAATAATAAATAATAATAATATATTAAAGGAATGACACTGGTCAATGCAAGCAATGCAACACAACTCTCAGATTTCAAGGACGTCACAATCCTGACCTCAACAGAAGTTGAAAGAGGATGCACCCAAACGAAACTTAAAACCAGAGGGAGGAAACGCCACTGAACCGTAGACGTGAGAATTAACAACCAACCTAAAGGCTTCTCTGTCTTCGTGTGGCACTAGAGCTGTTAATGCTAACATAACACATATAGCCAATATGCCACAGTGAACAAACCAGCCCAACCACTATTTTAGGAAAACAAGACACAACAAATAAACTAAAGCTTTGGGACAAATAATAACAACAACAACGACATGGCAGTTTGTTTCCTTTGGCAAGTAGGTACGGTATCTGTTTGCACTCCTAAGATACAGACTGAGTGCCCCCCCCCTGCATGTAGCAGCAGGGCACTGTGCCCCCTTCCCCACCACCCCTCGCCTGAGGCTCCCCAGACTGCTGCTGTTATTATTATTATTAATCACTTTCTCTACAGAACACACTCAGGCCATTTCCGCCTGTGTAGGCTGGCTGTGCCGAAGAGGAAAAGGGGGGGGGGGGGGAGGGGGTGTTTAAAACATGATGCAAACCATTTGGAGCAGAGAGAAGAGGCTGCCAGCACAGCCTGCACTGTTTAAACAAGCGAGGAAGTGACCGTATACACAGCATGCCAGCAAGCCCTCGCTCACACACACACACATACATGCACACACACACACAATCACATTCACAGACACACAGAAACACACACACACCGAAATATAGAAAAACACAATCAAATAAAACACACATAAAGATAGACACAACTGAGTAATAAAGACACACAGAAACCCAGAGGCTCACACACACTCAGACAACAGTAGAAGCTGCTGTAGGATTTTTTTCTTTTCTTTTCAAGTCACAGGACTAAATGTGTGTGTGGGGGGGGGGGTAAGAGGTCAACTTTTTCCCTTAACACTCTTTGATGACTCAATCTCGTTCTGTTCCGAGCAGAACCTTCCCAGGAATAAAAGTTTAGAGACAGAGAGAGAGAAAAGGGGAAGAGATGAGAAAGAAAACAGGGAGAAAGATGGAAGGGGGTTGGAAGGAGAGAGGATGTGAGAAGAGAGAATGAGACGGAGGGAAGGAGTGAGGAGGAGAGAAAGACAGAGGGAGAGACAGACCGAGGGAATGAGAGGAAGGGAAGGAGGAGAGGGAGGGCCGCCGTGTCACTCACCTTGTCGGACGCTGTCTCCACATAGCAGGGCTCCTGCGGCGCCCCCAGCAGGGGGATGAAGCCTGAGAGCAGCCGGTCCTCCTCCAGCACCAGCAGACGCAGGTCCTCGTCTGGGTCTTTGTAGAGTGGCACCGCGCCCTGGTTCACCCCCGCCAGCGTGTTACAGAACTGCGCCAGGGTCTGCCACACATCCAGGCAGCACCTGCACACACACCAGCAACAACTTTGAGAAAAAATACTGGCTACATTCTCAACAGCGGGCTACTCCACATCTTTTTCACTTTTAAAATTAATACGAAGGAACTTTAGGCTGCTCAAAAGTCCCGGTGTTAAATGTCCGAGTTGTTTATTTCTGTTTTGCTAACTTTATTGGATGAGTTTTTACTATCTGAAAAAAACATTTGGAGTGAAAAGTTTTCGAGAATCCGGCCCTATGCATTTTAAAATCATGTAAAAACAGGTGTGCCAGTGGCAGACATCCAAACACCACGCTGAAAATACTAAATTAGAGCCGTCGGGATCATAATGAGTAAAAATGTCCGACATCTACCATATGGACATATAAAAATGTGAGACGCAGAGAGAGAAAGAACGGAAGTGCAGCCAGAGAAATTCCATTTACCCCCAAATTACAATCCGATCGACAGCCTGTGAAAGGGCCTGAGCAAGTTTCTCTACAGTGCGACATACAGACAAGTGCGTCTCACTATAACCACGTCGCCAGGGACATGCACCCACAGCCTCTCCAATCACATCACGACATTACAATTTCATCATATTTGCTGGAACGTTATTCCCATAGGCCCCTTTATGATATTCTATTGATCTTACTGTTTGAGACTCTCCTGTATTTTCACTGTGACTCAAGTGAAGCCCATTCATGTGGCCACAATGCTATCAGTTTGCTTCCTGTCTGCGTTATAGGTCATAGAGCCCCAACTGAGCCGGTACGTAGGAAACTACAGAGACACAGAGAGGGGCCTCAGCAGCAAACTGGCCTCATACTGAGCAGTCCTAGCAGTTATCCAAAATGTATGCACTTCTGACCCCGTCTCTTTTTGGTATAAGAAACTGTCATTTGATTAATATAAATTAATTCATATGTTTGACCTTATGGTATAAGCTTTGGCCACACAAAGAGGGGAGGAAAAAAAAAGAAAGAAAGAAAGAAAGCTTTTAGGCTGTAGATTTAAAAACAAAACCATCCCAGTGTCAGTAATTGTAAACGAGAGTGCTGCTCTAGCATGCCTTGAGCCAGTGTGTCTGCATGTGTGTGCGTGCGTGCGTGCGCGCGTGTGTGTGCGTGGAGCCCAGGACAGAGTTAACTCTGCTTTCCAGATTCCTGTCGAGCGGCAGTGTAATAAATGTGCCTGAGCGAAGGTCTGTAAGATATATAGCATGCATGCGGGAAGCGAGAGGAGATTGGTAAGGGACTGGCTCTCCCGGGCCCCGCTATGTTTCCCATTATGTAAGCCTGGTCATGGGCAGGGCGCCAGATGGAAAATAAAAGAGACTCGCTGGCTTGGCACGTCCTGTATTTTCCTATCCTCGCCTGGGGTCAGCGCGAGGTCATACAGCTGCACTAGGCGCTGGGGGATTCAGGGCTGGGCGGCGCTCCAAACCCCAGGCCCTGGGTTCAAGTACCAGCTGAAAGCAATCAGGGACTGGGAGTGCCACAGCTGCACTCGGCTCACAGGACGGCAAACAGCAAACAGCATAGTTTAGGCATGAAACGAGGGTTTGAGAGGGGGTCAGGGAATGACAGCACTGAGAATGCAGTCTGTCCTGTCGGTCTTCTGTCTGAGAGGAGAGCTGAATTATAGAGAGGGACTGACAGGAGGCTTCAATCTCCTGCGCTGTTTGTCTCAGTGAATTCAGTGCTGGTGAAAGGTGAGGCACTGACAGCAATGGGGACTGAAGCCAACTGGCGGTTCTGTCTGTCTGTCGGGACAGACGGACACTGCTTTTAGAGCACCTTTGTAAAAAACAAAGGGATATTTTCAGTAGGCCCGACAGGTCCTGACAGCGCTGGAGACTGAAGGCCTGTGCCTCTGAGAGAGACAGCAGTGCGGTACACAGGGAGGGCAGGATGCTGAGACACAGGGCTTACAGGACAGATGGCCGGGTCGGGTCCAGACCCAAGGGCAGCCTGATCCGAGTCTCTCTCTCTCCCCCGCTCTCTCTGTTCTCATTGTCTGGCCGGGAGGCCCAGGCTTCACTCCCACCACATGCCTTCTGCTCGGGGACAATGGAAAATTTCCACAGTTTATAAACACAGCGAGAGGGGAAGAGAGACAGACAGACAGACAGAGAGAGAATGTGTCACCCCTTGGTCCTCTTGTGAAAGTTATGAACTGCTCATCCCTGCCACAGCTGCAATGGCAGAGGATACAGGAAATGAGAGAGACAGAGGGTGACGGGTGAGACAGCGGCTGGGGATGAAAGGGGAGGGGAGGAGATAGAAGAACAATTCAGCTGCACCCAGTTCTCTTTTAAAACGAGTCATTTAGATGGTCTGAACTGAATTGAAATGGAAGAGAGTGGCTTACCCGTTTGGCAACAGCAGGCTGCAGGGAGGCGGGTTCCACTGGTCCGGTTGGCCTAGCATCCAATCCGACCAGACCTTGACGCTGGGCAGCAGCTCCCTGAGGTCCGCGTGGAAGGAAGACACCTTGACGTCTTCCTCTTCATCCCCGTCATCATCCTCGCTGGCACTGGGGGGCGCTGCAGAGACAAACCATTCGCTTTATCAGTGGCTTCGGTTTTAATACCATACTTTTTACATGCCATAGTTTTTTTTAATACTTTGTTTGCCTGGTTTTTCTTTTACTTTTTTTTTTTATCCAAACCAAATACTATTTGAATTTAGAGCAGTATCGTAAAAAGTGGCAGTGGGGATGGAGAAGAGAGAAAGAAGGAAGGAAACACTACTCCTCTGTTTTTAAATCAACAAAGCTTCCCTAAACTGCCCTGTGGTAAACATGCCTGCCCAAGACAGGAGACACAACCCTTTGTCTTTATTAAACATTACAATGACACTCATAGTTGCTCATTGTCTTGCTGCAGTTCTTCCAATATTTCACCCTGGAAATGTATCTGTTCCTCTTCTGTGCTCTCTGGATGTGTGTAAACAGCACCAGTAATGCATCGCTCTGTAAGAAGCAGCACTGCTTCCTGCCCCTGCCCCTGAGCCACAGAACTCAGATTAAAAGCATGTCTTGATCTTTGAGAAGAATACATTTCTAAAATAGGTCACGCGTAAGTTCTGCCATTAACCAAGAGATCCTATTTAAAGATGCAGTGCAGCTATAGGGCTTTAGAATAATAAACACATCAAAAAAAAACATTTGTACACACACATTTAACTAAATCCTTCTTCCAAAATGTAAAATAAAAATGACTTGGGTAAGCTGACTTGAATGGCTTTAGTTTGTGGCGTGCAGAGTCCGCTATTGCACAGCGCTTTGATCCACTCCTGGTTTCACTATGAGACACACCTAAGCCTCTTGCCTGCACACTGTGGCTAATCAAGCTCGTAGTAAAACCTGGAATGGGTGAATCTGCTGTGCAATAGGATTAGATTAGATTTCCTTGCTTACTTATTTCTAGGCTAGGAATGGAAATAAGACTCCCATTGCATAGCAGTTTGATCCATTCCTCATTCTACTACTGGTTTAACAAGACACACCTGAGCTATTGCACAGCGCTTTGATCCACTCCTGGTTTCACTATGAGACACACCTAAGCCTGTTGCCTGCACTGTGGCTAATCAAGCTCATAGTAAAACCTGGAATGGGTGAATCTGCTGTGCAATAGGAGTCTTATTTGCATCCCTGCAGGATGCCGTTGAGAATGGCTAATCCAGCACACTGACAGACAACTAGAACTGAAGAGCAGCTCCTGCTAGTTAAAGCACCAGAACGCAACATTCGATGAATTGCAATGAGAACCACTCCGAATGACGGCAAATACCGTAAAAAGTGAAGGGACAGGAAAAAAAAAACAAAAAAAACCTGGAAGCAGGAAATCTGTCCCTTTATCTCTTAAAAGCGAGTGCTCCAGTAAAGCCTGGAATGGGTGAAACTGCTCTGCAATGGGAGTCCATGATTTCCATTCCTGGTCTGGCTTACCTCTCGGAGTGTCCTTGAGCAGTTCCGTGCAGCGCTCCACCAGCAGGGCGAACATTGACAGCCCCAGAGAGGTAGCCTGATCCTGGATCACTGAGCGAGCCTCACTGCCCCCGTCTGCAGAACCACAGAGGGAGAACAACAACAACAACAACAAAAATGATTATTCACAGCAGAGATTACCCCCCTGATCATCTGAACTGGAGAGGTGCACTCCATCATCAGCTAGTGAGTATGAACTCCCAGTTATCTAAAAGTGATCTAATTTACAGCACAACCTCTATTATAAAAGTGCCCCTTAACCCTAACTCCCAAGAGGGCTCATTTAAAACAGAAGCCCTATTATTATAAACTCCTCGTAATCCTAAACCCGGATCAAGTTAATTTACATGTAGAGAGAGAGAAATGGAAGATGTTTAGAAAGTGAAAGTTTTCAGGCTTGACACACACCAATGAACCAGACTACAGGTTTCAGCAGCACTGACTCAATTCTGTTAAGGTAGTTTGTGCTCAGCAATCTGTGTGCTGATCAAAGCAGGTCTTAATGAGATCTCAGCTACAGAATGCTACTGCACCTGGTGTTACACCCTGCTCCATCTCTCACCCCTAACCTCCCCTATCCATTCCTCTCTCCTTCCTTCTCCCCTTCCTCCCTCAATTCAAATTCACTTTAAAACAGGCTTTCGTCTGTCATGCTTGCAGTTCCAGAAAGCCATGAATCTGGATAGAAATGCACGTGCGGGTAACCAGAAGTGTAATCAGCCAATTAAAACTTCAAAGGAACAGGGGTTTAAAAAGGGGGTCATTAGGAATAACAGCAATTCAAAGTTTGGATAAGGATTTGCCAGGGTTGTGTTTTAATGTGGGAGAGAAAGAGAGAAGAAATCTGGCAACGCTGCAGGTAGTTGGGTTGGATGTTATTTTTATTTTAATTGTTTTTTTTTTTTTAAAGAAGATATTTGTTCCACCTATTGACTCTACAGAGAGGTCGGGCTTCTGGGAGAAAACTGCAGAAGGGGGAGTTTCTTGAGCAGATTAAAACTATTCTGATCCATATGAGTGATCTAATGAGAGATGACTTGCAGTGACCCCTGACTTCACCAGCCCGCTTGCTGTGGCTTCCACGGGTTAGACGCTCGCCTCTGCTGCAGGGTTCGGCTGATGGGCAGACGGTTCTCTTTTCATTATTCAAGGTTCTCGGAAATGCAAAGCGCCACACACAGCCCTGTGGTTAGCAGATGAACCGAAGATTTGGGGGGGGTGGACGGACGGACCAGAACTTATCTACTTTTATCTGCTTATTTCTTATTTCCTTTCCTTTGTTTAACATAAAAAAAAAAATAAAATGCTGATGGATGATTAACACTCAGCTTCCTTAGAGCTGTACTGTTGTGCGATACCCGTGGGAGTCCATTTTAATGATCTTAACAAGTGATTTTTTTGCAAACCTTGTTATTTACTATATAGTATGTTAACAAGCGATACTGTAAATCGAACCAGTGACGTGACATTGGCTACATAAATGCCAAAATGTACTCTACTTCTTTATTGAAAATACGTATTACTTGAAACTTTTTGCAAAAATCCCTTAATGATAAACCATCTGTATTAATGTTCTGCTTGTTAGTCAAACAGCTGCTTTTTACTGAACTCGCTCTCCGATTTACAGTGGATAAACGCGGGTTCATGTCACCGGTGCTGTGAAAGTGAAGCTGGCTTTGCGTCTGACGAAAGCCCCTTAATCTGCATGTGAAGTCTCAGCGCTGGATTTACGTCTCAGATGACTGCTGCTACAGCACAGAGACAGACCTGGTGCCAGCCAAGCGCTCGCTGTGTTTACACCCCATACTCTTGCTAAAACAGATATAAGGAGGAGGAGGAGGAGGGAGGCTCAATGAAACAGGCTTCCACCTGTCTGAGAGCAAGCCAGGCGCTGTCACAGCACACACACTGTGAGAGCAGAAGGGAAAAGTAAACTTCATTTTTATAGGGTAAGACACTAAGTGATTCAGTTTATTATTATTATTATTATTATTATTATTATTATTATAATTTTTATAAACACATTTAAAGGTTAATTTGAACATCAGGCCCTATGCAAAAGGTGTAGAATTAAAAAAAACACTTAAAAAAAAAAAAAATTACAATTATATTCCCCTGGTAAAACTCAAAACTGCCCTGGCTAACTGCAACAGAACTGTATCGTCTCGATATCGACCAAACCTTAATAACGCAGTTTCATTTTAAGACATAAACTGCAGAAAAAAAAAAAGAGATAAACTATTAACAACCAAACGAGCAAGATGGGCTGAATGGCCTCCTCTCGTTTGTAAACTTTCTTATGTTCTTATGTTCTTAAGATGAAAAAGACCACACAAGGAAACAACAGTACAGTAAGAAAAGAGCTTGCTGTGAATGTTCTTTTTCGTTTTTATAAAAAAGACACCGTGTTTGCTCGCAGCTGTGCTGGCACAGAACAAAGAGCAGTGTGGCGCAGTGCAGGGCACACCCCGAGAGCGTATCAAAGGGGCTGGGTGTGTGGTGCGAGGTGCTACCCTCTGATGGATAGCTGCACTGGGGTGGAGTAACACGCGCAGGAAAACCATACCCCCCACAATGAGGTTAGTGCCAGGGTGGGGAGGAAAGCTTCAAACTCTTTTGAGTACCAGCCTCCCAATCCGCATTGCACAATTCAAAACAAAACAAAAAACATCTTTTGCTGAAAACAGCTTTTTGAATGTCGAACACCAAAAACAAGAAAAGGTTTGAACCTCAGTGCTAACACAGCGATGCGAGAGAGGAAAGAAATGAGGTAGAGTGTGGTGAGAGAAAGAGGGGTACAGACAAAAAAGAGAGCGAGAGAGAGAGAAAGAGAGAGAAAGAGAGAGAGCGTGAGAGAAAGAGGCACACTGTTTGTCTTGGCTGGCTCCTGGAACCCTCACTGAAGTGAATGGGGAGAGTGAGTGAGTGTGAGAGGGAGAGCTCAGTGAATGAGTGAGTGCCCGGTGAGGCACACTGTTTATCTTGGCTGGCTCCCGGCACCCACACTGAAGTGACGGAAAAAGTAAACCAACTGTCGTCAGCGTGCAGTATCAGGAAGCACGCTGGGGATAAGGCCGCCATGTGGCAGGATGTTATGGATGTCTAATTAGCACAATCCATCTGTCAGCAGAGGAGCCCTTTCACTGGAGAACTCTGCAAGAACCACTGGTCTATTGTTAACCACTGCTGCGCAGGCGCACAACAGCACAGCGCCAGGCCGACACACAGCCACAGAAACAACAACAAATACCCTGGCGTTTTCAGAAGCGACAAGTTTCACAGCAGTCGCTGCTGGCCTACTGCAGCACAGTCGTACAACAGCCCTCTAAAACCCTTCCACTCAGATTGCTTTCTTTCCAACCAGGTTCCTGATTAGTTCATTGAACCAGGTTTCAAATTACATAAGGGTCAGAACAAATCACTGAATTGGAACGGACCTGGAACTGCAGAGTTGGGAGCCACTGGTATAGAGCAGGGGTGTCCCAACATTGGCTGTTCCACTCCTGGTCTTTGTTCCAGCCCTGTTTCTAAATTACTTGAACTCCACCCAGTTCATGATCTCATTTTACCTGTTAAACCTGGAGAGGCACAGCCCTCCATGACCGTGATTGGACACCTCTGGTATAGAGTGAGAGTATCGAGGTCACTGGTAACAACAATTAACTTCTTTTCTGTTTTTCTTCTTCTGAGAAAATGTCAGATCACTGTGCAAATTATCCTTGACTGTCGTGGCATGTGTTTCGTGGTGTGGATTACACGACCGTCCACCGAGTGCCAAGCCCAGGCCGCATACCTCATTTGGCTTGATTAATCCCAGGCCTCCAGAGGCGAAAAGCTGGTACGCTACATCAACGCGCTTAACCCGCTGCGCCACCTAGCCTTGCCCTCCCCCTGGTCATCTCCGAACCCCCTGACACAGTGACTCACCCCCTGATCAGACTGTCCGTGAGTAAGTGTGCTGTGAGCAGGAAACGCGGAGAATGGGCAGAGAGCAGCGACTATGCCCTAGTGCTGCTCAGCTGCACACTCAGGCTGCCCCCCAGCACACAAAACCCGCAGACGGTAAAACAGTCCCCTCCCCTGCCTCACTTCAGCTGCTGTACCCATACACAGAGTGCGGGGAGCGAGATAGCCAGTTACCAACTCCGCCAGGTCTCTCTCTCCAACTACATATACTACGCCCACCATTTAGAAACACTTGATTTTTTTCTGCTTGCTTGAGTTTAAAAAATTATATATATATATAACCTAAAAGACATCAAAAAAAGAAATAAAACAAAGCAGGAATAAATGTTTCTCTATAGCAAGTATAGCCACTCATCTCCCACAGCTGCTCTGCTGAAGAGAGAGAGAGAAAGACGAGTGCCTCCAGCAGCGCAGAGCTCATCGTAACTACACAATAGTTTTAACAAATAGTTTGATAGTTTGAAATTCTCAGTGCAGACGCCTTGGGTACATAGAGGCAGGAAAAACTGAGTGAGACAGGGAGTCTGAGAGTGTGTGCGTATATGTGTGTGTCTGTGACTGTCATACTTAATTTACAACAGAAAACCCCTTCTGAATTAAATTGGATTTTTTGATTTCTGGGCTCCCTTTGAAAAGCTGTAGGCCGGCAGCAGCAGGAGCAGCTTTGGGAGCAGAAGCAGCACCTCCTCAGTTGCTTGTGTTATTCGCCAGGGTTAAATGCTCTTTCGGTGCTGTAATCCCTCTGTGGGCACAGTTACTGGCAGCCAGCGCAGAGGGGCAGCTCACAACATGCCCCCTCGTCTGAGCGAGCTGGGAGCACGCGTGTGAAGCTGTTTATTCGGGACCTGCTGAGAAAGCTTAATGAGGTTTTTAGCCTGCAGATACTCAGACTGGGGAGAATGAGTGTCTTTGATATTGGAGAGGAGAGAAGTGCCAGCCAGGCAGTCTATAACTCTCTCTCTCTCTCTTATCAACAGACTTGATTCCTCTCCCATTGCTTTCATGACTAATAACTTCAATAATTTATTTATTTATTTTTTAAATTTAGTAGTCATCAATTATTTTTTTTTAATTATTTTCTCCCAATTTAGAATATCCAATTATTACTTAAGCTCGGCTCACCGCTACCACCCCTGCGCTGACTCGGGAGTGGCGAAGACGAACACACGCTGTCCTCCGAACCATGTGCCGTCAGCCGAAAGCTTCTTTTCACACTGCAGACTCACCATGCAGCCACCTCGGAACTACAGCGACGGAGGACAACGCAGCTCCGGGCAGCTTACAGGCAAGCCTGCAGACTACAGGGGTCGTTGGTGTGCGGTGAGCCGAGGACACCCTGACCGACCTAAACCCCAAGACCCCCACTGCACAGCAGTTTGATCCATTCCTGTGAGTTTTACTGTGAGTTTAACAAGACAAACCTGAGCTTGCTACCTAATCAAGCTTGTAGTAAAACCCGGAATGGGTGACACTGCTATGCAATAAGAGTCTTATTTCAATCCCTGCATATTCTTTTACTTGCAACTCGTGGTCCCTGTTGTTAACGTAGATAGCTTCTGTTATTGGGGCTGCTGTTTTAGATTTTGTTTGTTTGCCTATCTGGTGTACTGTGCTAGTCTTGGGGGTTGTGCAGTATTTATGTCAAACATAACAAAGAATCATAAAAGTAAACCACTAACTTGTAATTGTTTCCTTACCAACCTACTCTAAACAGACCTTGCTCGCTTGAGAAAAGGAAAAACACATTATCAAAATATGATAATATGAACAACATTAATTACAGAGAATAATGTTTCTACCTTCCTATAAACAGTAAGAGCACACTCTCTCTGCAAAGATCTGGCAATGATGTCACTCCTAACAATCAAGATGCAAGAGGGAAGCAGCGATCTCCTGATGGAAACCAACGAATCAACCACAGTGTCCAAAAAGACTCCACCTCATCTCCACGGAAGAGACAAACATCTCTCTCTCTCTCTCTGTATGCTTTTGCATGGCTGTCATTTCTCAAAGTTTAAGTGTGTTTACATCCCATCTGGGAAAAAAATAATAATAATCCAGTAATTACATTTTTTTTTTTTTTTTTTTTTTAGCAAGGCACAGTAAAATTTAACATCACCTGTTTTAACCAAAGACACCTTGCTGCGATTTACTTAATGTTCATAAAATCTTTTCAGCGCAGTTAATTTACATTTACCCGCATGTAAACACGCAGCATCTATACTGTCTGTCTCTGTCTTGCTGTCAGCTGGCGATTCAAAAAGGTTAGCAAGTTCAAAATGTCTTATCCACGTTGCGTTACAGACGCCTGTAATTTGAATTCGTGTTTGGACACTGCATTGAGGCGATAACATCATCCTATTCTGCACATGGTTAATGCTGTGCATCGTTAACCCTTCAGCACCCAACTGTCCTGAAACGCTACCAATTAATTAAGTCCCTTCTTCTCTGCTTCCTAGTAATCCTTTGACAGAAAGTACAAAGGTATCACATCTTGGAAACCAAAGAAGGGATCTGCAGTATCTTGCTTCAATGTGCAATACAGCAGCTCATTTTTCCTTTAGTTAAATTGCTAACTTAACAAATACAAAATATCAGACCTATTTAATTAAAGTATTCTTCAGCAGCTATCTGAATCATATCTACCCTCCAGGTACATGTGGTACACCAGAGTGTAGCCAATTGTGCTCATAATTGTACTCGTAATTACCTTGAAGGAGAATTTATTTTAAAAAAAACAGGCAGGTATTAAAGAAATACATTCATTAATGTGTTGATTTCGAAACAGCAACAGCTGTCCTTCCGTCACCTTTACAACCGAATGTCTTGTACTGTGTAATACACCTGACATCCACTGGAGGCATTGTGGCAGGATCTACTGTGGATGGGTTTTGTCAAAATGCAACTACCTTAAGAGTTACTGGGGTACAGATTAAGGGAGAGGTGGGGGCTCTTGTTACAGCACTGATGGGCACGGAGGGTGGGGTACAGCTTTGAACTTAATTTAATATAAAAAACTGTTAGAAACTGACCCTGTTATAATATTGTGGAATGGAAGGAAACTAAGGACGGACATGAAAAATTGAAAACTACCTAAAGTGCTTCAGGAGTGCAGAGCAGCGAGCAGAGGTTTATTTTATTAGCCCCTCAATAAATATCTGACAGATTTCCTCAGGAAATATAGCAGATCACATGTAAAATAGTTTAATACTGATGTCAACTGCTGCAACATATGAAATCTATTACTGCAAAGCCACAGCAGGCACTGGGAGCAAGAGAGAGAGAGAGAGAGAGAGAGCGAGAGAGAGAGAGAGCGAGAGAGAGAGAGAGAGCGGGAGCTCTGTACTCAGTGTGCTGAAAACCATATAGCACTAAAAAAAAAAAAAAAAAAAAAGAGTATGTTTTTTTTCTATAAAAAAAAAAAAAAAAAAAAAAATCTCACGGCCTTTCCAAATTCTTCGAGAGGTAAAAAAGTCAGCCAAGACAAAAAAAATACCAACCAAGCCATCTATTCCACATCCTGCCGGCTGCAGAAGCCAGGAGGAGTGAGCTGTGCCCCGAGTTTGAAGGCAGATTAATTCCCCTGCTCCTCACTCATCTAGGGTCCAGAGAGAGGGGGGGGGGGGGGGGGGGGCTGGCCGGCTAACCAGTGGCTGGCAGCCGAACCCCCTGGAGCAGACAGCCTCAGAGGAGCACCTCCACTATCCTCCCTACTCCCCCTCTCTGAGCTAAACTCTCTGTGACTCCCTAACCCCCACCCCCACCCCCACCCCCACCCCCCCACCCCCCTCCACTAAGCTGGAATACAGATGTCTCACCCAGCAACAAAATCACTTATCACACTTACAGACACTGGCTATCGGTCTGCTGTATCTGTTAGTCTGTCTGACATTGCAACCCTATGCACAACTCTAAATCTATACACAACACACACGCACATAAACAGACACTTGTAAATTGCAAGCTGTAATCAGATCATCTTTAGGTCTGTAGCAGCACTGTTTATCTGCCTGTGGTTCTGTCCGTCCGCCTGCCTGTCCATCGTTATTTATAAACAATTGTTTGTCTAGTGTCACCTCAAGATTGTCCGGATGACAACAGGGATGGAAACAAGATTCCTATTGCATAGCAGTTTCACCCATTCCAGGTTTATACAGGCGCTTCACACAGTGTAGACGTAACAAGCTCAGGTGTGTCTTGTTAAACTCATAGTGAAACCAGGAATGGATCAAACTGTTATGCAATAGGAGTCTTATTTCCATCTCTGTTATGTTTGCACAAACGTAAGAGACACACACACACACGCACGCACACAGACTCGAGCAGAAAGATGTCTATCTGCACACACTGTTTCGTTGCACACACACACACACAGTCAGAGACACACATGGCGAGCAGGGATCGGCTCCTCCTGGAAAAAGTCCCTGTCCTGCATTGCCAGTCAGCCTCATTCCAGCTGACACCAGGAGTTTTCTTTCTCGTCAAAATGAAACCTTCGAGAGTTCACTTCCTTTACGAAACCTTCCAGTAAAACCCCCCACCACCCTCATATTTCCTACTCAAGAGTGTCACCGCGAGGGCACAGAGAGTGGCGCTGGTGCAAAGCTCACAAACTGAGGAAGCAGCCAGCAATGTTACAGTTTCAGTGGCAACAGTGGGTTTGAGTAGCTCAGTGGTTGGGGAAAGTGCTGGGCTGCAGTGTGGAGGGTAGTGGGTTGGAGTAGCTCAGTGGTTAGGGAATGTGCTGGGCTGCAGTGTGGAGGGTAGTGGGTTTGAGTAGCTCAGTGGTTAGAGAAAGTGATGGGCTGCAGTGTTGAAGGCAGTGGTTAGAGAAAAAAAAAGCAGCAAGCGTAGTGTCGAACTCTGAAGTGGGTTCGAGCCCATAATCAGGTCCATATATGGCAAGGAGCTTCACTCTCTCTCGCTCCCCCTCCTTCCCTTTCTCTGCTCAAAGTTCAGAACCAAAAAACATTCTCTTTCACGGTACAGATATTTACATACTTTGAAGAAGTACAACCATTCATTAGCGTTTGCAGGGCTGCTCTGTGCAGGTGTTCTTTCAAGAGCATGTGTCTGTATGACTGGGTTCATCCATAAAGGTGTCAGCAGAAAAACAACATTTTTCACTCTTTTAAAAAAAAAAACGCAATGCACTGCGCGCAGTGCCAAACTCCTGCAATACCCCGCAGCACACAGTTCCTGAATCCCAATTCTGTTCTTCGCTGAAATCAGAACGGACTCGATCTACAAAGGGCGCTTGAATCCCTTAACCACAAAATGAATGAACTCAGTTTGAGGCCTGGAAGCTGTCACTCGAGACAAAGTCCCCGCAAAAAAAAAAAGTATTTATTTGTCTAGCGTTGGTTCTCACTGTTCTCTCTTCCTTTTGATGGTAATGATTCAGTCGTTTGTGACGTCTTTGGAAGGGCACCTCCTCCTCCTCCTCCTCCTACGCGGTTTTACTCTGATCAGGCTGCATGAGAAGCCGTTCTTCATGAAATTAGATGTCTTCCGAACGCTAACAGGCTACAATAGAGGGGTGGACAATGGCAACCATTTCCAGTCAGGTACAGTGGCTGCCGGCTGGCAGGGCCCAGCAAGCTCCCTTTCACAGATCTGCAAGACAGCGCACCTCAATCCTGACCTCAACACTCCCTGTCTGCCTGCCTGCTTGCCTGCTATTCAGTCCTGAACCTCTCTCAAGCAGTGGCCTCTCTCACCACTGGCCTGTTCATGGAAGGAGTTAACGAGAGCGCGCTGCAGAGCTGCAGAGACCCATGCCTGTGTTGCTCAGCAGCGCTGCAAATACAGCTTGGGTTTATCTTGGCAAAGGCCGTCCATCCCAACATGAAAAACCACTGCACTCTCTAAACCAGCTGCCAAAGCTCACATTTTCTCCAACTGTAGTTTTAGTGCCTGTAGGAATGGAGCAGCCATATAGGAGACCAATATTTGTGTCTCTACAGAACATACAAGGACTCTACGTCTGTACAGGTGGGATGGGACGGGCTCGAGAACCCTCGTCAGTCAACGATCCAAGTGTCACGTTGCTGCCCTCTCTCCCAGTCCTCAGCTGTAACCAGCTTCCCCCCACCCACCAAAGCCAGTTTGCAACATTTCTCAAAATGGTCAATTTTGAGATAAGGATGCAGGAGATCTTTGGTAACCAGAGGGTCTGGTATTTGATCAATCAGTAGGAGACTGTAAAGTTGCGTTTTGTAAAAAGTGTCAGACATGCCAGATGTGCCAGCCAGGCTTGATTGTAAAACGAGGAATTTAAGACACCAGTCCTTTAAGCGTGAAGGTTGAACTTCAATCCCACACAGAACTACTTTTGCGAAAGGTTTGTTTTTCTCCCTGTGTGTTTTTGATAGAAGGTAGAAGGGGAGAGAGAGGGAGTCTCTTGGGTGCCCTCTGCTGCCATCTGACTTCCTCTGCATCTGGTCCGTGTTTTGCAGGGGCTGGCGTTCCCCCGTCTGGGGGCGATTAATAACCCATGATTTATAGGAAGCTTTATAGAATAGTACGATAAAAATGCGTGCACGCCTGTGATGGTTCTCATTCTGGGAATCAAAGAAATTATTGAAAAAAACAAGAAGGCCACGCTTTCCTAAATTGGGCACAGATGGGCTGTAAGGCATGGCCACACTGGGAGGAAATGGGGGTAGTGAGGGGGCAGTAAGGAGGAAGCTCCACTGCAAGGGAAAGAAGACGTTCTCAGGACATCTGATCATGCGAGAGTAGAGCTCACTCACAGCAGCATCGGATGTACTGGGATTTTAGTGTCTGGTATCTCGCGACACTTTTTAGTCAAACGACAAACGTTTCAGAATTTATTTATTTATTTTTAACTTTGAGGGTTGTTGGTGTTTTTTTTTTTTTTAGTTTTACTGTTTTAAAAGCTGCAGATTAGATTTCCTTGCTTACTTATTTCTAGGCTAGGAATGGAAATAAGACTCCCATTGCATAGCAGTTTGATCCATTCCTCGGTCTACTACTGGTTTAACAAGACACACCTGAGCTATTGCACAGCGCTTTGATCCACTCCTGGTTTCACTATGAGACACACCTAAGCCTGTTGCCTGCACTGTGGCTAATCAAGCTCGTAGTAAAACCTGGAATGGGTGAATCTGCTGTGCAATAGGAGTCTTATTTGCATCCCTGCAGGATGCCGTTGAGAATGGCTAATCCAGCACACCGACAGACAACTAGAACTGAAGAGCAGCTCAAAAAACAAGCCTTCTTTTTAAAAGTTCACCGGATGACTTGGATTGCCTGTCGCAGTCTCTCCCCGAGGCCAGTCACCACCCAAGCTTAGTCTAAACTCAGCTGGCTGCTGGTCAAAACAGCTCATTTCTTTTCTCCTAAACAACAAAAAAAAAGGTTTTATTTCATCCAGTATCTACTGCCAGTTGCAGGTCTCCCTCTGCCTCTGTCCCCTGTGCTTCCTCTGAGTAAGACCCTAATCCACCTCCCCTCTGTCCCGTACCGTACAGTCTGGCACACATGCTGCAGCTTCCAGCCAATTTCAACAGCTCACACAAGGACAGCTGCCTCGTTGCAAGATGAATCCATCCTCAATCACAAAATCAGTGGCTGTGTTGGAAAAGTTAGGAGCATCACTCAGTGCCCAGGTCCAGATACACACTATGTTGACAGGGTCGACTCTCTGACTCAGAGCTACCGCGTTAAGAGAAAGGATCCCAATAATAAAAGAGACACAACAGGAAAGAAAAAAAAACTGGAAGAGAAAAGAAGAGAAAAAAACAGGAGAAAGAAAAAAAGGAGCGAAATAAAAGAGAAAAAGAAAAGAAAGAACCAGAGAAAACAAATGAAGAAAAAAGCGAAAGAAACAGCAAAAAAGAAAACAGAGAAAGAAAGAAACTAGAAGAGACAAAGAAATCTTGAAAAGGACAAACAGACGAGAAGCCTGGGAACGAAATGTTGTGGTACAACAACTTGTGAAGAGGAAGTGCAGTAGAGAGAGATATCAGTAACAGGGCTCTCAAAATGACCTGGCAAGACTACTCAAACAATCTACTGTTACCATACTCGTCAAATCAAGAAGCGATTCACAACTGTGGTTTCCAAGTTATGTTCACATCCCCAAGCAATATCTTTTTTTCTTTCCTTTTTTTTCTTTTAAAAAACAGAACACAGTTCTGGGAGGCTGGTGGTTAAACTATGAAGTAGACAAGCAAAACATGTGTCTCCTTGACTCTGTTTCATTAACTGTATCTCAATTTATGATTGAGTGTTTAGTGCGGCCCTTGTGTTTAGAGATGAGGGACTGGGAGGGAGGCAGTGTGGCTCTAGTGGTTAGAGCTGAAGGACTGGGAGGGAGGCTGGCTCTAGTGGTTGCAGCTGGAGAGACTGGGAGGGAGGCAGAGTAGCAGAGGCTGATCTGTGTGTCATTACAGTAAGCAGTCCCAAGCCTCCTCTCTTGCCCAGCTGTCAGTCTGACCACCCCCTAGCTGCCCCCTGCCAGCACTCAGACCCGAGACCTCGATGACATGGTGTCAAGGCATTCCCACAGCCCAGTGAGCGTCGGGAGGGGATTAGTCAGGGCCTAGGAAGGCAGTGAGATCACACACTGCCAGGCTGTCCTCCGAGTCATCAGGCAAAGCACGCACTCACACTAAACAGACACACACAACTTCTTGGTTTCTGATTTTTTTTTTTTTTTTCTTCAATACTGATAAAAGTCAGTTAAAGGAACAGGAAATATAACACAAGCAGACAAAAACACAAAAGATAGCTGTGAGCAGCCGCATAACTCTATCTGCGATCAATTTTATCTGCATTTAAAACAATAAAAAATAAAACTATCCCAACTTGAAGCACTGGAAAGCTTATCAGAGTCACGAGAAGAAACTTACAATATCTTCCTTATTTGACAGATGCTTTGAGACCTGGGATTTCGGACGGCTGTATTGGGTATTCTAACTCCTGCTGGATTTGATTAGTAAAACGTTTGCAAGGTCTTTACTTTGTAAACTCTTTTAGTAAAGTACCTCTGCCCTGGCTGTGTGTGTGTAGGTGTTGCAGGGAATTATTCCTGAGAGTTAAAGGCAGGGGGGGCTGGTATTTGTGTGACACCACAGTTCATGAAGTGTGGGTGCCACGCTGGGCCACGGCTAGGTTTCACTTCTTAAAAAAAAGACACTTTCAGAAACTGACAAATTAGAACAACAAAAAAAAAAAAAAAACCCACAAGAGTCAAACGCAGGTCAGGGCAGCAGAGACTGGCTGGTATGAGAATCAGCCTGAGCTTGAACTAGCGTTTGATTGAAAGGGGAGCGAGTTCCGTGACCTCAACAGAACACACAAACCGTCACAACGGACAGACCCACAGACCACGAAGACTGGTGCCTTGCAGCACGCGCGAAAAACCTGACATGCTGTGGGATCCCGTCATTGAAAAGACACGCAGCCCAGTACATGCAGGGCCAGTGCTGGTACTGGAAACCCCTATCGATCCCCTGGTCTTTTTTGTTTTTTTCGCCGTTTTTCAAGAAACTCAAAAATTAGATGTGGTTTAGGGCAACCGGTACATTAACCGCATAACGCGTCGTACAGCACAGAACATTTAGCAGCCAAGCCAGCAACTTAAAATGAAATGAGCTCAAAATGAACAGCACACAGATCATATTAGGGTTACAGCTCAGGTGGACCAAAGTGCAGTGAGATGCATTTCCTCCAGTCGCGGTTGATGATGATGATGACGACGATGATGATGATGACGACGATGATGATAGGTAAACCACATGTAAAGGAGTTACAGGGCTGTGACGCCCCCGCCATGGTGTGAGAGATGTGACTGAAGTGTCTGAAGGTGGTAAGAATGACGATTTCGATAACCCTTTGCCTCCTTTTCACTATACGTGTGTGTCTGTCTGTCTGTCTGTGTGTGGTGTGTGTGTCTGTGTGTGTGTGGGGGGGGGAGGGAGAGATCTAGACACAGAAACATCAGTATCATTTTCAAGCTGCAAGGGCTTTCAGAAAACAAAATAAAAAGCTGACGCAAGTCAAAGTGCAAGCACACCGGAGCTGGGTCCATTTGAGCTGGAATGGCACGGTAGCTGAGCCCCGCACTGTGCCGCCCCCCGTGTGTTCACTCACCCCTGCTCTGCGCATTGTGCACTGCGAACATGTTGATGGTGATGAGCTGCAGCATGCGCGTGTTCCCGATGAGGGAGGGGCTGTGCTGCAGGAGGACGCGGAACTCCTGAAGGACCCGAGCCGCCACCACTGGGAACGTCTCCATCCTGCCCGACGGAAAAATAATAAAAGAAAAGGTAATTCTGGTGCTCAACCCAGCATTGTTTTTAAATGTATTATTATTATTATTATTATTATTATTATTATTATTATTATTATTATTTATTTTATTTAACACAAGCTTAAAGTAATTGCCATAACTTTTTTTTTAGCAATTGTACATTTGGTAAATTTTAGCAGAGCAGATATGGACAGATTCCTTACAAACAACGTATATACAATAAAGCACACATGTAAGCGCACAGTTCTTCCAGTGCCATACCGTACAAACGAGAGGGCTTAAAAATGCAATTACTGCCACATAAAATGAAGGAGACTGCTCGTCAACCTTTGAACCAGGAGCGAGAGCAGACTCGGTGGAGGCGCACTTACCCGATCTTTGTGAAGAGCTTCCCGTGAGCGTGGAGGAAACTCAGGATGAAGCGCTTATTGAGCTGCAGACAGAGAGAGACAGAGAGACAGCGTGAATGAGTGAGAGGGGAGGACATTATATTGCACCCTTTGTGCCAGACTGCCACAGATCAAGATCACAAAATTATTTCTTATTCTTTTATTTACTGAGCACATTATTTTACTCTATTGTGTAGGAGGTCCAATTAGCAGTAACTCCCCACCGTAGAATGAAAAGGTACGTGGGCGTCCTCCCATCCGATCCCAATCGTCTCTTTACACCCGGTATACCACAGTGAATGTGAGCTACCATCCCCTGGAGGGCAAAGACCAGCCCTGCAGGTGTCCGCTTGAGCTCACCAGGTGCCTGGCCAGTAGGGTCCGCTGTAGCGCAGTGAGGTTAACCATCAAGGAACAGCAGGACTATACAGGGATGGAAATAAGACTCCTAATGCATAGCAATCCATTCCAGGTTTTACTACGAGCTTGATTAGCTACAGTACAAGCTTAGGTCTGTTTTATTAATCTCACAGAAAAAACAGGATTAAACTGCTATGCAACGGGAGTCTTATTTCCATTCCTGTGGTTAGCTAAATACGAATGCAGGTAATACATTCTGGCTGAGATAAACTAAATTCCTGGTTATTTCATACATTATTCTTCAAAAGTCTCTCATTGTGAGCGCCAGGATACTCCTGTAACAGAGGTGCTGAATCTCATTGTGTTAAATATTCAGATTCAATACAGCTCACTCTCCAAGATTCCTCCGCAGAACTCCACAGGGAGAGAGGTGCTGGAACCAAAAATGGGAATTTTTAGTTGGAAAGGCACATTCTGCCCTCTGCTGGTGCGAGATCACAACTACACACGGAATAACCTTTTTTAATAAATAGGTTTCGGTACAGTATTTTGCAGCCTTGCGTTTGTCAAACGCAGAGGAAAAACTAAAATATCTGCACACAAGCAAGTTTAGGAGGGTTAAACTGAAAGAACCCTCTCCCAAAAAAACTATTCACATCTGAATCCCATTAAAACACCTGACTGTCATCTTTCCCACCAGGAACACCTTCAAGGTTTTCATTCAGAACCCACTACATAGGAACCGTTTCCTGAAATAGTACTTTCTGAAAATGTAATTATTTCCAAGTTACAGGAGAGCAGTTAAGGGCAGGTTTTAAAACCACACCATTGTAGCCTCCTAGTTCGTAAGAGGCATTACAAGTTAGTACAGCAGTTCCAGTCTGGATAGGTGCCTTGGCTTGGACATACTTGCAAACATGATGGATTTCAAAAGGCTTGTCCTTAAAACAATTAAAGAAATGCAATAAATAAAAGCAGGCCGGTTTCCTCCGACAATCACAGCAGCTGTTACCTGCATATAACCTGACAAGCTGCAGTGATACCTCATCATCCATCGACTGCAGTTCAATTACGCATGTATTTACCATTCCAGCTTTACTCTTATTTTTAACCACTTTTGGGTGACGCCATTTGTTTGAAAAAAATACTGTATTTAGGATGTTTCTGTATTTGTACCTGTGGATTATTATTGCTGGGTTATATATATATATATATATATATATATAGAATAAACATGTTAGTGTAAACATGTTGAATGTAATTGTAATTAGTGCAGCATAATTGTAACTGTAATTGAATAAAATATAATTGTAATTGACTCGAGGTCTGCCGACAGCCAGGATAATGTTCCAGGTTTAACTTGTTAAATGTGTTCATTTCACTCAAGAGCTTCATTCGGTGCCGCAACAGGTAAACAGAAATTACAGTACTGAAATCAAGGAGTCCCCCCTCAGAGTCATTATTAGTCAGAAAATGTCAAACAAAGTTCACATAGAAGTTGTGATGGGAATAAGAAGATCTTCAATGCAATGACACGCTGTCATGGAGCATTTATTCCAGGGCAAGAATTATTTTGGTAATTGTTAAAGAACTAGATAGAAACAGCTACGATGAGTGGTTACAGCAACACACCAAGTTTCAATATTTTATTATTATTAAATAAAAACAAAACAAAAAAAAATGAGCAAAGTTTTCACTAGAGCAACACTGGCCCATCTTTGTAGCATTGCCAGTTTTATTGTGCAAATTGCCCACTTGAGTACAGCGCTTTGATAAAGAGAGGCATCTGTGATCTACTTCACAGAACAAAATGTTCTTGCAAGGGAAAGAAAAACATTTCAAAACTTCAGTATAAATAAACATCTCGGAGCGTGAATCAAAGAAAGGGAGCTTGGCGGTTTATAACCTAGTCGTGTAACATGAACAGTTTGTGAAGAGTAGCATGCCCAGGCACCAGAACAAAAGATTTGTGGCTGCAAAACTTCAGTCTTCTCACAATGCCTATTCAACTCCAATGAACTGAACTCTGCCACTGTCCATGCCTATTCAACTCCAATGAACTGAACTCTGCCACTGTCCATGCCTATTCAACTCCAATGAACTGAACTCTGCCACTTTCCATGCCTATTCAACTCCAATGAACTGAACTCTGCCACTGTCCATGCCTATTCAACTCCAATGAACTGAACTCTGCCACTGTCCATGCCTATTCAACTCCAATGAACTGAACTCTGCCACTTTCCATGTCTATTCAACTCCAATGAACTGAACTCTGCCACTTTCCATGCCTATTCAACTCCAATGAACTGAACTCTGCCACTTTCCATGTCTATTCAACTCCAATGAACTGAACTCTGCCACTGTCCATGCCTATTCAACTCCAATGAACTGAACTCTGCCACTTTCCATGTCTATTCAACTCCAATGAACTGAACTCTGCCACTTTCCATGCCTATTCAACTCCAATGAACTGAACTCTGCCACTTTCCATGTCTATTCAACTCCAATGAACTGAACTCTGCCACTTTCCATGCCTATTCAACTCCAATGAACTGAACTCTGCCACTTTCCATGCCTATTCAACTCCAATGAACTGAACTCTGCCACTTTCCATGCCTATTCAACTCCAATGAACTGAACTCTGCCACTTTCCATGTCTATTCAACTCCAATGAACTGAACTCTGCCACTTTCCATGTCTATTCAACTCCAATGAACTGAACTCTGCCACTTTCCATGCCTATTCAACTCCAATGAACTGAACTCTGCCACTTTCCATGACTATTCAACTCCAATGAACTGAACTCTGCCACTTTCCATGTCTATTCAACTCCAATGAACTGAACTCTGCCACTTTCCATGTCTATCCAACTCCAATGAACTGAACTCTGCCACTTTCCATGCCTATTGAACTCCAATGAACTGAACTCTGCCACTTTCCATGTCTATTCAACTCCAATGAACTGAACTCTGCCACTTTCCATGACTATTCAACTCCAATGAACTGAACTCTGCCACTTTCCATGCCTATTCAACTCCAATGAACTGAACTCTGCCACTTTCCATGCCTATTCAACTCCAATGAACTGAACTCTGCCACTTTCCATGTCTATCCAACTCCAATGAACTGAACTCTGCCACTTTCCATGCCTATTGAACTCCAATGAACTGAACTCTGCCACTTTCCATGTCTATTCAACTCCAATGAACTGAACTCTGCCACTTTCCATGACTATTCAACTCCAATGAACTGAACTCTGCCACTTTCCATGCCTATTCAACTCCAATGAACTGAACTCTGCCACTTTCCATGTCTATTCAACTCCAATGAACTGAACTCTGCCACTTTCCATGTCTATTCAACTCCAATGAACTGAACTCTGCCACTTTCCATGCCTATTCAACTCCAATGAACTGAACTCTGCCACTTTCCATGCCTATTCAACTCCAATGAACTGAACTCTGCCACTGTCCATGTCTATTCAACTCCAATGAACTGAACTCTGCCACTTTCCATGACTATTCAACTCCAATGAACTGAACTCTGCCACTTTCCATGTCTATTCAACTCCAATGAACTGAACTCTGCCACTTTCCATGTCTATTCAACTCCAATGAACTGAACTCTGCCACTTTCCATGTCTATTCAACTCCAATGAACTGAACTCTGCCACTTTCCATGTCTATTCAACTCCAATGAACTGAACTCTGCCACTTTCCATGACTATTCAACTCCAATGAACTGAACTCTGCCACTTTCCATGTCTATTCAACTCCAATGAACTGAACTCTGCCACTTTCCATGTCTATTCAACTCCAATGAACTGAACTCTGCCACTTTCCATGACTATTCAACTCCAATGAACTGAACTCTGCCACTTTCCATGCCTATTCAACTCCAATGAACTGAACTCTGCCACTGTCCATGTCTATTCAACTCCAATGAACTGAACTCTGCCACTTTCCATGACTATTCAACTCCAATGAACTGAACTCTGCCACTTTCCATGACTATTCAACTCCAATGAACTGAACTCTGCCACTGTCCATGTCTATTCAACTCCAATGAACTGAACTCTGCCACTTTCCATGTCTATTCAACTTCAATGAACTGAACTCTGCCACTTTCCATGCCTATTCAACTCCAATGAACTGAACTCTGCCACTTTCCATGTCTATTCAACTCCAATGAACTGAACTCTGCCACTTTCCATGTCTATTCAACTCCAATGAACTGAACTCTGCCACTTTCCATGTCTATCCAACTCCAATTAACTGAACTCTGCCACTGTCCATGTCTATCCAACTCCAATGAACTGAACTCTGCCACTGTCCATGTCTATCCAACTCCAATTAACTGAACTCTGCCACTTTTCGTACCACACTGAAGTAATCTCATCCCAACCAAAAACACAATAACGTGTCAACTGCAAATCGCACGTTTTCAACCACATCAAAAGATACCTTGTTATAACATCTAAATAAATATAAAACGACGTTGGAAAAACAAAAATAAAATGCAGCTGACACGGCTTTTGATTGTGGTTCTGTGACGGGTAGCTCAATACCTCTAGTAATTTGCGCAAACACAGAAATTTATTTTTTAACTACAGCTAGCCATACACGCACGTAATATGCAGTTCTGTATTAAAAAAAACTCCTATAGCGTGCGGCTGTAGCTGTTTTGTTTATGGCCACTTCTTTACTGACCACGCAGGCCCCTTGTGGTCAACAGTACCTTTTGAAGCAGTGCTGGGAAACTGGCTGGGTGAACGTGCGCGTGTGTGAATCAGCGCAATCACATGCCGAGAACAGCACCTCACCAGCCAGGACTTCAAACAGAAATAGAGCTGCGAGTTTTTTTTATAGACGCTGCGTACCGTAAGAGAAATAGCTTACGAGATTGATGCTTTGTAAACAAAGTATAAAAAGGATATGCGAGGCACTATCTAGTGAACAGCTATTAAGGATTCAGTTTCTTTTTGCATTGCAGGCAATCCTGCCAATGACGGCAATGGCTCTTACCTCTTTAGACAATTTAGTCCGGGTAAATACGTCAATGGCGGGCAATTGGAACAGAGGAGAAACTCCTACACCAAGTTTGCCTAAACACGTCTATTTACTGTAAATGACCACTCTCAGCTTCCCTGAAGAAAGTAAGAGGCCGGTAATCATTTAGGAATGGACAAGTCTCCCCTTCGGGAGGACTGAAGCCCTGGCTGCCATGTCTGGCTGCTCCCTGCTGTCAGCGTTACCTGTTTGCAGTCTCTTGTCCACAGGATCCACTTGGAGACCCCAGCAAGGCCCAGACCTCGGCAGCTGATGTGCAGCTGATCTCAACTTCTGCTCTGAGGCACAGCGGTGGTGAACCACAGTGGAAAAAAAAACAACCAAAAACAGGTCACACTGTTTCCAGATGACAGTGCGCAACGGACCTGCCACTGGCACATCGTCACGTAGGACCCTTGAACCACTGCTGCTTTCAATCTCACCTCAGTGATGACCCACCGTTATGCTCATTCTTTAGCTAAATAAATGAGAACTGCTAACAGATGGCTGCTCAAGTGAGAAGAGAAGAGGTGGCCCTTCTCAATAACGAGGAGCCAGCCAATTCAATACACTGAACTTAGTTACATAGGGGCCAGCAAATTCAATATAGTATTAGTATAGAGAACTCAGTACTGGGGAGAGTCAACCACTTCAAGGCTAGTATAGGCAAGTGCCTGAGCAAATTATAGAAAGTATAGAGAATTCACTGCTTTACGGGAGGGTATGAAGCCTTGAAATTCAATACACTACCATGCAATGATGCTTGAAGATCATTTCAGATCTACCCAATTAAGGAATCTGAATAACAAACAGTTATCATAAAATGATTACTAATAAGTTTAAAAGGTCTTGTACATGTTAAGCTTTTCAAACTGCTTTTGTTCAAGTGATCACAAAAACACCCAGAGGAACACGCAGCACTACGGTAACACATGAGAGACACAAATAACTGGATTCAGCACATTCAGACATCTAGCAAAGAACTGCCTCAAAGCAGTTAAAAAAAAAAAACAACCCTCAAAGATAACAATTCGAGATGGCTTATCTGGGGATCAGATTACAACACAGGTAGAGTAAACTCGGCCAACACCTCAAACTGCTCATTAAAATGAAACACGAACAGCTTCATCTCGCGTCACAGAAGGCTGTTACAACGACAGAAACATAACCGAGTGTGCAGTTTCAGCTTGGACTGTGAAGGAGTCCGGTCCTGGGAAATGTCTCTCTGGTAGTGGTGCAACACATTGTGGCCTCAATGCAAGTGGGTTAAAAAGAAGAAATAAGTCATTGTGGTGGATAGTCATCTAGACACGTTCTCCAGGTCATTTGAAGGTTATGATGTTTTTTCATCGCGTGATATATCTCTGAAGTTACGGAAGTGCTGGGCTTTTGAACTCTCAATACAAAAAAAAAAAAAAAAAAACCTCTTGCTTGCTCATATGTTGCAGAAACTTTTCATAGTAAATACTGCATGTTGGCAACAAGGGACCTAGATAGGGCAGGCCTCCTTTTCTTCAGGGATGGAAATAAGACTCCTGTTGCATAGCAGTTTCACCCATTCCAGGTTTTAATATGTGCTTGATCAGCCCCAGCGAACAGGTAACAAGTTCAGGTGTGTCTTATTAAACTCAGAGTGAAACCAGGAGTGGATCAAACTGCTATGCAGTGGGAGTCTTACTTCCATCCTGATATCTATGCCCATTCTTGTTATTTTTCAGTATAAGACACAAACTACTTAATTAGTAGTAAAGTTACTTAATGCAGAAAGATTTATTTTCATGAGAATGGTGAAGGAAGCCATTCATGAGAGGTACAAGCGCCTGCTGCCTCATACTGAGTGAAACGTACTTCATCTGTATAACTTCAGTACAGCTTTTACAGTTTTATTTCATTTTAGATGTGCCTAAACTATGCTGAACGTCTAAGAGAGACCACATAGGAAAACTCTTTTATTATTGTAATGCATCGTTCTGGGTATGAGTGAAATATTTAAAAATCGCCCTTCTAGGTAGACTTTAACCACAAAAAATAATAAAAAAAACATTTCTGAGAAAGGTAACACCCGTTTCTGGACTAAACGAAGAACAGGGAGGGCTTTTTTTGCGGTTTTTTGTTTCTTGTTTTCTTTTTTTTGTTGCTCGTTCCAGAAAAAAAAAAAAACTAGCAAGAAATCATACTCTTGAGTAGAAAAAAACTGTTCTGCAATAAACCTATGAAGATGTCAAACTCTGCATGGGCTGGGCATGCTGCAAACTGAACAGGTTTTTTTTTCAGTTTTGCGGCGCAGGTATCTCTGGTGCCGAGGTGCGTTTGGGGTTAGGGTTACTGACGTGCAGGAAAGGGCTCTGCAGGAGAAGCTGCTTAATAACTTTTCTTCATCTTCCCACAGCCCTCGCTATCAACTGGGGTCTATTCTCAGACTACTAGGACTACGACTACTGCTGCAGCCATGGCCAAAAGTGGAGCAGCACTTAGAACTTTAGGTTTGAGACAATTAAAATAAATAACTTTATATATCACATAATTCAGATCTTTTACTTAACATCATGTAATCAAAGAAACTACAACACGATACTTCAAAAGTCTACCGGATTTTGAAATGTCACGTTTTTCAATTTGTGTCTTGAAAACCTTGTTAACGTAACATTATTCAGCAGGTTTCTTTAGTTTAGTTAATTTAGTTCTTTAGTTCATTCTGTCGGGTGATGCAAAACTTTTGGCCACAGCTCTACTACAATTTCTACTACTGGGATTCAAATCAAAATAAAATAGTGCTGCTGCTTTATAAGCAGCGTTAGGACTTTGACAATGAATTGCACATCTATAATCTATAAGGGGTCATGCAAATGTGTTGCACAGCTTTAGATGGCAAATGCAAAACTTTTAATGTTCAAGGATAAGCAATGTCTTAAGATTTTTGTGGTTTTATAACATATTTTTTGTTGCTTTTACTTTAGTGATGGTGTTTGCTTCTGCTTACTGTGCCGTCATACGGTTTATGAGAATTACAACAAAAAGTGTCATACTGCGGTATTAGCTTTATAGACTGATTTACAAGAATCCTGGTAGGTATGTTAGAACTGTATCTTTAGAATTGTTTTTCTAAGCCTTGTGATAAAACAAGGGTGAAAAAAAAAATATTCAGACAGAAGATTTGATGATTTTGCAAAAAAAAAAAAAAAATCTGTCATGTGAAAAAAATGTGAAGGGTGTAAGAAGCAGATTGATGAGTACTTTTTTAAAGTGTGGTTTTTACTTCATCCTCTGCACGCATGTCAAGGAATTCCCCTGCACTGCAGAGAGAAATCACACCGAATGCATTCGATTCGAGTCTTACTTCCATCCCTGCATACAAACAGGACACCTTTGAGAATATAGGACAGTGCAGAATCAGCAGTCATTTCAACCAATCACAATAACTAACAATGCAAGAGCCCTCTTTAAAGTGGAAGGGATGTTTAAACAGCCCCCTTCCCTCCCCTTGCATGGAAACACTGGCAGATTAAAGAGGAGGCGCGGGGGTAGAGGAGGGGGGTGGTTTGCTGAACTGAAACACACCATTTCAGCACCACAAGTCGAGCTCGTAGCTACATACCCTGACCCCGAGGTCAACTAACCACCGTGGTGGTTTATTTATAACCCACGGCACTCATTTCAAGATGTGAGGCTGGTTTTGTGTGCTCTGTCTGGGGAGGAAGCCGAGAGTGCCAGGGTGCAGTTCATGGGTTGGTTAAACCAAATAAACCACATTCCCACCGTCGGGCTGCCTGCGACGTGACTGGAGCCATGCAGCAGCAGCAGCCAGCGCACACGCAGAAGCAGCGAGTCAACCGCCGCTGCTCAGCAACTGACAACGAGAGCGAAACAGAAAGCGGTGAGCTCGCCCCCCCCCCCCCCCGCCCCCCACCTCCCCCGAGAAAGAGAGCAGGGCGGGTTAAAAGTGCTTCATTTTTTGGAATTTATTTTTTAGTATTCAGGTTTTTTTTTGTTGTTGTTTTTAATCTCGGTACAGGATCGTCACTCGATTAGGACTTGTGGGTGGGTTTTTCTTTCTCTCTTTTTTAATCTTTCTTGCTCATTTTCTTTCATTCTTTTATGTTTGTCCTTCCACACTGCAGCCTAGACCCTAACCACTGAGCTACTCAAACTGCAGCCTGGCACGCTAACCAATGAGCTACTCAAACCCACTGCTTTCCACACTGCAGCCAAGAGCTTTGTCACATTCTCTGACCACTAAACGACTCAAACTAACTATTAACACATCTGCCCAGCAGATTGACCACATTTGGAATTTTTTTTTTTTTTTGAGAGAGGATAAAATCAGCCTGTATTTATGCTGCGTTGGTGGGATGTTTTTTTTTCATTTTCTTCATTTTAAAAGATGTTAGCATTTTTCCGCAGCTATATTTCCTGTTTACAAATACCGGTATGCAGTATTTGCTTTTTGTTTTATTTTTCATGAATTGCTATTACTGGCCATACTAACTTAATCCTAGCTACCTAAACATTATCCCAGTAGAAGAGCTTCCAACTTGAGGCATCTGTCTGGGTACAGACCAAATTCACCACATATTATACCCTAACACTGTAAAAACAAACACAAAAAAAATGAAAATCATATAAAAAAGAAGATATTTATGACAAACAAGGGGCGATTAATAAGATGGTTGGAGTCTGTGGACCATACTGTTGGAGGGCTGCATTTACTGTGAAACACCCAATTTAAAAAAAGTTTTCAAAATGAGAACAGCGCCCCCTCGTGCTGCTTGAAAGGATGGCGCTTCACATGATCATCCATCGTCACGGTGTAACATTGTAATGGAGAGAAGGATGAAAGCGGAAACAGGGCCACATCGTTTGACAGTCTTCTAAATACAGGCTTGTGTCAAATCAATACTGTTAAACATGTTCTGCCATCTGGACCAGCAGGCTGATTGGGAATTATACTTGTTCTGCTTCGTACAGGGAAAAGGGAATTAAGCCAAGGTCAGAGTTAAATGGACTGGGTACTGGGAGTAGTATATGTGTCTCCGTGTCTGAACGAACTTCACTAACAAGTGCTGAAGTCATGAAGTCTGCGATGGCCTGTGGAGCGCTTGTGTAGTCAACTCCTAAAGTCTGTGTGCGCTCACGTCACTGCGGCTGAGTGTATGGCTGTGTGTGTCAGTGTGCTTGTGGTAATGTGTCACTGTGTGTAGGTGTATATATACACACATATACTCGCGTCACTGCGGCCGAGGGTATGGCTGTGTGTGTGTGTGCGTCTGTGTGTATGTGTATATATACACACATATACTCACGTCACTGCGGCCGAGGGTATGGCTGTGTGTGTGTGTGTGCGTCTGTGTGTAGGTGTATATATACACACATATACTCATTGCACTGCGGCCGAGGGTATGGCTGTGTGTGTGTGTGCGTCTGTGTGTAGGTGTATATATACACACATATACTCACGTCACTGCGGCCGAGGGTATGGCTGTGTGTGTGTGTGCGTCTGTGTGTAGGTGTATATATACACACATATACTCACGTCACTGCGGCTGAGGGCATGGCTGTGTGTGTGCGTCTGTGTCTGTGTCTTTGTCTTGACACACCTGTTTGTGCTGCCTCTGATTAAGGATTGCTACGGATTCATCTTCCCTGCCGGTGTGAACGGCAGCGTGTAAGAGCATCGGGAAAGGACACCGGCTGATCTGGGTGTTTCTGTGTTGTGTTATTTTATTAGTTAGTTAGTATTTGAAATGTTTCATATTCTTCATTTGCTTTTATATGTCTGCTGTGTCTTTTCATCTGTCATTTCTCTCTGCATCCTCACTTTTCTTTTTTTATTTTTCCTTCTTATGCAATCAAGACGGTCGTCATAGCAGCAATGCGTGCATGTGAATGTTAGTTTAATTTAAGAGGCGTATTATTATTTTTTTTAATATATTTTGAAATAGAACTGGGAGAAGATGTATTTTATTTGATCTAAATATATCTTTTTTGTACAGTACACAGTTATTACAGAACTGTGGAGGTGTGGAGGCTTCTGATCCCGGATTGAGATTGTCTTTTGGAGTGATGTTGTTTTGGGGGAGGTGAGGTTGCTGCTGTCTTGGGTTAGTTATCTGATGCTCGATCACATTCCCTTCTGTAAATGTTACTTTATTTGTATTATTTTCTTTTTCTGTTTCTGTGTTTGTCCCGGGACTGCCAATGAAAATGAGCTCATAGCTAAATCTGGCTGCAATACATCTTATGACACGTCATAAATGTAAAAAATTGAACGTTGTCCCCGTCAAATAAATACATACATTAAAAAAAAATTAAAAAATAATACAAAATTAAAATGTCAGTGTTTTGTGTGTGTGTGTTTGTGTTAGTGTCAGTGTGTTTGTGTTAATGTGTCAGTGTGTTTGTGTTAATGTGTCAGTGTGTGTATATTAATGTGTCAGTGTGTGTATATTCACATACTCACGTCACTGGGGATGAGGTGGCTCAGCTCACTGTCTTGCTCAGACTCTTTGCCGGACTCGCTGCCCGCTCTGGACTGGCCTTTCCTGGCCGGTCGAACCCAGATCTCCACTCGAGCCGCGTCGTCCCCGAGAGTGGACCTGCCTCCCCCTCCTGCTCCCCCCCGGCCCCTGGGCCCTGCACTGCACTCGGAGACTTCCTCCCGCTCTCGCTGCTGCTGCTGCTGCCTGCGCCGCTCCATCTGGTCCGCCTGCAGAGACAGAGAGCAGAGAAGTGTCTTATATCACAACCAATAAAAAAAACACCTTAACGCTGTCCAGAAACACATTGCAGCATTCTGCAGTACAGCCTACAGTGCTACCTCTGTATCTGACTTGCACATCAAAAAGCATTTAAACAGTGAATTAGTAAAGGACCCTTATACAGGAATGCACGGTCAACGTGGCCGAACCAAATGAGTGACTTACTGAATGGTCCAGGATTAGTGCGAATCAGGGTCTGTAACACCTGTGTTTTCTTTGGACATTACAATAGTATCTTTTTGTACGAGGCGAGACAAGCATTACGTCATGATTTCAAATCTAAGAAAGCCACCCAATCAGAAGCCCCCCGGTACTCCCCCCATCCCGTCCCCACCAGCAGGGTGCGCTGTCCCCCTAGTCAAGCTCACCTTGCGCTTGGTCTCCTCGAACAGACTCATCAGGCTCTCTTTGGCAGTCAGGATGGGGTTACTGGCAGCCAGGCTGCGCATGTAGTAATACACTGCATCCAGCTTCCGCTTCTGTGAGAGAGAGGGAGAGAGGGATGGGTCACTGCGGGGAGCACTCCTAACACTAAGAGGGAGTCACTTGTTAAATAAAACATATTTTCTTTTATGTTATTTGGTTCATTATTATTCTTCTTGTTTACTACTTTTGTTGCACTAGCGGGAAGCGCAACAGTAGCCTGACTTAAGAAAAAAAAGTTTCCTTCATGGGGCTGAGAACCGCATTATTTTCATGCTTTTAAAAGCACATCATTATTTTTACAGCTGGTGCTCTGTGGTCCTATTGCCCATCTGAAATGCTCACGAGAAGACAGTCTCGACTATACAAATGAATCTTTGCTAAGTGAGGTGCAGAGCAGACGGAAGTTGCAGCAGCCTCCACACGGAGGCGCTCTCTCACCGTGTAGATAGCCAGCAGTGCAAGCTGGTTGTACGGGCGTCCGTTTTTGGGAGCGATCTGCTGCGCCTTCAGGTACCAGCTGGAGAGGAGAGAAAAAAAAAAAAGAGAGAACCATGAAACAAGGCGAGACTAAGACTGCTCTTCAAAGCTGTGCGCTCGTTTTACCTGCTCCGAGATTTCTTTACTAACTATTCTCCAAACCCGAATGAACCTAGCAGAGGGAGGGGAGGTCAATCCCTGGAACAGCACATCAGACCATGCTCATTGAGATCCCTTCACTGACTGGTGTTCTTGATCCTGAGATCTGAATGAACCGATCATTGGAACAGCACAGACAGACAGTCCTGGTTTCCAGTGGGGGGGTTCCCTGTAGTTACCTGCGTGCTTTCCCATAGTTGGCTGTGTCGTTGGCCTGCTCTCGGTACCTGGCAATGTCTCCCTGGCAGATCATGCACCTCTGGGCACTGATCAGCGCGTACTTCACCTGCAGGCAACAAGCAAATTCACTGGGAGAAAAAACAGAGTGTGTTCAGGACTCTGCTGTAGCAGTTTTTGTTTTTCCGTTTTAAATTGTGTTCAGAGCACTGACAGTATTGAATCGTTGTTATGCATTTCAGAACTGTTACTGGTGACAGATTTGCAGGCACTTGAGGTTTCTGATCATAAGTAAAATGCACAGAAGTTTAAACTATAAAAGAATGTAAACTATAAAATAATGTACCAGTAAAAAGGCACCCATGGATATTTCTTTCTATAGTTACAGTTTATAGCATTACAATTGAACATGATTATAGCTCAGAGTCTTGCCCAGACTAAACCCCTGTCCCTCCCTTGCATGTGACACTGTTGTCCCTGGCTCAGCACTGTGGAGTGAGGCGTGTGACACTGTTGCCCCTGGCTCAGCACTGTGGAGTGAGGCGTGTGACACTGTTGCCCCTGGCTCAGCACTGTGGAGAGAGGCGTGTGACACTGTTGTCCCTGGCTCAGCACTGTGGAGTGAGGCGTGTGACACTGTTGCCCCTGGCTCAGCACTGTGGAGAGAGGCGTGTGACACTGTTGCCCCTGGCTCAGCACTGTGGAGAGAGGCGTGTGACACTGTTGCCCCTGGCTCAGCACTGTGGAGAGAGGCGTGTCACACTGTTGCCCCTGGCTCAGCACTGTGGAGTGAGGCGTGTGACACTGTTGTCCCTGGCTCAGCACTGTGGAGAGAGGCGTGTCACACTGTTGCCTGTGGCTCAGCACTGTGGAGTGAGGCGTGTGACACTGTTGCCTGTGGCTCAGCACTGTGGAGAGAGGCGTGTGACACTGTTGCCTGTGGCTCAGCACTGTGGAGAGAGGCGTGTGACACTGTTGCCCCTGGCTCAGCACTGTGGAGAGAGGCGTGTCACACTGTTGCCTGTGGCTCAGCACTGTGGAGTGAGGCGCGTGTTCAGGCAATGTTCTCACCGTCTTGCGCAGGGGTCGGCTGCGAATCGCCATCCCATCCATGTAATCCTCCAGCTTGAACTGGAACACGGCCTGCAGCTTCATCAGGAGGGAGTCGAAGAACGCAGCTCCCTGGAAAACAGACACCGGAGAGGGACAGGGAGGGAAGGAGGTGTACTGGGTTAATAGAGATCTGCTGCCACCTGGTGGAGAATTAAACACATCACAGCAGAATTACATTTTGTTATGTAATGAAAGAGTCATGGGGCTGGCTGTGTAAAACACCTGAAGTATTAAGTTGAACACTTAATGATAGATTTTCCCTTTCTGCAACATCCTTACTTACACTCAAAGAACGCTTAAGGGGAAAGCTAAATAGCAATGTAACAACGTGTTTGCAACTGGCCATAGAACTGTTACCTACACACAGATTACAAGAACATATGAAGCACTTACTAAAACTTAGTAAAATCTCCTTTGTTGAAAAGCTTGCTTAAAATACTTGCACAAACCTACAGATACACACAAATGAATATGGTGCAGACCCTCACACACACCTTTTAAGAAACAATTCAGAAACACATGCAGTCACATTGTACACGCACGCACACACAGACAGACACACATACAGACAATACCTCGTCCAGCAGTGTGAGCAGCATGGCTCTGATCTGATGGCCGGTCTCCGAGGCTGGGTCTTTCAGCATCTGCCTGAACTTCTCTATCACCTGGTAGAAAGCGTTCTTCCACAGAGCCTGGTCCAGATTATGAGTGTCCGAATACTCGAGATCGCTCAGGATCACACGCTCGTACACAGAGAGAAGCTCAGCCCTGACAAAGAAACAGAGACAGACAGCAGGGTCAGCCGACAAGCCAATGCAACCCCCTCCTTCACAGTTTAACCCTCGTCTATACTGGGTACAGCTGCACGTGGGATTCTTCCATGACTTCAAAAGGGCCAATTCGCATTTACATTTTAAATATTTTTTTTACAGTGACCTTGTCAAGACAGTCCCAATCACACGACACAAAACGAGCTTTCGATTTATAAGGAGATATAAGAAACCGAGTCAAGCAAACGTTTAGGCGTGTTCCTTCCTCAGTGCGTGCACGACTTGTCTAAATAGTTTCTTAAGAGTTGTATCGCCTTATAAAATCAGACTAGAAAGCTCATTTTATGTTGTGCGATTGAGATTTGACACTGTTTTGAAAAGGTTGCTGTAAAAAATAAATGCAAATTCCAATGGGGTTTCAAGAAGCGTTGGAGTCAGTTCCTTTTTTTCAATTCCAATTCCTATTCCTTATTTTTTAAAACAATTCCTATTCCAACTCCCATTCCTTTTTAATCAAGGCATTCCTTTAAAGGAATTGGAATTGATTTTAAAAAGAAATTGGAATTGAAAAAAAAAAAGAGGAATTGACTCCAGCCCTGGTTTCCAGCATCACAAACAAAAACCTTACCGATGACTGGATCTCACTAAAAACAGACCTGAGCTGTGCCATCCTGTCGAGCCCCTCTGGGCTGAGCCGGTCCCGGGACAGCAGGTTGCTGAGCTGCAGCTCCTGCTTGTCTGCTATCCGGAGCAGCTTGATCAGCTCCTGCTGCTGCATCCCCTTGGCCTGGAGCTCAGCCTCCTCCGGGGTGAGGGGGCTGGAGATGTATCCGTGCTGCTGCAGAGAGGAAGGGGCCGCTCCGACACCAGGGTACCCTGCGTAGTAGCCAGGAGCAGCAGGAGGGCACACCCCATTAGTGCCTTGGATCTGATAGGGTAGCTGGTAAGGGTAGGGGTACCGGGGGGCGGTGGTGGGCTGGTAATAGTAAGGGTTGTCCGAGTTCTGAAACTTGTAGTAACAAGAAGCGACTGCCTGTTGAGCGGCGGCGCGGTAGCCTTGAAAGGCCTCCTCCTGGTGGGCAGGGGGGCTGCCTGTGGTTTCGTCATCTGTGTCTAAGAAGTGAAGCTGAGGCTGGGAGTATACTGCTTGCTGCAAGTGTAGGTGCTGCTGTAGGCCAAGGTGCTGCTGCTGCTGCTGCTGCTGGCCCTTTAATAAAGCTGGCTTCTGCTCTGGATTGTTGGGATCCCACAGCCTTCTGGTAGCCCCGCCCCGGCCCTGTCCCCTGGCTCCCCGGCTTCCAACCAGGAGGCGTGACCCCGACTCAGGGGGTGCAGTCAGGTCTGTGTGGGCGGGGAGTATGAGGATGCCCCTCCCTCTCCCTCTGGGCTCATCTCTCCTCTTCTGCTCTGCGCTGTTCGCGGTGGTGACCAGAGAATTACTTTCCCTGTCGAAGCTCACCCTTAAGATGCCGCCTGCCCTTCTATCGCTGCTGCTGCTGCTTCCTACCCCTCTCCTTCTGTTATTACTAGACCTATCTGGGCTCCACCCTTCACCCTCTCTCTCTTCTCTGTCCTCTTGTTCGAAGTCATCGTAAGAGTCCGTGGATGAAATGCTGGCCTGTTTTTTGGGAGCCCGGGCCCTCTCTCTCCTGTCGCCTCCCCCAGCTGTAACGGCAGAACGGGATGTTCCACTAACCCTCCCTCCTCTGTCCCTGGCTCCCTGCTGCTGGTGCTGCTTTCTCCTACTCTCCCCGACTCTCGCAGACCCCCCTCCGTTCCCAGGCCCATCGAAACTGGTACCGCTGCTGGCCGAGCTGGTACTGTAGGTCCGATTGCGGCGCTTGTCTGATTTGGAGTAGCGCTTCGATGAGGCACCACCGCCCTGCTGAGCCTTGCTCCCTCCCTCACATGCTTCCCCCTCCCTCTCTACCACCTTCCCCCTCTCCCGCTCCAGACCGCTCTTCTTTCTTGACTCGTCTCCTTCCCTTTCCCTAGCCCTCTCCCTCTCACCGCTACCTCTTCCTCCTCCTCCTCCTCCTCTGGTCCTCCTTGCCCCCTTCTCTTTCCTCCCTTGAGCTCCCTCTCCCCCTGCTTTGTTTCTCCTGCCCTCGCTCCCCGCCTTCTTTCTCCCTCCCTCGCCCTCCTCCCCGAAGGCTGGACGACTGACACCCTCGGAAATTTTCATCCCCTCTGTTTTCCTGATTAAGGTCTCTGCAGAGTCCTTGGCAGCCCCTCCCGCCTTGCTAACCCCTGGATTTTTTATGTCAGTAGTTTCCTTGTCGGCTGCAGGTTCTTTGCTAACCCTAGTCTCCTTGCTCACAGTCAGGTCTTTGCTAACCCCCGTCTCTTTGCTAGTCTCCTTGCTCAAGGTCAGGTCTTTGCTAACCCCAGTCTCCTTGCTCAAGGTCAGGTCTTTGCTAAACCCCGTCTCTTTGCTAGTCTCCTTGCTCAAGGTCAGGTCTTTGCTAACCCCAGTCTCTTTGCTAGTCTCCTTGCTCACGGTCAGGTCTTTGCTAACCCCAGTCTCTTTGCTAGTCTCCTTGCTCACGGTCAGGTCTTTGCTAACCCCAGTCTCTTTGCTAGTCTCCTTGCTCACGGTCAGGTCTTTGCTAACCCCAGTCTCTTTGCTGGTCTCCTTGCTCACGGTCAGGTCTTTGCTAACCCCAGTCTCTTTGCTAGTCTCCTTGCTCACGGTCAGGTCTTTGCTAACCCCAGTCTCTTTGCTAGTCTCCTTGCTCACGGTCAGGTCTTTGCTAACCCCAGTCTCTTTGCTAGTCTCCTTGCTCACGGTCAGGTCTTTGCTAACCCCAGTCTCTTTGCTCGGACGCGCTGGCTGCTGCAGACGGCGGCCCCCGGGCTGGTAGATCTGCCGGTCCGGTTTGCGGGTTTTGCGTGCCTGTTTTGGGGACCCCGCAGGAGCAGCAGCAGCAGCGACGGACGCTGGGCTGTCCCGAGCTGGTATTTCGGGGGTCCTTGCGGTCCCCGTGGTTTCAGCAGCGTGGGCTGCCTCTGGCCCTGTCCCCCGCTCCTCCTCCTCCTCCTCCTCCTCCTCCTCCTCTCGTGGGCAGTGCTCCGGCCGCCCGTCCCCCTCGCTACTCCCTGAGGTCTCTCTGCGGGGTCGGAGCCTCGACATGCCAGGCTGGTAGAGCCGCAGGTCCGGCCGCTTCCCATCCCGGCGCTGCTGACCGTCAAACTGGTCCTTTCCGCTGTCTGGCAGGGAGGAAAGACAAGAAGAGAGAGAGAGGGAGGGATGGGAGTTATGGCTGGTTCATGCTTCAATTATAATACCTGAGGGTGGTTTTATTTGATTTGTTGTCTTGCTAGGTGTGCAACTGTCTGGTGATCTTAAAGGAAAGTGTTGAATTCTCAGCCGGTGGTGGCAAGACTGAACCAGCCTTTATGCCTGGGCTGGGTTAATACAATACAATGCAATGCAGTTTGCTTTCATATAGCGCTCTTCATGCACAGCATCCCAGAGCACTTCACAATAAAAAACCCCAAAAGGCACTGGCCAATCAATCCAGCTGAGAAATCAGCTCATTTGATTGAAAAGATTCCAGTGTGCCAGCATGCCCGACAGGACTCGGGACGGAGCTCCAGAGGCAGGGAGCAGAGCAACTGAAGGCTCTCGCCCCTCCTGATTGGAGACGAGTTCTAGGAGCTTCCAAAAGTTCAGCGTTCACTGATCTCAAGTGCACAAGACTAGGAGCATAAGCTGCCAACAGTTCCTGTAAATATAAAAACCACAAACCCATGAAGGGTCTTATGAGTAGTAAGCAGAATTAATGGTTTAAGCAGGGTTAGAAACTAACAATATTGTGCTACTAGTCAAGGACTAGTACCTTCTGAAACTTGCTAGTCCTTATGTGAAGTGCCTAAGTTGGAATCAACAACAACAGTTGGGGTCCCTAAAAATAGGCTTATATATTGCTAAAAAAATAAAGTTATAAATTTAGATTTACATTTTTTTAACACAAGACTGAACGTGAGAGTATATGTGTACATGTGTTTTAAGTACTCACCCATAGGACTACTGAGACACAGACATCAGCTAGTCCTCATCAGATTTAAGCTTTTAGCACAGCGTCAACAGTGTGAAATTTATAGGACTGACCCTAATTTTGTGTGCAGATCTTTCTGATGAAATAAAACATGCTCACATTTTAGGACTGGCACAATAGTAAACGTATAAAAGGTCAATGCATTAAATATTGAAAATTGCTGGAAAAAAAAATCTCCTATCATGCGTTTGCATCTTCCATATGTCCCCATATTAAGACTATGCTTGAAAGGGTTCAAAGATGCCCTATGATACATGTGCAGGTCACTGATTGCACTATTAATTCACCAGCAGCGTGGCGATTCAGCTGCTATCAGAACGCCATACAGCAGAGTGGGTTGAGGTATTACCAACCAACCGGGTTTGGATTAGCAGGTCTTCAGTACAGTGCAATACAAGTTATTTATAACAACACGAAAATAAATTACTCATACCTGTTGTCTTATTAGCAAACTTTCTTATCACGCTCCTTCTGTTTATGACAATCTGCAAACTAAAGGGCACAGCAATAACAATGCCACTTAGGTCAACTTTGTTAAGCTTCGTGGGCGAGATCATTGAGATTTCTCTTGTCAGTGTCCCTGTCTTTCTCTTTCCTGCCCTCTCACAATCCCTGACTCATAGCAGAGGCAGCTCGGCCGGGGACATGCGTACAGACTGAGTAAGCACATCACAGCAGCAGAGTGACGTCCAGACATGAGCAAACACACCCACCTACCTGCCTACCTACCCCTTCCGACGCCTCCACTCTCAAACACAAAGTCATTAGCCTCTTATTGATGAGCTTTTACAGATGACCCTTATAGCGTGTATGACTCGTGGCACAGCCTCAGGTTCCAGCGTGTCTTGCACTTTACAGTGAATCAGACTGCTCTTCCTTTCTGTCTGGCTCGGATGACATACGCTACTTCGATTTGTTGATCATTTATAGAACAGGTTTGTCTTTAGGCTTTTTTTTTACCTAGTTCAGCTGATATTCTTGAAAATAATTTAGCAGAACCACAATTCAGTGGAAATACATTCCATGGAAATGCAAACAGAAATGTCTATTTTTATCCCTGAAACACGTTTTCAATGTATTCCACATCTATCATTGTTATCCACGTACAGGGAATATGAAGTGTATAAAATGCTGTAAAAAAAATAAATAATACTTGGTGTAACAAAACTGTGTCACTAAATGTTTTTTTTTTTTAATGTTTCTGTGTGTTTTAGAATCAGCACACACACTGAAACGAGAGACTTCCTTCACTGGACAGACACATATCTTACACATGCACAGTTTGCTGTTTACATGGTAGATTACAATTTAACATATACAATTATTATTGTTCTATGCATTTCAAATTTGACATGGACTTTCATGTAAAGAATAAACAATATTGGCTGCAATCTATATCAACACTGCAAAATCATATGTTAAAATAATAATAATAATCTGTGTATGATTATTAAAATACACAACGAACAATACAGTCTCTTAAGCAGCCAGTGTTAGTGTACTGGACAGGGGCTCTGCCTGCAGTCAGGGTGTTTACATTTGCAATAAAATAAAACCCACTCACCCCCCAGTTCAGGGTTTATTTAAACATTCTGCAGTGCTGGAAATAAGACTCCTATTGCATCGCAGTTTCATTCATTCCAGGTTTTACTACGAGCTTGATTGGCCACAGCTCTAGGTACCAAGCTCAGGCGTGTCTGATTAAACTCGCAATGAATCAAAGTGCTATGCAATTCACATCCCTGTTCTGGTATAAATTATATTATTGTATGCCCCACTACTGGAAAGAATTTGATGTAAACACAAAGGTGTACTTCCATACGTTCAACAGCTTGCACCTTGCCGAATAGGATTGTTTTTTATTTGATACAAAAAGCTACTTTCGCGAATTCAGCTCATCGCGGTTTCGTCTGTTATTATTTTTTCCCGGCTTGTTTTGTAGCCCCCGGCGTGCACGTCACTTTGACGAGATTATTATCTCAACACTGTCTCTCCGGTTCTGTTCCTGAGCTGTGCTGGTATATTAATGCTTCAGTACGGTTACATAAAGAGAGAGGCGCTCATCAAATCGCAGTGCACACAGTGGAGTGAAGCCCTGCTCTGACCGTTACTGGGAGTAACTGGAATCAAACAGAGATAAATTAGGCGCGGGCCGCTCAGTCTTACAGTTGCATTTCGGGGACAACCGCTAATCCAGGTCGATACATTTAAGCCACTAAGCGCTCTACAGTACTGCCCGTTCAAACGTCACACGGACATTTAATTAAAAATATACCTGCGGGAGGTTAGTGAGCGTACTTCTGTGACAGAATAACTTTGTTTTTACACAGGTGGCGGGGACGATATTAACAACGCATTTGTCCTATTTGCCGCCTTTTGACTTCAGTACCAGTCAGCTTTCGGTTTTGAATTATTTATCTACAGCGGTTTGAAGTGTAAATAAAGCGGGGGCAGTTTTTAACACCCGTTTTATGTCTCCCCCGGCGTGGGTCAAATGTTTATTTCGCCCGGACAGTCACAACAACAGTGCGGGGTTTAAAGGGGGGGGGTCTTGAAAACGGGGTAACGGAACATGACCTCCCTAAACCCGACCGCTTCCCTGAGCTCTGCCCCCTCTGCGTCACGCTCACCTGGCGGCTCCCCGGCTCGCAGGCTCTGGTCCCGGCTAGTCCCGGGAGCGGCGCCCCGTAGTTCCGCGGCTGAAATTCGGACCCTCTCTAGTTCCTCCGCCATCTTCATCTCCATCAACACAAACACACGGTGGCTCGGCGGGCTCAAAACTCCACGCGAACCGCCACTGGCAACAGCCCAATCGAGAAATGCGTTTTGAAAATCCTGCTGCACCGCAGATTGAGGTAGGACTAGGAGGAGGAGCAGCACTCGTCGTCAGACACGGTCCTACAAAAAGATGAAAGTCATCGTGTTGTCTTTTAAATCTGTACGAACTGTCAGTCGATTTCCATTAGGCTTACTCTGACTCGGTCATAGTTTGTTGTGTAAATAATATAATACCTGTAATAATTATGTTTACCGTATAAAGAAAAAATGACGATACTGTTTATTTCATCCCGCTTGTTTCTCCAGAAAGTCTAAAGCAATACGGTTTAGTTTAGTAGCTCTACTACGAAAACTACTACATAACCTGTAGCAGGAGCAATTCATAAAAATAACTATAAATGGGAGAGGGCAGACTTCTGAGCTTCTCAGAGTGCAGCCTTGAGCGTTAGAATAGTATTGCATTACATGGAAACCGCCGCCAGAGGGCGAAAGGTATACCCATTCTCCTGTCCTGTTACAAGATGTTAAAATATGATATTATGAAATGTAAGGCTTGTATGAAATACACAGATAAATAAAGTCATCACGTCATCATCCTCCGGAACTTTTCTTTTGAAGGACGTCTTGTTTATAACAACAGCTTCTTTACAGCGCTGCTTTTTTTCCATCCAGCGGAAGAAGGGCTTGTATCCGAAACGTCCGGATATAAATCTTTTTTTTTCTTTTTTTTTTAAATCAATTATTCACATTTGTGTGTACCTGCGTTACCTTTTAGATTTTGCACCTCGTGGTTTTAAAATGAGATCAATAAATATCCATATATAAAGTATGAATAGAACACTTAACGATGATGTAGTTTCAAGGTGTCAAGCTGAAAGGTGAAGTGATTGTCATTGTTTAGCTGTGGTGAGTCTCTCACTGCTTCCAGTTAAATGAAGGCTGCATTCACCGTTCACGTGTGTGTGCTTGTCTGTGTGTTTCATTATGCGTTTCTGAATGTGTCTTCCTGAATGTGCGTGTCTGTATGTCTCCTGTGTCTGTGTGTGTGTGAGAGAGAGAGAGAGAGAGAGAGAGAGAGAGCTCTTGCTGTGAGCTTGTTGCTCTAGCTACTCTCTCTCTCTCTCTCAAGGTTATTGTGTGTGGGGGGGGTAGCGCTGGATAATAGAATTTTTATTAGGGGGGTGCGGTGAGTCATCTCTGACTCGCATTCAGTGTGAAGGCTGCTGCAGAGAGAGAGAAAGAGCATGAGGGGCGTCACACAGACAGAGGGAAAGAGAGGGAAGCAGGCGTGTGGAGGGAGAAAAAGAGAAAGGGGGTGCAACGAGGAGTCACGCTATCGATAACACTCCCACTGGCACGACACTCCCTTGCATGAATCGCCCAGCACTCACAGGTAGTGCCTTCACAGTGAATATGGAGAGTGTTATTTCAAGTGCTGCTTGCTTCAAAGTTCAATAATGATGATATGCATGGTCCTCCCCTCCCCCTCTCTCCCTCCCCTCCCCCTCCCCTCCCCTCCCCTCTCTCCCTTCACCTGTCACCAATCTCAGTCTACTACCTCAATATCTTTCACTCTCTCCCCCTGTCTCTCCCTCTCCCCCTTTCCTCTCTCTCATTCTTTCTCCTCTCCCTTCCATATCTCTCCCTCTTGGCTTCTATCCTCCCTCATTCCCATCCTGCTGTAGACTGCGGATCATGCTTATCCTTGGGGGGATAGTCCGGGATGAAAGAATGACGCATTTGGATGATGCTCCCAGCCCCTCTCTCTGTCCCCCTACTCTCTCTCCTCTCTCTCACACACACAGAGTGGGCTGCACACCCCTCCCCCCCACACACTTACAAGACAACGTGCCTCTGCAGCACAGCTATAGCAGGCAGTGTAGAATATCTAATATCTGCTGAAGCATATTTGTACCCAACTGCACTGAATTACTATCTCATAAACGTATGCCATAATAAAAGTGTATTAAACCACAGTGAAAGCATGGTAAAGCACAGAGGGGTATGGTAAAGCACAGAGGGGTATGGTAAAGCACAGAGGGGTATGGTAAAGCACAGAGGGGTATGGTAAAGCACAGAGGGGTATGGTAAAGCACAGAGGGGTATGGTAAAGCACAGAGGGGTATGGTAAAGCACAGTGAAAGCATGGTAAAGCACAGAGGGGTATGGTAAAGCACAGAGGGGTATGGTAAAGCACAGTGAAAGCATGGTAAAGCACAGAGGGGTATGGTAAAGCACAGAGGGGTATGGTAAAGCACAGTGAAAGCATGGTAAAGCACAGAGGGGTATGGTAAAGCACAGAGGGGTATGGTAAAGCACAGAGGGGTATGGTAAAGCACAGAGGGGTATGGTAAAGCACAGAGGGGTATGGTAAAGCACAGTGAAAGCATGGTAAAGCACAGAGGGGTATGGTAAAGCACAGAGGGGTATGGTAAAGCACAGTGAAAGCATGGTAAAGCACAGAGGGGTATGGTAAAGCACAGAGGGGTATGGTAAAGCACAGTGAAAGCATGGTAAAGCACAGAGGGGTATGGTAAAGCACAGAGGGGTATGGTAAAGCACAGTGAAAGCATGGTAAAGCACAGAGGGGTATGGTAAAGCACAGAGGGGTATGGTAAAGCACAGAGGGGTATGGTAAAGCACAGAGGGGTATGGTAAAGCACAGAGGGGTATGGTAAAGTGCATTTTAAATCATGGAAAACTGTGGTAAACCATGGCAAATGCAAAGTGTAACCATGGGAGAAATGCAAAATGACTCCTCTCTCCTCTCCTCTCCTCTCTCCTCCTCCCCTCCTCTCTTCTCCTCTCTCCTCTCCTCTCCTCTTCTCTCTTCTCCTCTCTCCTCCTCCACTCCTCTCTCCTCTCCTCTCTTCTCCTGTATTTTCAGGCTGCCGTCACTCTGCTCTTGTTGTTATTATTATTATTATTATTATTATTCACAATCCCATCCCAGCTTGTCTTTTTCTTTAGATTACACACTGAGGCTGGAAGCAGGTCAGCTTGTCCTTGTGATAAACAGCTTTGTTGCTAGGTGACATCGGGCCAGTGGTGTCACAATGGTGGGTGGGGGTAGTGAATTTATAGGGACAGCGTCTGCCTCTCAAGCAATGTGTTTTAGCTCGTGCCTCTGTGAGACCGTTGAAATGTTAAAATATCATGCCATGTCGTCCCATTGTAGCTGACCTCTAGGAATTTGCATTAAAGAAACGTTCAATTTTAGATTGAGGTCGGGCTCCCCATTGTCTCCCCTCGGACTGCAGGCTGAGTCATGCAATCAGGAGCTCTCTGGTTCAAATCCAAGTCTCGCCAAGTTGCACATCAATAGCCAAGATTCAGGTTCCCACAGCAAATGCATAGGAAAGTGAAATAATAAAGCATTGTGAAAGCATGCTACAGCATAGGTAAGCATTTTAAAGCCCAGAGAGGTATAGTAAAGCACATTACAGTACAGGGTAATGGCAGTGCTGCAGATCTCAGAATGCAGTGTTTAGATCTGTGCTCATTATTACAGTACAGGGTAATGGCAGTGCTGGAGATCTCAGAATGCAGTGTTTAGATATGTGCTCATTATTACAGTACAGGGTAATGGCAGTGCTGGAGATCTCAGAATGCAGTGTTTAGATATGTGCTCATTATTACAGTACAGGGTAATGGCAGTGCTCAGAGAAGAGAACTCAGTGAACTCAGATTGGTTTAGGCAGGGAAGCGCAGTGAATACAGATGAACGTCGGTAGCTGCAGAATAATTGTCAGATCATGAATTTTTAACAAGATGAAAGCACAGGAGCCCAGCTCTCTTCTCATCCCAAGTGAGTCACGGCATCTGTAGGAGCGGTTTCCCCTGGCTGTCCGTGCTGGAGAATCCAGATCATACAGCCCGCGGCAATTCAAGCTGGGAGCGGCGGGGGCAATCGGGATTCAGATTCCACTCCTGCTGATGCACTGATGCCAACGTCGTGTGTGTGTGTATGCGTGTGTGTGTGCGTGTGTGTGCGTGTGTGCGGGTGTGTTTCTCTGTGTGTATGTTTCTCTGTGTGTGTTTGTGTTTCTCTGTGTGTGTGTGTGTGTGTGTGTGTGTGTGTGTGTGTGTGTGTGTGTGTGTGTGTGCGGGTGTGTTTCTCTGTGTGTATGTTTCTCTGTGTGTGTTTGTGTTTCTCTGTGTGTGTGTGTGTGTGTGTGTGTGTGTATCACGATTCTCTTCTTTTGAATTTGTGATGCTGTGGTGGTTAATGCACCAGTCTTCTCTAGAGGCCCTGCTTCCAGTCTGAAATGAGATTGTAGCCCTCGCTGGCCAGTCATGAGCGCATCCCACAACTAGCAGGTAAAGGGGCTTCTAGGTGGCAGGCTGGGACTGGGCAACATTGCGGGATGTGTGGGCACACAACTGCTCCCTCACCCCCTAAGAGAAAGGGTTCTCCCTTCAGTCCAGGGCAGGCTTGAGGCATGGAGACTGAACTGCTCCCTCCCTCACCCCCCTAAGAGAAAGGGTGCTCCCTCCAGTCCAGGACTACTAGAGCTATGCTGTCATGTTGTGATTACTATGGAACTGCATGAGAGAGAGAGAGAGAGAGAGAGAGAGAGAGAGAGAGAGAGAGAGTAAACGAGTGGGAGGGACATGGTGACAGGAAGAAAGAGAGGGGGAGAGAGGGATGAAAAATTAGAGGGAAACAGTCGAAAGTTAGGCGGAGAGATTGAAAGAGTAAAAGTAGAGAGAAAAAAAGAGAGGGAAAAGAAGGGAGACAAACAGGAAGAGAATTGGAGAGAGGAGTCGAGTGGGAGGAAGAGAGTGGGCTGAGAGAGAGAGAGAGATTCCTGTTTTTTTTTTAAGACTGACTGCAGTGTGTGCGTGCGCGTCAGGGAACATACTGGGAGAGGGGCTCGGCACAGAAAAGACGGCTTGTTTATGCAGCAATCCATTACCGCGGCAATTCAAGCCGCTACATTGTTAAGACCCTGGGCGCTGACCTCCTGTCTAGACCTTTAAGGGTTCTGTTTTATTTTCCTGTATTTCCTGTTTTTATTTGCTAATTGCGCTCGTTAGTTTAGGACAGGAAGCTTCTTTCCGCCCCTCTCTCTTGAACTCAGATTCAGAAGACAGACATCAGGAGTGAAAGCAGCCTTACAGAGAGGGATATGGAGAGAGACACAACCGTGCCATTCTTCCGCATTACTTGTGATGCGATTTCAAATGCAATAATATGACCAAGCTGTCGTTGTGATCATCATCCATCAATTGTGTTTTTACAAACTGTCAATGAAAATAACAGGTATACAGATCCTCCGCTCAATCAAACCCTGCTTCACACTCAGTGAGCGGTGTCACAAGAGAGAGAGAGAGAGAGAGAGAGAGAGAGAGAGAGAGAGAGAGAGCGAGAGAGAGCGAGAGAGAGAGAGAGAGAGAGAGAGAGAGAGAGAGAGTCACAGGATCCTTTTTGCCTGCAGAGATAGAAGACAGAGGGGGTTCACGGAGATCATTCTCCGCAGATCTCCAGCGCTCCAGTTTCACCTGACAGCTGACACGCCCCCTGTATTACACTAACTCCATTCTGGGGCACGACTGGGGCATTGGTTGAACTCAGAGTCAGAGGGAACGCCCCCTTACCCTTATTCAGTAGTGTAGGATGAACCTCCACGACACAGACTGTGTAACGATTCAATGCATCTGTAATGATGTGCATTGATTTTATAATGGTATTTCTTGTGGTTCGAATCGCAGTCTTGTAAGTTGCTCATCAATAACCAGGGTACAGACTCCACTTATAAGAGTTGGGGTATCTCGAGGTTAGTGAGCAGTGTAACATGCTTCATCATTGCTCTGCATTTCACTGGAGCAGCGCGTCTCCCTGCGGCTCGGGTCACTTGTTTGTGGGCTTGTCGACGTGCAATTGTTGCAGCACAAGATTCCTCAAGCACGGCTGCGCTGCTGCACGGATTAAACGCGTGCTAATTGGGTTCCGCTCGCGTATCAAAACACGACTTTAATAGCTCTCGACCTCGCCGCTTTTATTCATTGCCAGGCTTGGCGCGGACTCCAGTGGCGTCTCATTTGTCTTCGTGCAGATGCGAATATTTCACCCCGCCCACTCTCTACACTACCCTACACTACCCTAACCCTCCTCCTCCCACACACACACACAATGCATCTATCCTGTCAAAATCCAGCATCTGAAATTCCTATTTTAAAACTATATATATATATATATATATATATATATATATATATATATATATACATACATACACACACACACACACACACACTTATAGGATCGTTACCAGTACAAAACAATATAAATTATAATTTTCAAGGCATTTTAAGTTAAGAAAAAATGTTGCGATGTAATAAATGATAGGATTCCTTGAAGAATCGAATCGTGAATGCTATTTATAAAGTTTATAAAGTATTTGTTTTACCGGATATACTGTGTGATTTTATGACTGGCACACACTCCCATACAGAAAAACAGATGTAGAATATAGCTATTGACTGAAGCATCACAAACGCGTTTTTTTAATGTAGGAGAAAGCTGGTACACGTTAGGAAAAGAAGAAATTCATAAATGTTTCCTTTTAAATAAAAAATCAAATGGTTATTTTTTTCATCAGCAATAAAAACAGTTTCCGTGCATTGTTAGCGTGTGTTAGCTCGCTCGCTCCCTTGCACTCCGCCTCGCTCGGGCTCTCTCTCCCTTTATAAATAGCAACATCTTCCCATGTACTCAATTTTCTCTATGACGTAGGAGAGCACGTCATTGTGTAGGTGATGCTTTTCAATGAATGAGATCCCTCTGGTTACTAGTACTACGGCAGCTCTATAAAAGCATGCAAGGTGTTGCGACTGGTTTAAAATGCGTGCTTCAATTCCAGGGCAACGTGCTCACGATAATAACGCATGTCTTGGGCAGAAGAACAAAAAAAAAAAAACTACTTTACACATCTTTAGTGTCTTTTTATACGATACTTGTTCAACTGCTTGTACTTTGTTTTTTTTAACGAGAAAGGGGGTTTCCAAATTTTGAAGGAAGAGACGGGGGAGAGAGAGAGAGAGATAGAGAGAGAGACCGGCACTGTATTTAGGAGCAGAAAGGTAAGTTTATCTTAACTTCATTCGCATGACACGAAATGTCATAGTTTAGTTTACGTTAGTCTTTTTGTTAAACTAATACACACACACGCACACACACACACGTATAATACATATTTTTGAATGTTTAGCTGTGCAGTATTTGGCAGCTATACAAGTCGCAAACAACATTTAATTGATATATATATATATATATATATATATATATATATATATATATATATATATATATGAATTGTGTTTTAAGTGTGTGTGTGTGTGTGTGTGTGTGTGTGTGTCTGTATCTCTGTGTATGTGTGTATCTTTATCTGTGTCTGTATCTGTGTGTGCGTGTTTGTGTGTGTGTATCGGTGTGTGTGTGTCTGTATCTGTGTGTGCGTGTCTGTGTGTATCTTTATCTGTGTCTGTATCTGTGTGTGCGTGTTTGTGTGTGTGTGTGTGTATCTATGTGTGTGTGTGTGTGCGTGTTTGTGTGTGTGTGTGTGTGTGTGTATCTGTGTGTGTGTATCTATGTGTCTGTGTGTGTGCGTGTCTGTATTTTGATTGCGGTTGCTTTCGAGGGATTACGGTAGGTTGCGGAAGCGCAGAGAGTTGCTGCAGTGTGAATCACTGCGCACACGTGGGAAGCACACTAGAGCTGGCAGACTCGCGGGGTGCTATGGAACCACGCGTCCAGAATGTTAATGTCAATTTCCGATAAGTAATTGAATACCCCAGTAAAACACAGGTTTGAATTACAAGTTAAAGGACCTTCTTTGTTTTTGATTTAATGCATATTATTTTCGTATACAAACGGGAACGAGAGAGAGAGACCATTCTCCAATTATAACAAAACAAGATTATTGCGTATGCAAAAATAAGATTATTGCATATTTAGCAAGTGTGCACAATTTAAGCAAAACATAGTTTTACACTGTTAATTGTTATTATGATGATGATGATGATGATGATGATGATGATGATGATTTCATTTATTAAAGAGAGTGTTATCGGCTTCTTTTCTTTATTACGGGGGTTGGTTCACAGCAGCTCCTCGTCAGTGTGTCCGCGGTTTATCTTCCTACGATGGCTTTGCGAGTAAAAGTGAACAGTAATTCCTGTTTTATTCTGGTTACTGCTGTTATCATTACCAACATGGGATCACCGAGTTGTTATTTTTAACACTACACTCTAAATACACCAGCTTTGGGTTTGAACGCGTGTTTTAAACAGAGTTTCTATATCACTGTTCAGCACCTCTATCATTGCGCTTCTGTGGTTTCTCCGCTTTGTGGTTCCTTGCGGTTTTTTTTTTTTTTTGGTTCCCTGGGGATTATACACTCCACGCGCTCGATACCCCAGTGTTTTTTAAATACTTTTATTTTTCATTTACATGACGTATTTGGTGACGCAGTCAGTCCTGCGTCAGTCCAGCGCACTTTGCAGACCATTCGCTTCACCTACGGTAGGTAACCTCTTGAAGAGACACAGCGAGTAAATTGAACCGCATGCACCCAGCAGTACTATGCAGTGAATGGTGCAGTTAGCAGTTTGCATTACTAGATTTAAATAGAATTAGTTACCATGGCATCAAAAGTACCTCCACTGTTAAAAGAGGGAAGGCATGTTAAACGTTGGGAATCTAAAAAGAAAAGAAAATATGCCATATAGATAAACGAATTGCATCTGCAGCGGGCAGATTCGTGCATTCCCTCTAGCTGTGCGTCCCTGTGACCTGCTGACCTCCATCAGTGCTGAAGAGATCTTACATGATATGCTGTTTGATGCAAAACATATAGAATTGCAAGATCTGTTAAGATGACCCCTACACATTTAGAAACACTAAAAGCAGATGAAACTGAGCGACAGTCGAACCGCTTCTTAGTGAATTCGAGGTTATTTTAGTATTTCTAAATCCAGCACTGTTGAGTGTTTCATAGGTATGGGCGACTCCTAGAATAACTGCAGCAAACATTCCTGTACCACCGCCCTGTGCACCCCATGCGTGCTTCTATCGCTCGCTTTCTGGGAACATATTCAGCTTTTTTTTTTTTTTTTTTTGCATGTAAATAATTTTTCCATCCCACAGAATTTTCCATTTTATAAAAGGTAGGATTTATTTTGATTTATTTTTTTTGCACGGTAGAGGCACTTTTAGGAACACAGAGCTCGCGGCTGTCAGGAGCTGCCAGGGGCTGAATGAAGACTTCTCTCTGCCGTTAGATACTGGGCCACGTGGAAACCGGTGCTAGCTGCTGATTGGCAGAATGGCTCTCCAGTGGGCTGTGATTGGCTCAAAACCGCTTGGCAGTGTATGCTATTGCTACCTGCGTGTGAAGTACAGTAAACTCATCCTGCGTTAAAAGGCAATCAGCACATTCCGTCACGTACGGGGTCATTAAAAAGTAAGCAGGATAGGTGTACCGTATTATAGCAAGTATGCATTATATAAAACACGTGTCTGCCTTCTCCATTAGACTGTACAAAAGGTATACTTACCGCAGCCTCGAGTCCCACTGCATTGTACGTTTCTATATGTGTGTGTCTGCCCGTGTGTGCGGGTAACTCCACTATCCTGAAATCTTGCTCCTGGGCTAAACAAACACATATGGTACATATTCAGCTGTCTCCAAATGTTAAATTGTATGAGCCTGGCCAAGCAGGACAGGCGAGCCTCGCTTAAAGCAATTGCAAAGGCGAGCTACAAATCAACGTGATTGCAGGATGAATTCTATTGTCGAATCCCAGGTGTGACAACGTGACCTATGAACTACGTCAGTGCCATCTACTCGTCGCTTTCGTATTACTACGTGATTGTAATCTGCTTACTTTAAATGGGTTTATTCCTCTCATAAAATACTCCTTTACCTCTGCGCTTCCACAACCGGGCCAGGAATCTCCATTTCAGCACCAGGGACAGCGGCCAGACGGAACGCATGACTCTGAACTGTGGTGACTGACGGCCAGTGCACATTTAATGAGATCAAAAAAATAAAATAAATAATACACAAAAACGTTCTGAGCAACCTGCCAGTTGTATACTATTAGAATATTTATCTTCCTCTCTGAAACATGCGCATCACAACAGGGTCTGTGACGTGTCATCGTTCCTGGAACAGCTAGGTCGCGTTCCAATCTGACCCCTCGTGCTTCTGTGCCTTGACATTTCTGAGAAACTCGAGCACAGCGATGATTCATCTTCCTGGGATCTTGTAGGCTATTGATTGAGTCAGGTGGGTGTCATCAATGAAGAGGCGGACACGAGATCAGGAAACCAGCTCGTTAGGAACAACATCACGCGTGCAGACCTCCGCAATACATGTGCTCGCGGCTCCCAGACACCAGATAACCAGAGCCACACGCTTGTAATATACTGGTTTTATTAGGCCAGTTTGTTTTACTAATAAGAAATAAAGTGTAACGTACGTTCTACAGTAGGACCATATTGTATTCGGATCTATGGCTATACAGTGCATTATTCTATAGTCTATAACTATTCTTATATTGGGAAGTTGAGAGCTCTCTATAGCGGATTCAACCTAAACCAAAGTACTCCGTTGTTTTACACGTGTCTCCTTTTGATACTGGATAGAATGAATGGTTCTTTACAGATACATGGTGCAAATGCACTGCTGGGCGAACACGGCCCTGAAGCGTGTTCACTGTCTGTTGCATACGATTCATGATTAATTCGTTAACATGTGTTTTCCATTTGAGTGCATGTTAGCAAAAAGACGACGCGGGAAGGTTATCCGCCAGCACGCTTTGTTTGGCGCACAGTGGCTGGCTGCTGTCCCTGGTGCTGCCAATACCGCTAGTGCTTTTTTTTTCAATATGCAGGTAGCACATGCAACACAATAAGGTGGGAGTTATGAAGAAGCTGCCCTGGAGGCTTGGATTAAGACGCTGCATTGTAATCGCATTATAGCCTTAACTCGACCAGACACCGCGGCGCGACTTTTACCTTCTCTTTGGAGGCGCGCGGCAGTGCGGATCCCTCCGGTAATCAGAGCAGCGGGGCAGTGTGTCTGCGCGAGACGGGATTAGGAGCTCTCGCGAGGAGCGCAGGGGTTGCCTCGGCCAAACTCTGCCTTTGCAACACGTAGGCCTACTTCAGACAGAACTGGTTCATGAATCACAAGGCGTGCGAGTCAGCGAGGCATCCCATTCACTCGTGTACCAGCAGCGACAGTGGTCTGCTGCAGCCTGTCTGCTAGAGCCATCTTTTTAATGTGTGCGTTCAAATGAAATACAGAACACTGCAGCACAACATAGTGCTCTCGCTCTCTCTCTCTCTGGAAATGTAAGGTAAAAGTCAATGCATGCTGCAGTGCAGGAGCAGGCGAGGCGAGGCTGCTGGTAGAAGTCAGCGCATCAGCACCTTGGCTCTAGACTGCTTACTGCTAATTGTTTTTGGAAAGTACAGTAACAGTCTACAGTCATGGCTACTGAAGCCTGACGATCTTCGACACGCACACAGACCTGCTGGGAATGGTCGTGATCGTTCAGCACCGGCCGCCTCTCTCTCTCTCTCTCTCTCTCTCTCTCTGGGGCCCATGTGTCACTGGCTGCTGTCCTTGGTGCTGAAACCCTACTCTTTCCTGGCCTTCTCCTGACTTCACACGCTAAAGTGATACATTGAGCTTTAAAAAATGCATTTGCAACCCATTTAACCCCTTCATTTCCAGCCAGTTTCAACACAGCCTACTTCCCAGAGCAAGAAGAATGAAATCTCCTTTTTTTTAATGCACACGCACCCCCACGCTGTCTGTCTGTCCAAGCAACTGCTTTAACCTGCTCAGTGCTGAATTATTTCTGTCAAAGTGAAGAATGCGCAATTAAGATATACATAGTAACTTCTTTATGGAGTAGTTTTGTTTTACATATACTTTGGTAAATATGTCTCTAAAGCGCCGTCCCTAGTTAACGGACTCCAAACCCCACCTAGCGCTGGGGAGGTGGGTGTTGGATCAGCCGCATTCTGCTACACAGCACCGGTGCGTGGGAGGAACCAATGGCATCGCGCTACCCTGTCTCCACGGAGACAGCCTTCAGTTCTGCTGTCTCCTGGGTGACCGTGGCTTTAGATTGTTACTGTAGCAGCCGCAGAGAGCGGTAACAGTCTACAGCCATGGTCGCTTGGGGCAGACCCTCTCTCCACACACACAGATAAACCAGCGGTGTCCAACACAACACGGATCACCTCTACGTCAAAACGCCTGCCTCCACTTTGGACAACACTGAGTTTTTTGGGAGGGGGAGGGCTATGGCATTGCTTATACAAATTGTATTAAGTTGTTAGATGCATTAATTCAAAGTTTTAATTCACTTTGTTTCTCTTACTGTATTTTTAAAAACAAAACTTTATTTTTTTATTTCTTGCAACTTTACGTTTGTGTAAAAAAAAAAAAACCTTGTGTTTTCTGTACATTTAATGTGATCCTAATGCAATAAAGACGTAGTCACAAAAACATGAATGAAGCGGTACCATTGTTCTGCTGTAGTTTCATTGGCTTTGTCCTGTGGAGAGAGGGAGGGAGGGAGGGAGAGAGAGAGAGAGAAAGTTTGCTGAAAGTTTGCTATTGCACCCCCCTGATCCAAAATGAACGAGGGAGCATGTATCGTGTTCTCTAAGTGAGTGAGAGTGCACTGCTGAATAAAGGATATTCCTTTGTGATCCCTTTAGAAACACAGTCAGACAGACACCACACTTCCTAACCTGGTTTCATTTCAGACACAGCTCTCTCGCATCACAAAGAGTTACAAGACTACACCACAGAGCGCTGTGATTATTACTAACCCTAACTGTTACTTACATCTGTGCGCCTGTGTAACCGCTCACCACAGCAGAACCATAGCAAAGTGTAATAAAGCATAGGGAAGCATTGTAAAGCACAGAGGGGCGTGGTAAAGCATAGGGAAGCATTGTAAAGCACAGAGAGGCGTGGTAAAGCATAGGGAAGCATTGTAAAGCACAGAGGGGCGTTGTAAAGCATAGGGAAGCATTGTAAAGCACAGAGAGGTATGGTAAAGCATAGGGAAGCATTGTAAAGCACAGAGAGGTCTGGTAAAGCATAGGGAAGCATTGTAAAGCACAAAGAGGTATGGTAAAGCATAGGGAAGCATTGTAAAGCACAGAGAGGTCTGGTAAAGCATAGGGAAGCATTGTAAAGCACAGAGGTCTGGTAAAGCATAGGGAAGCATTGTAAAGCACAGAGATGTGTGGTGAAGCACATTACAAAACATGGCAAACCATTACCAAAACTGCACAATTACCATGCATATTTACTGTGGTGAAGGGGTTACATGAACTTCAAATAAGTGGCTTGTTGCATAAAACGCCTTAGTAAGTTACACTGGCCCTCAGCTTCACTCTTCAGGGTTCGTTCAGTTTAGGGTGTAGCAGAGGATTCTCTTTAAGTGTTAAATTCTATACTTAAACGACTCGTTTCACACAGCCCCCGATTAGCACTAATACTGGACTGTCTAATGTTAAAATCGTGTGCCTATACTGCTGTGGAAGGGAAGTGCTAATGACAGCTCCCAGGATGGGACAGGACCAGAGGGCGCTCTCTCCTGCTGCCTCCGCTCTGATCCGGTATGGTTTGGGATTGTTGTGAAATTAAACTCGGCATGACAAACCAGGCTGCAGCCGGTCCTCCCGGCGCATCCATATTGCACGAGTCTGATCTCCATTATTGACGATCAGCGGATGCTGCATGGTTTTTGTATTTTGTATTTTACATTTTAGAAAGTGGGACTCTGAGATGGAGCAGCTCAATGCTCAATCGTGTGGGGCCCGGGAGATCCTTGTCTGAATCCACGGCAGCTCTGTTTTCAGCCTGTCGGAGCAATCCTTTGCCCAGCCCGTTGTCGAGTCCACCTTAACATTAAACAAACACAGGGCACTGCAACCCGTGAAGCTGATCATACCAGCAGTACCAAGACTCCACCAGCAGAGGGAGCCCAAACAACAACTACCGCCAAGGGAAACTGTGTCAAACCGCTAAATTTTAAGCTAACGAGCTGTTGTAGTCATATACGAGAAAATTATCAGTAAGACTTCTTAAAAAAAAACAAAAAAAAAACAGAGGGTGTATATGTTCATCGTATCTATCAGTCACATTTATTCATCATTCAAGAACGTTTGTCCTATTCAGTGCATGTCTTCTAAGAAATGATCACAATTCAGCGACCCTTCGAAAAGTTTCCACGGAGCATTTGCACGGTAATGTAGCCCATGGTTATACTCTGCGTTTAAAACAGTTTACCGTGGTTTGCTGTGTTTAAAAGCAGCTTTACAGCGCCGCTCTGGGCTTTACAATGCGTGCCTATACTTTACCGTGCATTGCCTACGCTTGATTACACTCTGCTGTGCTTTTACTGCGGGAAACTTTCAAAAGGGGATCCACAATTCACAGTCTAAGCCCTTGTTTTAAACGGCTATGTCCTCTTTGCAGGAGAAGGATGGTCTCCCGGTCGCCCTGAACTGTAAGAGTGTATACGCCGATTCCCGAGGTTCCCACAGCACATAAACTCTTACTGTTCGGGACGGGGGAGCAGCGTGGCCCGGGAACACCTTCGCTCGTTCGGTGCCACACTCTGACCACACAGCTGCGATGACGTCACCTCCATTATTCGAGACGTCTTCGGCGTTTATTCCAGGCACACGCCCCCTTCTCTAAATCTCCTGGGTCTCAGTGTATTCAATCCCAGTCGCAATCTGCGTGTCTGAAAAAAGAAAAGCGTGGTTTATTTATATAAATAAGAGTTTGAAAAAAAAGATAAGCTTCACACGAATATGTGTTTGCACTGCCAGGTTCCTCAATCTGCAAGGTAACAGGAAGTTGAACGTTTATTGAGTTGAAAACGATTGCATGGATGGAAGGGAGACCCCTATTCTAGGTTTTACTGCGAGCTTGATTAGCCACAGTGTAGAGGTAACAGGCTCAGGTGTGTCTCATTAAACTCATAGTAAAACCAGGAATTTATCAAACTGCTGTGCAATGGGAGTCTTATTGCCAGCCCTGGTTTAGTCAGCTTTTTATTTCAGTGCTGTTTCTGTGCAGTAGATGGCGCCAGTTCTCTCTGCCAGACCCGAGCAATGACCGAATCCTCGTCGGCTGTCTTATCCAGCTGTTTCCAGAGCTGACCGACGTTATTAAAATCTCCCCTGATGAATAAACGCCCAGGATTGAGCCAGGCGCTGACCGCGGATCTGCCAAACCACACTGAATCAGGCCGACTGGGCCCGCCGCCATGGCAACACAAACACCCAGCCTCGTCCCCATGGTTACTGCGGCTCTAAACCCTGCTCAGCCGTTTGAATTGCGATCCCTGGATTTCTCCGAGCTGATTGTTCAATATATACAATTATTATAAAAAAAATAAATAAACAAAAAGACAGAAAACAATAATAATGATTGCATGCTGTGAAACGGGTAGTTATAGATCTTATAACTGAACTATATGAAGAATTATAGGAGGCACAGGGGGCCTAGTCAAACTAGCTTGGGTCTCTCCTGTTTGCTGAAATCGCTTTTGATGTGGCTGTTCCATAATTTCAGAAGAATAGGGAGAAGCAAGGGATAGAGAGAGGGGTAGAGAGAGGGGGAGGGATAGAGAGAGGGGGAGGAGGAGGGAATGATGGAGGGAGTGGGATATCCAGGGAGCGTGGGCCGGGCTGGCTGTGAGCCCTGCTGAAACTGGAACACACTGTCCTAAAAACAGGAAGTGCAGGCAGGCAGGCAGCCGTCAGCACTGAGGAGTCTCAGAGTCACCTCCCAACCAAAACTGAGGATCAGAGAGAGAGAGAGAGAGAGAGAGAGAGGGAGGGAGAGAGAGACAGAGAGAGACAGAGAGAGAGAGAGAGACCTCGCCAATGCCAGACCTCGGAATGCTAATGATCAAATTCTGCATGCAATTACCAAGTCTCTTTGCCTAACAGATATCACTATTACATGACAAGTGTGTGATTCTATTTGAAGGTTCCTGGATTTTAATTCAAAGCAGTCTTTCAGTTCTGCAAGACCGGTGTTGCTGGGCTGTCAATGGGACCCGTGGTGACGTTTCTTTGTCCAAGCTGTACTGTGTGGTGCTATCAGAGGATCTGAAATCCCAGTGAAAGTGCACGGCAGCGAGACTGAACCAGGGCACTCTGAGAGTGTGTGTTAATCACCAGCAGGCACTGGCACTCCAGTGGACTCGCTGGCACCTCGGGGCCTCCCTCCTCCCTCTCTCTCTCCTCCTCCTGTTTGCTCCTCCTCTCTTTCCACACCCGACCTAGCCCTCCTCTCCACCTCCCTCCTCCCTCTCTCTCTCCTCCTCCTGTTTGCTCCTCCTCTCTTTCCACACCCGACCTAGCCCTCCTCTCCACCTCCCTCCTCCCTCTCTCTCTCCTCCTCCTGTTTGCTCCTCCTCTCTTTCCACACCCGACCTAGCCCTCCTCTCCACCTCCCTCCCCTCCACCTCTCTCCTCCTCCTGTTTGCTCCTCCTCTCTTTCCACACCCCACCTAGCCCTCCTCTCCACCTCCCTCCTCCCTCTCTGCAAACCCAAAAGGAATCTGTGAGTTTGCGGTTACTCTGTTTACAAAACACCCCACTGCTTCCCATTACGTCAGCCACCACTCCAAACAGACTCCACCCACTGCTTCCCATTACTGCATGACGTCAGCCACCACTCCAAACAGACTCCACCCACTGCTTCCCATTACTGCATGACGTCAGCCACCACTCCAAACAGACTCCACCCACTGCTTCCCATTACTGCATGACATCAGCCATCACTTCAAACAGACTCCACCCACTGCTTCCCATTACTGCATGACATCAGCCACCACTTCAAACAGACTCCACCCACTGCTTCCCATTACTGCATGACGTCAGCCACCACTCCAAACAGACTCCACCCACTGCTTCCCATTACTGCATGACATCAGCCATCACTTCAAACAGACTCCACCCACTGCTTCCCATTACTGCATGACGTCAGCCACCACTTCAAACAGACTCCACCCAATGCTTCCCATTACTGGATGACGTCAGCCATCACTCCAAACAGACTCCAACCACTGCTTCCCATTACTGCATGACATCAGCCACCACTCCAAACAGACTCCACTCCCTCTTATTATTTACTTTATTTTGTGTAATTAGAATGAGGTGTTTAATCTTTTACCTAGTAGGGTGGCCTAGTGGTTAGAGCTGAGGGACGGGAGAGAGGCAGTGTGATGCTGTAGCAAAGCACTGGTGAGAAAGATATACTGTTACAGAGAAATGTATTATTAACAATATTATAAATCAAACAAATACATGCATCAGGGATGGGACTCCCATTGCATAGCATTTTGATCCATTCCAGATTTTACCATGGGCCTGAGTAATCACAGTTTATAGGTAACAGGTGTGTCTAATTTGGCTTGGAGTAAAACCTGGCGTGGCACAGACTGCTGTGCAGTAGGAGTCTAAAATGCCCACCCACATATACATAAACAGATGAAGGCTTCAGCTGAAACGTTTGTCTGCTTTACTTAGTAACTTATAGGCTTTACCATACATGCATAGGAAAGCTTGATGTGGTTGGTCTGGCTTCTCCTCTCCTCTCCTCTCCTCTCCGCTCCGCTCCTCTCCTCTCCTCTCCTCCTCCATCCAGCAGCTCCCAAACAAGCCGGTTTTCCAAAAACATTCCAGCGCTCCAGACAGCATTCCTCAGGTTAACCAGCTTTGATTGTCCCAAACTCATCCCAAGAAACCAGCTTCATATGGCGCTGTCTGTTTTTATTTCTCCCTCTCTAAAATACGTCCAGATTTACTTTAACCAAACTTAATCACTATTATTATTATTACTGGATTTTAAATCGCCGGTGCCAGTCAGCTTACTTCACGGATAATAAAATAGTCCAGGACAATCCAGAGTGTTTTAATTTAATCAAACACAAGCTCAAGTTGAATACATTCAAGTCTAGTGTGCAGATTCTTTAAATCCCCAGCTCCATGAGACTTCCTTCCTCTTCATGGTGCACATGTAGGCTCTGCGTGAGTGTGTGTGCGTGTGTGTGTGTGCGAGTGATTGCATGTATATTTATAGATATATAGAACCCCCGTGTGTAAGGTAACTCCCATGTTCCGTAAGCCCCCCCCCCCCCCAGTCACACAGCTTTCCTGACCAATGGGTTTGACGGCGCTGCCCAGAACAGGTTGCACAACACGGAAAGTTGTTGTGTAACAAAAAGTTAAAAAAATAAAAAAAATAAAAAAATCTAAATTCCTTTGTCTGGGAGTCAAGTATCCAGCTTTAAACTGCACAGGAAATTTCTGGAGCTTGCTGTTGTTATTAAAACCATGTGTGCTCTTCTTTGCCAGAGAGAGAGAGAGAGAGAGAGAGAGAGAGAGAGAGAGAGAGAGAGAGAGAGAGAGAGAGAGAGAGAGAGAGAGAGAGAGAGAGAGAGAGAGAGGAAGGAAGGAAAATATATTCAAAATCTCTTCTTGCTAAATTATCCTTCAAACTGGAAATTAGCTGTAGCAGGGTATCTCAGAGATGTGGAAGGTAGTGGGTTTGAGTAGCTCAGTGGTTATAGTGCTGGGCTGCAGTGTGGGAGGCAGTGGGATTGAGTGGCTTAGTGGTTATAGTGCTGGGCTGCAGTGTGGAAGGTAGTGGGTTTGAGTAGCACAGTGGTTATAGTGCTGGGCTGCAGTGTGGAAGGTAGTGGGTTTGAGTAGCACAGTGGTTATAGTGCTGGGCTGCAGTGTGGAAGGTAGTGGATTTGAGTAGCTCAGTGGTTATAGTGCTGGGCTGCAGTGTGGAAGGCAGTGGGTTTGAGTAGCTCAGTGGTTATAGTGCTGGGCTGCAGTGTGGAAGGCAGTGGGTTTGAGTAGCTCAGTGGTTATAGTGCTGGGCTGCAGTGTGGAAGGCAGTGGGTTTGAGTAGCTCAGGGGTTATAGTGCTGGGCTGCAGTGTGGAAGGTAGTGGGTTTGAGTAGCTCAGGGGTTATAGTGCTGGGCTGCAGTGTGGAAGGTAGTGGGTTTGAGTAGCACAGTGGTTATAGTGCTGGGCTGCAGTGTGGGAGGCAGTGGTTTTGAGTAGCTCAGTGGTTATAGTGCTGGGCTGCAGTGTGGGAGGCAGTGGGATTGAGTGGCTTAGTGGTTATAGTGCTGGGCTGCAGTGTGGAAGGCAGTGGGTTTGAGTAGCTCAGGGGTTATAGTGCTGAGCTGCAGTGTGGGAGGCAGTGGTTTTGAGTAGCTCAGTGGTTATAGTGCTGGGCTGCAGTGTGGAAGGCAGTGGGTTTGAGTAGCTCAGGGGTTATAGTGCTGAGCTGCAGTGTGGGAGGCAGTGGTTTTGAGTAGCTCAGTGGTTATAGTGCTGGGCTGCAGTGTGGAAGGCAGTGGGTTTGAGTAGCTCAGGGGTTATAGTGCTGAGCTGCAGTGTGGAAGGCAGTGGGTTTGAGTAGCTCAGTGGTTATAGTGCTTTGTTGCAGTGTGGAAGGCAGTGGGTTTGAGTAGCTCAGTGGTTAGAGTGCTGGGCTGCAGTGAGGAAGGCAGTGGGTTTGAGTAGCTCAGTGGTTATAGTGCTGGGCTGCAGTGTGGAAGGCAGTGGGTTTGTGGCATCTCTTTGGGCAGTGCCTGTGTATTTTGGGTGGGGTTGTTTGGGTTGCACTCAGACCCTTCTCCTACTCCTCGATGACTCACAGGACGTCCGGTGGTTTTCAGTCTGATTTCGTCTCCTGTTTCCTGGCCATATCCACCTCAGGAATGGAAACAAGACTCCCATTGCATATTATTATTATTATTATTATTACATTTCTTAGCAGACGCCCTTATCCAGGGCGACTTACAATTATTACAAGATACCACATTATTTTTACATACAATTACCCATTTATACAGCTGGGGTTTTTAGTGGAGCAATCTAGGTAAAGTACCTTGCTCAAGGGTACAACAGCAGTGTCCCCCCACCGGGATTGAACCCATGACCCTCCGGTCAGGAGTCCAGAGCCCTAACCACTACTCCACACTGCTGCATAGCAGTTTGATTGATTTATCCATTTTACTATGAGTTTAATAAGACACTCCTGAGCTTGTTACCTGCACACTGTAGCTAATCAGGCTCCTAGTAAAACCTGGAATGGGTGAAAGTGCTATGGAGTAGGAGTCTCTGTTGAGGAGGTTAAAAGCAGCTCTGATCACGCTGCTAAGCGTCTCTGTCTGAGATCTCAGACCCCTGACTGTGCATCTGAGTGTAAAGTCTCTTAGTTCTAAAGGAGTATCTTAGCAGCATGTGGATAGAGCTGGTACTGGGGGCCTACAGAGCACAATAACCTGTAACTCATGAAGAATCTCAGAGGAGGTGTGCTGCTGAGGGTATTCCTTTGAAACTCACAAGCACTGTTATTGTAGAGTTCAGACTGTTGTGAGCCGTCTGTGCTGGGAGTGAGTGAGGGGGGGAGGGAGGAGGGGGGAGACAGCCTCTGTGACTCAGCACTTCCTCTCCCCCTCCCCCCCTTAAACTCTGAAAAATAAACACGGCTTTCTCTCTGGAACCACATCACAGGGAGCTGGGCGCTTTCCTCAGAAAGCAGGGGACTGAGGGCTGGAGACTGGCCAGGACAGCACTGCACTGCCCTGAGCATCGTGTGCTGAGTGACCAGCCCACGGTACAAAGTCTACAGCAAAGCGCTCTCCTGTTTGCTTAAAAAGGGGTCCAGATTGATGACCTGGGGTCAGCACAGAAAAACCAAAACAAACAAAAAAAAAAGTTTAACGAGAAACCAACAGCAAGCACCTAAACTAGGTTTACTAAAAGTAAATAGTGGCACAGAAATCAGGGCGCTGAAAAAAACAAAAAAAAACCAAAAAAAACAGAGCTAAGGGTTAATAAGACTTGCTTAAACCCGCTTGCATTTTGACTGCACTTGCTTTACAGCTTGGACCGGACACTGAGGACAATTCCCTGGAATGGCCCAGTACAGCCACTTGACAGACGAGCCCTGTAAGCTGCTGCAGTTTGTTTTTGCAGTTGTGTCTGTACAGAATGAGCTGCAGTCCAGTAAATGAGAACGACAGCAGGGCCGCAATGAGGACATTTACTGGAAGGACTGAGTAGGGTGATGCTGGCAGAAAGGCAGGCGCTTAATCAGAGTGGGAAAATATGAGTGTGACCGTTTAAACACACGCGGAAATATTTAAATATAACAAAAATGTACCCTGACGCAACAGCCCAGAAAAGAGAGCAAGAGAGAGAGAGAGGGGGAGAGAGAGAGCAAGAGAGGGGGAGAGAGAGAGCAAGAGAGAGAGGGGGAGAGAAAGAGAGAGGGAGAGAGAGAAAGAGGGAGAGAACGAGAGAGCAAGAGAGCGGGAGACAGGAGAAGGGAAGAGGGGCAGACCGACAATTTAGGCTATATCTTGAGAACGGCTCATCCAGCTATGTCCAATCCTTATCATTACTTCCTGAGAGTATATTTTGCATTCAGGATCTTATGAAATTTGCAAGACGTTTTTCAATATACTGCAAACCTGCGAAGTCACGTCACACTAAATGCTGTGGGCAGACCTGGTACGGACAGTCCCTGGCCCAGCACTGAAATCCAGCTCTTATGAGCCAGTTAGTGAGGCGTCATGATTCACAAGCTCAGGGTGTCTTCGGGAGTCTGGGGTGAATTGAAGCCAGCATGGAGGCGGCACACCCGCATACTCTCCCTCTCAGTCCATCCCTGGCGAGCAGAAACCCAGCAGAAATGAAATTCCAAACACTGGCAGGCAAACGCAATCCAGGAGGGAGGGACAGAGGCTGTGCATTCTCCAGACATCTGGAAGCAATAACCGTCAGATTACACAAGAGTTCCAAAGACTCTAAAAGAACACAGGGTTCTCCCTTCCCTCTCTCCCGGCGCACACACACAGACACACACTGACACACGCACATATAAAATGTGGAATGGATTTAACTGCTGTGCAGCTAGAATCTTATTTCCATATCTGTACCTACTGTAGACAGTATTCAGCACCCTGATTTCTCCTGACCTCACAATGCATCCTCATGCTGTTACAAGTACCTGCCTGGGAGCCAGTGCTGCACAAATAGATTAAGAGCACCACCTAGTGGAAGCACTCTGCTCTGCAGAAGGTAGCTTCTTTCACAGCAGTGCTTAAAAAAAGTTTTCAAATCCTCTTTCTTACTCTTTGCTTAGTTTCCCTTTTCATTTCAATACATTTTGTTCTTCCAGGGTTGGGGTCAATTCCAATTCCCTTTTAATTCATTAATTTATACGTTTGTGAATTCGAGAACACCTGGCAGTAACAGCTGCAGGTTTCAGGGTCAAACATTAGTAAAGTGTCTGTGAAAAGGGTATTCCTGCTAAAACCCCACTTCTGCACAGCACAGGTGACACTCGTTTCTGCTCCCAGTTTACTGTGTGTTGACACTGCATGCTACTATACAAACACAGAAATAAATATACAGGACAAAAGATCTTGTTCAAAAGATACCTTTCTATATATTCAAATAATAATTATAATTACCGAGAACTGTCCCAGAGCGGCCCCTGCCTGCCACCAAGACTGTTAGCAATTATAGATCTTATTAAAAAAAAAAAGTATATTGAAGCAATTAAATAAATAACCTTTGCTACCTGTGCCTAGACATCAGGGGTTAACTGCCATGTTGGAATATCCTGTACAAATCTTTTGCATTTTGTTCATTTACTGATAAACGTGTCCAGGAATTGGCAATAGACTTTTTTCTGTGGCGCTGCGGCCGGTACAAAGTGACCCCCCGTGTGGGTCAGTACTTGGGGGTTCTGGAAACCCGCGACTAGCTCTCTGCTCATGTGATCCGGTATGACCCGGTCCGTTTCGCCAAACACATGCAGCGTTGGCATGGAGACCGGCGTGGTGTAAAAGCGAGCGTGTTCCTCGCACACGCTCCGGAACCCGGCGATCAGGACAGCAAATCTGAAAGAGAACGGGCCCTGAGCGTCACCTGCCTGCCCCTGCAGGGCACAGATCATCGCCACCAGGGCGGCGCCCTGACTGAAGCCCAGGATCCCGTCGAAAGGGCCCTGCTCCCTCACGACTCGCCTCACTGCCTCCAGGCTCTCCTCCAGGCCCAGGGAGGACTGGCAGCTCTCCCCAGCGTGGAAGCTCCGCTCCTGGGCGTTAGAGAACCACCAGCCCCTTGGGTCTTCCGCCTGGCTGTCGGGCTCCACAGCTTGGGAACCTGCAAATGCAACCAGAGAAAAGGGTGGCAAGACAAATATTAGGGCTGTAACGATACGCTAATGTCATCCTTCAAAAAAAAAGGAAGGAAATCCGAAAACATTTGGGGGCTTCTTACTTTGGAGATGAGAACATGTATAATAAGTAACAGTGGGCATGTAAGATGTGGCTGGATTCTAAAACAGCAATGTTACCACAATGCCAGCACACTGAACAGTGAGCGAATGAAACCATTCGACGAGGCAGCTAACGTGGGTTTTTATACAGTACTGAAAAAGCTGCTGTTTCAGCGGCGGCCTGTTTCAAAAGGTCTGTGCAAGAACGTGCTTTGCAAATGTTTTTTTTCCAAAACGTCTTTCAATAAAAAGCAGTGATACTACAGTACTTGTGTCGTTCCTTACTGTCCTGTACAGACTATCTACCACTGACTTGCTAGTGAGGCTATTTAGCGATACACAAGGAGTGCGATTTAGAGTCACATTCAACAGGGGCTGGTCTCAGCGTTTCAAAGTACGGGTTATTTCTGTCGTCCCGGATCATCCAATGAATAACTTCATAATTAAACTGTACGTATATCACCTGCAGTGCTTGAGCTACACAATTAAAGCCGATACTTTTTCCTGTGTAAGAACAGCAGCACCGACAACCCGTTTCAGTGTGTAAACTAGGACTCGTCCTGAAATGCGTGAGTTTGCATTATTATTATTGTGTTGTGAAATACTTCAAATGACCTGTAAACAGGTGAGGGGTGCTGTCCGATGGGCTCCCCCGTGTTGCACAAACAAACCCAACACAGTCAGTCTTACCCCGCGCTGGTTCTTGCTGCGGGGCGGGGTCGGTGACCCGCAGCGGGGCGCTCATATAGACCAGCTCCGCGTGCTTTTTCAGCGCCTTCCTGAGCGCCCCGGTCCGCTCCCGGAACGCGTTGCCGTTCTGCCGGTAACCATGGACACAGAGAATCCGGAGCAGTCCTGGGGAGGAGGTCATCGCGACCGGGAATACAAACCCGCTTAATTGAACCAAACGTACACCCGCTACTGAAATACAGCACTTCCAGGTCCGCCAACACGGGACTGCCGAGGAGAAACAGCGCTCCTATGCTCTAAGGTTCCCTCTGCAGGCGACAGAGAACAGGAAGACAATGCACGTCTGTGTTACAAATACAGTATATGTATACTTTCCATAATTATTAACACAGCTTATTGATAAACGCATGCTTTTTACAGATCGAATTTGTTTGAATTGTATCAGGAGCACAAGATTCAGTGACCCTTCCGATCTGTAACCTGATGTGAATGCTTTGATTGAACCCGACATTGTACCGCTTTGTTGTAAGAAAAATAAAAAAAAAGATTTCATATAAATAAAATATTTAAAAAAAAATTACCACCTGCCATAACGTTGTCAGTGGGGAAACACAGTTTTGAATTCCATCTGCCCTCCGTACATAAAGCTGAAACAGACTTCAAAACAGGAAGATGCTGGGATTCTGTTTTGATAACCGTAAGCAATCAATCACGCTAAGGAGAGGCCATCTATTACATATTAGACGGGGTTTTATATATTATAATGTTAATATATAATTTAATATTCCTTTAGATTTTTAAACACGGAAAAACAACATTTGCCCCATCTCTATAAAGCGTGGTGTCGCCCCTACAGCAGGAGTTCCTGTCCTTTGCAAACACTGTAACACTTTGATGAATCAAAACCGCTTTCCTCCATCCGACAGTCAATGGTTTGCGAGACTGTTTCCCTCGGACACCTGCGATTTCCTTTCAAAGCCAGACGACACACCCCTTTCTCATCCGCAATTCTGCAGATTGCAGTGAAAAAGTAAGTTAATGGTTTCTCTTTCTCTGTTAAAGATCCCTAAAATAAATGCACTTAAAAAATAAACTGCAAACTGCAACAGAGACACAGGGGTGGTTTGCTGCTCCAGGTTATTCTGCAATGCCACGCATTGCTAGGCTTGCTAGGCTAGTTTTTAAAGATTGCAATCTGCAATCTGCAGAACCTGCCCCGCAGCAGACAGACAGCACCGCAGAGAAACCCCAAAATCAGCAGATCCTTCTTATCTTGCGCTGCAGTAAGAGATGAAAAAACATTTCTGAAAATGTATTTATTTATTTAAGTTTTAAAAAGCTACGGTAACACAATGCACGGCGTGTTCAAATTCTCTGGAAATGAACAGATCTGATTCGTTTTGTAATTAACGTGACGTGTTTAAGACATGCATGTTGGTTAATAACGGCCGGAGAGCAGAAGGAGACGAATACAAAACAACCCCAGCGGGTCGCATCGGATTTCTGTTTGTTTTATTTATATCCGATGTCCGGGCAGGTAAACATTCAGCCCACACTGAAGCAGTCGGTTTGTTACACTGATTAAAAGTCAATGATGATTTTGGTTCAAATGGCAATTCTGGCGCTGTGTTCGTTTGGAGTCTTGTTTCTCATTGGCTGCTTGCTGTGACAGGGGGGCTGGTCGGTGGCTGTGTCGATTCCTCTTTGCACCTGCAGGTGGCGCACTCCTCTGACTTGCCGGGACCCTCTGTGGACTGGGCTGCAGCCTGCTTACCCTGCTGGGAAACAGAAGTGGAAAATTAGTCAGTAAGATACCCCCCACCCCCACCCCCACCCCACACACACACCCCACACACACACAACATATCACCTGTGCTTTTCAGTGTTTTAAAAAAGAGAAAGAAACCTCCAGGTAGATGGGGCAGGTCCAGATGATCCACTAACACACCGAGACCCCGACACGCACTCAAAGCTGGGGTCCAGCTTGTCACTAAGTCCCAACAGTACAGAGCAAGAAAGGACAGACCCTCACAGGCAGCACCAAGCCTGCAGTACTGCCCTTTTACCCCAAGGTGGTGGTAAAAGCACAAGCTAACACTCTCTCGCCAGTCCTCACTCCATACCCCAGAGTACAGGTTTCTACTTCAACCAAGAACTGAACAGAACTATTAAATCTGCATTGTTTTCCAGTGGTGCACATTGAGGACCACACTCACAAGCTGACAAACCTCAGACTTGAAATGGATCCACCGTGATGTGTGTGTGTGTGTGTGTGTGTGTGTGTCCCGCCTCCCCACTGCACACACCTGGGCTGATTTTCTGCTCGGTCGCACGGGTTGGTTGGTTGGGTGATTGACAGCCCACGGTCCCAGACTCTGATTGGAGTAGAAATCCATCGGGTAGGTCTGCTGCCACTCTACATCCTTCAGGGCAACTGCAGCCTGGGAGAGGGTGAGAGGGTGAGGGGGTGAGGGAAAGAGAGAGACTGGGTGAGAGGGTGAGGGGGTGAGACGGTGAGAGGGTGAGGGGGTGAGAGGGTGAGGGAAAGAGAGAGACTGGGTGAGAGACAGAGTTCTGTCAGCTGTCTCTCCACACCTCTAAAACCCCCGGCTCTCTGAACAGCACTCTACGTTGAAGACAGCAGATCAAAGCAGTGCTCGTCAATATTCTTTATTTTTCACTTGAGGACTTCAAAGTGAGGAGTGTGTGTGTGTTTTTAAAGCAAATGAACAACTGAAAATCCCAAAATGCAAGAAAAGCATTTCAAAACCGTGCTGCGTTTCCCCGTAATCCGATTGCCTGGCTGTGTATCTGAAAGCAGTGGTTTCAGAACAGGTGTCGTGAATTAGGGTCATCTTTTCCGTTATGGAGTCACAAACACCACGGCCCACCTCCATAGAAAACGATGGTTGGGACTGTCCGATTGTCATAGAATTAGGAAAACCCAACGCTGTGCTGAAGCTGCCAAAGTCAGAATGATTCAAAAACAGCCTGGACCCTGTAACCCCACTGACTAACACAGCATCCACAAACAGGCCAGCTTGTGTTCAGGAAACGAAGCACACAAGCAAGCTGAACACAATTGGCCTCACTGCTGCTGGTATTATTATTATTATTATTATTATTATTATTATTAGCCCCTTAGTCTCCCAGCACTCTATGTCTCTCCTAACAATGCTTTGCAGGGAACACATGTTCAGAGCTCTGTGCCTTTCCTGGTTTTTAGCTCCATGAAGCTTTGGGAGGACAGTGCCTGGGGAGCTGGAGCTACAGCAGTGTGCAGAGCGCAGGAACTTGTGAACGAAGTGCAGGGAGAGGAGATATCCGCGCCGGTGTTACTGCAGAATCATTTATCATCCTGGAAGCTGTTGTAATGGATCTCTAATGGAGCCCCCGCTGTTCCTAATGGCAGGCTGGCTGAGGAGTGCGAGGTCGGAGTACACTTTCTTTTTGCATTACTGCACCGCAAATCACCGGCGCTCAACGAGAGCACTTCCCCACTCAGAACGCGAGCTCATTTCTCGCAATCCTGGTGCGTCTGCTGCGGAGGACTGACGTCTCTTTCCTGAGCAGCACGCTGTTCCTCCAAGCTCCTCGCAGAGCAACGCTCTCTTGGGAAAACAAGTCGCTCCCAGAGAAAATATTTGTATTAATAAATGCCACGTAATTGATTGATCACACTTCAATCACGCATTTATTTGTTATTCAATCGTTATTCTTGTATTTTCAACCTCTTTGGAGACCCAATTTGTTTGAAAAAAATGTATATGTGTGTGTTTCTTTATTTGTAGCTGTGATTATTACTGCTGGTTATTTAGAATAAAACAGAGTAAACATGTTAATGTGGGGAGCTGTCTGTGTTACTTTTCAGTGTAATTGTAATTCCATTGTAATTGTAATGGCATTGTAATTGTAACTGCATTGTAATTGTAATTGTAATTCTAATAGCATTGCATTGTAATTGTAATTTGAGCACACAAATCTGCTGTAATTGTAATTAACCCCAGGTCTGCTCTCAACCCCTCCCTCCCTTCTCCTCCATCGCTCCCTCACTCATTCTCTCGGTTTAGCCTCTCTTCCCTGACTCTCCTCTCCCCTGCCAGTCTCTAATTATCTTTCCCTCTCCCCTCCTCCTCTCTCCCAGTTTAGCTGTCTGTGTTCACTCCTCCTGATTCCCCATTTGCATGGGAAGTATAAATATAAACATGAGGCTCCCTTAAAATAAGCCTTCATTCATCCCCGCTGCGGCCCCTTTCATTGGGTGGGAATTTATTAAAAAAAAACATTAATAAAAAGACGACTCAACTAAACTGGTCCCGGGGCTATGTGGCTGTTACCATGGAAACCGCATGACAAGTAACAAGGGATTTGAGGTTTTAATTATTCATGTGTATATATTTATTTATTTTAGCGAGATAGGGAAGGGGCTAACTGTGACTGACTCTCTCTCTCTCTTTCTCTCTCTCTCTCTCTCTCTCTCTCTCTCTCTCTCTTCTTTATTTCTCTATATCCACTCTGAACCAAGCAGCTGCATCCACAGCATGTCAGCAGCCTGCTTCAGCGTATTTAAAAAGGCACCAGAGCGGTGCTGAAACACTACAGACATCGGGACACACTGCCTGGGGTCCAAAACCAGACCGGATCCAGGGGTTAAGGGGTTAATGACGGTGTGCATCGGTTACGGTGCCTTTTTATATGTCTATAGGTTTGCGTTAAATAAAAAATAAAATGTAAAAGGACCTGTTTAAATGTTGTAACGGCGTAATCTAACCAGCAGGGGGAGCCAGTCAGCTTTGATACGTGGGCTGTTCCGTACGGGACCCTAAGCTGCTGCTCAAAGTGGTTGTCTCATTATAATTTAATAATAACACCTGATTTAATATCTATTTTTATACCTCCTTAAGCTTTTTACGCATTATGGAAAACAGCTAAAACGCACTCAATCTCCTTCGGTAAAGAGGTGGGGAATGAGTGAAACACCAATAAATCTGTGCAGTGCTGTGCAGAAATGCAATGCTGAACAGACAGAGCTTCACAAAGCTTCTACTGTCTCACAAGAGAGCAGCACGGGAACAAAATGACTCCAAGACGGTGTGATCCAGCCACCAGGCCACACTCCATCCCTCCCTCCCAGTCACTCAGCTCTAACCACTGGTCCGCTCTGGCTTCTCCCCAGCCCCTCAGCTCTCCCTGCTTCTCTATCTCCCTGACCCTTGGCTCTAGCTACTGAACAGAAAGCTCCCCATGAATGCCAATCACAGCAGAAATACTGAAGCTCGTTTCTCTGTTCTGAGCTCACCGGAGTCCGTTTTTTCGAACAGGCTAATTAGGTGTCTGAAGGGAGAGGTTAAGGGGGCGAGCACAGGGCAGGTCAGGGTGTCAGAGAAAGGACAGAGATCTTTTGAACCCCCGACCCCAGGAACGTGCGGCTGTTCTGAGACCCTGACGGGAGGGAGAGGGGAATTATTCATGATCTGAGTTCTGCGCGGTGGCTGGAGCTTCACTCTGCAAGTTACATAACGATACAGCAAGCTGGGAGAACCGAATGATACTGCACAGCTATGACCAAACGTTTCCCTACAGAATCAGCTCACTCTGCTTCATGAAGACGAATGCAACCTGCTGAATAATGTTACGTTAACATGTTGAATTACACACCACCGCTTTGTAGTTTTCCCAGATACTTCATGTGACATTTTGAAATCTAACATGAAATACTGTACTACTATTATTGCTTCCGGTAGACTTTTGCGATCTCATTTTGTAGTTTCTTTGATGACATGATGTTAAAGATCTAAATGATGTTCATATAGCCAGCTCTTACCTCGTAGGGGGTGAGAAGGGGTTTGGAGAAGGCGGTCCCCCAGTCAATGGAAAGTCTTGGACATGCAATCTGAACCCAGCTAGAAACACAACAAGACAGAACAGCAATTCATTCACGGGTTGATTCTGGAGCAAAGCTTCCTAAACGCCTGCTTCAGGTGGGGTCCTGCTACTCAACTACACCAGCCTGCCCATTCCTGATTCTCTGTATTAAGGAGGTGGTGCGGTCCAGTCATTAAAGTCCAGGGATTGTAACCAGAAGGTCACCGGTTCAAATCCCACCTCTGCCACTGACTGACTCACTGTGTGTGACCCTGAGCAAGTCTCTTAACCCCCTTGTGCTCCGTCCTGCAGATGAGATGTTAAATCAATGTGCTATTGTAAGTGACTCTGCATATAATGCACAGTTCACAGCCTGCCTCTGTAAAGCGTGTGGTGATGGTGGTCCACTATGAAAGGTGCTACATAAAAATAAAGATATTATTATTATTCTCAGATCTCAACTGCAGCAGCGATGGACTCCTTCAATAGCATTTGGAGCACATTTTTCAAAGCAGGGATGAAAGTGCAGAAAAGGCTGAGAATTTGAGGTACAAAGCTTCCTAACCTCTCTGCAAACCGATCTGAATGCACACTTGCCTCGTTCATTTGCACAATCTAATGGATTCAAGCTACCTATTTGAGGAATCCATTTCCAAAACCCACTGCATGTTAACCAGTTTGGAGCCGATTGGGTTTTCAATGGGATTCGAATGCATAGGATTATTGGCATGGATTCATGCAAACAATATCAAGCAAGAAGAAATGTTTTCTAAACGATCAATTACTAAAGGAACAATTCCCTGTGCATGCAAACGCAGGAATAGGGTGGCACTGGAACTGTATTCTAATGAGGAGGCGACAGTGTAGAAGGACAGACACATTTCATCAAAAACAAATTTAAAAACAGAAACAACAGACTGCAAGCAGCTGATAAACTGGAAACTCTCCTCCCTTCTTGTAAGTGTTTGTGTTTCTGAGTCATCACACTTCCAGGTATTGCAACATATGATATTCCTATGAAGATGCCTCCTGTGCTTTAAGCAATATCCTGTGTAAATTTGTGTGATAATAGTTTCATTATTTTTTTTCTCCCAGCAGCCCCCTTGAAAGCAGAAGCTGCGTCTCTCAGGGGCTACCCTAGATACGGATCTTTAGCGATTCACAGACTGACGAGAGCTGTAATAAAGCTTGCTAATGAGCCCGGGCGCATTCCAGCCACGCTCGCTCACCCTCCCTGGGTGCCGTGGCTCCGCAGTGAAACGGAACTCCGTATCCCTGAGCTGCCCAGGGTCCCAACCTGCGGCTCCGCAGGCTAATCCCAGGAGCTCCCGAAACAAATCCACAAATTAATTATTCCCCAAGACTCCCCAAGGACAGCATCGCAACAAGCCAGCTTGTGAATACAGGTAGCCCTATTGCACATACAGTAGACATTTCAACTCTTTTCTACACATGGAAACCTGTAACACAAGCAGGACCTAGTACACAGAGGAACCTAGACTAACCTAGTGTAAATGGCACAGTGACAGATCAGTCATTAATTCCACAGGTAAATGGACAGGTGGAGGGGTTCAGAGCAGCCCAGTCTGAGGAGTCTGAAGCTGTGATCCTGGGAGTCTCTGAGCACGTCCAGCTTCCTCAGGGAGCCAGTCCTAGCGTGTGGTTCTAATAAGGGAGCTGCTGGCAGCAATCGCACTGCAACCAGGGCGTGCAGCACAGACACAATCCACAATAATCCACACCGCTGTTACACTAAACCCAGGGCAGCGTGGCTGACAACCACGGCTCCTCACACGCACTGCCGAGCAGGGTCTGCAGTGCGGACTCCAAACCATCAGACTGACAGCAGCACTACAATAACACCGACCAACAGAGCGGCCCTGTGTTATAATATTATTGTAATTACAGCACCAAATACTTCACATTTTAAAAATATAACTACATCGCATTACCTTTAAGAATACTTTACCATGTAAGTTTTCAAGACTGACTGGCGATGCGCAGTGCACTGAAGCCCACAGGGGAAGCAATGTGCACTGAAGCCTGTGCCACACTGTTAAACTTCCCCACAATCGGCCTTGGGCGATCTAAAATAATTAGTCAATCATACAGAACACGCATCAAACAATATTAAACTGGTAGCAAAACATCAGGACCCTGTTCACAATGCAATTTCTTTTTAAAATCAGACCTTTTGAGCTCTTCAAGAGGGACTTTCTTATAAATATATAGTGTGCTGACACGGTCTCTTCTGGTATGAGAAGGTTTGCTCATGAGCAAGAGGGTTTAAATGAAGACAGAGGGCTGTCTGCACACACCACCTGTTTCTAATCCATTGTAAGAAGAGCAGGGTGTATATTAAAATAGGAATTAGCTCATTCTAAAGGTGTCCAGCTCCAGCTTTGATAGAAGCTACCAATTATCCAGCTAAATTCTACTTGCTACAAATACACCTGCTTCTTCGAACCTCGATGACACATGTCACAATACCAACACAAGACAGCTTGGAAGGCAGGCAGCTTTGCACACTGAGGCCATGTGGTGTCAGCCTGGAGGAGCAGGAACCGGGAGTGTCATGAATAAGGCATGACCCCCCAGAACACGGTAACGAATGCCGTGTCAGGCACAGGGCCCTACCACGAACACCGGGTCACGCGGTCCACCAGCCACATCAATTCAGCTCACACAGCCTCTCCGCCAGCGACATGACCAGGAGGCTGATTAGGGTCATTACTGCAGATGTCCAGCAAATCAAGGATCAGGGGAGGGAAATTAGGAACACCTACAACTGCATTGTCAATAGGGTGTAGAGCCACCATAGGCACCCAGAACGGAAGCAACTCCCAGGGGTGCAGCCAGCGAGCCAGTGAGGTATTTAAACTTGTTCAGGAGGGATACAGGAACCTTCCTCAACGATCACCTCCACTTACTCCTCACATACAGCTTTCAACAGGACACGAACAAGCAGGTTACTGCGAGCATGCTAGCACAGAGAATACGTTCTTATTACATGCAAGCAAAGTCAAATCACCTGCCCACAACTTATGCCCAAAAGTACTGTGCTGGAGTTCAGCCTGAACTAGAACTCCCATAACATTAAAATTGCAACTAGCAGAGCGCTTAGCGAGCCGAGCGGTGTTCGAGCAGGGTTGAGTTAGAGGTCAGCCCACTATTTACACACATGTGTATTTATCGATTTAGCGGCATGAATGCGCTAGCAGCACGCCAGGAAGGCATCAATCAATACGAACAATCACTCAAAACTCTGAGCCGGCAGGCAGGGCAAACTGTGTTGAGACACATTTCAACAAACAAACGTCACAGAGGGACCCATGCACAACCACGGCAGCTGAACTGCTAATTCGATGGAAGTCGGACACACACTTTGGTTTTTTTGAAACTTGAATACAAAATACTGTAGAAGTCATGGCATAGCCAGAGGATTCAGCAAGTGGTTCGACAGCAGCAGCATCTTCACAGCCTGCTGATTTTTCTTTTACAGACTGTCTGGATCTCATTATTAAAGCCAGCACGCCTTCATCAACAATTCATGCTCACTGCACAGAGTGAGAGCAGAATCTCTCCCCGTCCAGCTAATCTTAGAACGCTGCCGAACATTCTAGAACTCCTGCACGCTCGCTGCACCAGTTCACTGCGAAATGCCAGCTGCCGGTTTGTTTGTTAACTTACTTTCTTGAGAAAACTTCCCCCAGCGTTACACTGCCGAGACTTCATAAAATGAGTTTATTAAGCATATAGATTTAACTATAGAAAACGGAAGATGTTAAACAAGACAATTAGACCTAATTGCACCCCCTTTTTTTAATATAACTATGGGACGCTCTGAGGTTTGCGCATTACTGTTTAAAAAAACACAAATGTTCCGGGAGAATTGCTGTGATGGCTTGAGTGCACTGTTCAATACCATTCAGATTTCACTGTGCAAAAGTGCACTTGCAGTACCGCGCTTCTGTCTGTAGGGGGAGAAAATCCACCCCACCCCCCTTAGTAATCTAATAATGCAAGGGATTTGAAGAAAAGGAAAGAAAAAAGAAAGTGCATTGAAAAAAAGAAAGAAATGGATTGCAAGGCATATCAAACAAGCGCGTCCAGTGGTTTCTTTGAAGTGATTCTGTCATACAACATCTCGGGAGGACCCTGAATCCAGGCACTGCATTTAATCACATGTGGCCGACGGCTTTGCCTTTCTCCTGTGAAGAACAAAAACCAAATGCAAAACCAGATCTCTGTGGCAGCCAGATAAGAGGCAGGCAGGCAGCATCCAGCCAGTCCCGTCCCGGCTTTATTAGACACCAAATGCATTTCTCTTGTATTGAACTGCGGGGCGACCTCTGTAGCTGCTGCTGCCTTTCCTTCTTCCGTTCTCCCTTCTTTCTTTTCTTTCTTTTCAAAAACTTTTTGTTTGTTCCTTTTAAAAAATATATATTCGCTCGGTCAAAGGAAACAAGGTAAGCGTAAAAAACAAAAAAAAATGATGAAAAAGTAAAAGCTAATGTTTGCTCATGTGCGGCAGTCACAGAGCTGGTTTCACAGAACAGGATTACTTTACCACTGATTTGTGTGAAACCGTCCTGTAGTTTTTTTTGTTATTTTTTTGTGTCATGCTCATTTTGTGTTACAGCTGTAAACGTGTACTTTTCCCAATGCTTCACATACTCCTGACGCCTCTCTGTATATGAATAATAATTTAAACACAGCACTGCTCTCTTTACAACCACTGGGACCAGGAATCTAGCTACAACCAGGGAAGTGTGGCAAAAACCGTGGGAGGTGAAGGAGTTAATAATGCCTCCTTCTCCTCTCTCAGCAGTGAGCAGCTGTAGGTACTGTAGGTTGAGTCCTGAACCTGTTTAAAGTCTGCTGTGCTAAGAGTATCCTCATAGTAATTGCTTTGTAGCTCCTCATGCAGTGCCATGCTCTCCCTGTGGGCTCTGCAAAGTTACATTAACCCTCCCCACCTAACCCCTTACTAACAGCTCACCCAGACCAGCGCCATAGTGTCACGCTGTCTCTGAGCTGGCCTGCCACAGCACTGAGGTGGAGAGACACTTTTAATTACTGCAGTATATACCCGCACAGAGTCACAGCACTGAGGTAGAGAGACACACTTAATTACTGCAGTATATACCCGCACAGAGTCATAGCACTGAGGTAGAGAGACACACTTAATTACTGCAGTATATACCCGCACAGAGTCATAGCACTGAGGTAGAGAGACACACTTAATTACTGCAGTATATACCCGCACAGAGTCACAGCACAGCGCTGCATACCGGATTTGATGCTTAAGCGGTTTCCTCAGAATGCACAGCACAGCGCATGGAGTTCACTTGAATTGCCTCACTACAAGTAGTTTTGGGAAAACAACAGCAACAGCATTAAGGAACAACTAATATCTTCCACCAGGATGCGCTCCAGAGACTGGGGACTAATAGGGGAAGATGACGGCTGCAGGGGATAGTTACTAACCACAAGAACCCCAAAACTGAATGAGGGACTGCTAGGAGTTCAGCAGTGCTGAGTGGACTTATCTACCCTAGGACTCTATAGCAGTGTTGAGTTCTCTATCAGAGACCTCTATAGCAGTGTTGCGCTCTCCATCAGAGACCTCTATAGCAGTGTTGAGTTCTCCATCAGAGACCTCTATAGCAGTGTTGAGTTCTCTATCAGAGACCTCTATAGCAGTGTTGAGTATACTATCAGAGACCTCTATAGCAGTGTTGAGTTCTCTATCAGAGACCTCTATAGCAGTGTTGAGTTCTCTATCAGAGACCTCTATAGCAGCGTTGAGTTCTCCATCAGAGACCTCTACTGAAATGCTGAGTTCTCTATCAGAGACCTCTATAGCAGTGTTGAGTTCTCCATCAGAGACCTCTACAGCAGTGCTGAGTTCTCTATCAGAGACCTCTATAGCAGTGTTGAGTTCTCTATCAGAGACCTCTATAGCAGTGTTGAGTTCTCTATCAGAGACCTCTATAGCAGTGTTGAGTTCTCCATCAGAGACCTCTATAGCAGTGTTGAGTTCTCTATCAGAGACCTCTACAGCAGTGCTGAGTTCTCTATCAGAGACCTCTATAGCAGTGCTGAGTTCTCTATCAGAGACCTCTACAGCAGTGTTGAGTTCTCCATCAGAGACCTCTATAGCAGTGTTGAGTTCTCTATCAGAGACCTCTACAGCAGTGCTGAGTTTTCTTCCCTAGAGCCCTACTACAGTATTGAGCGAGCCTGTCTGTGCTGTGCAGTGTGTTAGGGTTTACTTGGTTATGAGGACAGGGGGATAGGAGGGAGCTCCTCCAATGGGGGGGGAGGGGATGATTTCCACGCTCCTGACGCACGCTTCAACAGCCTCTGGACCCATCAGAACAATTTAAACACATTTTTTTAATACCTCTTTGCCAATGTTATTTAATATTAATCCGCTGAAGAGGCTACAAGGCTTCAATTGGAAGTTAAAATGCTCTCCGGTGGTCCACTTTCTATCTTTCAGAGCAGGGCGCTTTATCATCACTTCACATGCAAGGCACAGCTCATCTGGAAAGAGGTGTGACGAGGGCGCGTGTGCGTGTCAGAGCAAGAGCGCATGATGCCAATTCAATAAGAATTCAGGGCTGAATATTATTCCCAAGGGACTGGGTTAAGAACAGGATTGTTGCTTCAGCTGATATGGGGAAGTGGGGAAGCTCCCAGTCAGCTTAATAAATCAAGCAGAAAAAAAAAACTTTTCTTTCCCCTCACTGGGACTATCTATGGCTCAGAGATAGGAATTCTAGATTACAATTAAGAGGCTTAAAAAGGTAAAACTGCATATGGGAATTTATTGAACACCAACCGGAAAATGTGCTGGGATATAGATGCACTGTAAAGAGAGAGAGAGAGGGGGTGTGGAGAAAGAGATAAATGAGAGAAAGGGGAAGAGGGGTCAAAAGCAGAAGGGGAGGACTGGAGAGAGAGGGGGAGAGGGAAATGGAGAGAGAGGGGGAGACAGAGAGGGGAAGAGCGAGAGGGGGAGGAGAGCACCGTTTCCTCTCCAGACAGGTCTAATTGATTACTTATGTTTCAGTTTATAATGAGAGTCAATGTGCACTTTGTATCCTTAGAAATACTAAAATAAACTGAAATCAAATTCACTGGCTTCCGTTTTTATTATGGCACTCTGGTTAATAATATCAATCCCATTTACTGCCCTGCTGTATTCCACCAGACTCTTCATCCCTAGAGGCACGAGATCAGAGAGTTTGCATGCAAGCAAGCTGCTGTGTAACTACACTGTGCTGTATGGAAATACTGTGACAAATAAAGTAGCACTACTCAGCATAGGGAAGGCACACTGCAATTTCAATGTCATTTTGTTGAGCGATTGCACACTGCCGCTAGGTAATTTTCCCAGTAAGTGGCTGTTGCCCAGCTCTAACACACAGACCTACTTGACTGCAGAAGTGTGTTTTCGAGCGCCCTGCATTTGAGAACACAAATAGAACGAAGATGCAAGGCTGCTGCATGAGATTGTAAACCAGGGCACACACAGAGCCCTGGTCATCATAATCACACAGACCCTGAAAGGTTACACACATTTGTATAAAAACGGAGAAGTTATCAGGTTACAGCCAATCTCAAAAGCCTAGGGGAGGCTGGGAGAGCGTGATCACAGTTTGACAAAGAATCAAGGCAGTTCTCATGTCCAGTGTGGAGTGACGGACGGACGGACGCATGAGTTTACTGAAATACGATTCCAAAGATTTAGTCAAGCCTAACACGTTACACATGACAAACTATTGGAACTCTTTAAAATAAGTATTACAGGAGATCACGGTCTGCTGGGAAGTCCTGTTGCTCAGTTCAGGCACAGAGAGAACTCTGAATTCAGCAGATTTGTTGTGCCGATTACACAGCGCTGATCTTATCTGTGCCTGTTACTGAGAGAGCATGAATAGGGAACTCAGGACTGGAGAAAGCTTCCCAGACAGGCAGCTCCAGCACACACACACACACACACACACACACATCATTTATTAATGGATAAACAGCTTCAAAATAACACTGTACAAATACCCCAGTGCTGGTCTGACTGGGATCTGCGCTAACCGTGCATCTCTAATGCTTCCTCCCTCCAGCGATACGTAATTGAGCCTCATTTCATGTTTGTAAACTTAATGTTACATGTCCTAGTTTCTGCAAGGTTTGTTTAATGATCAGGAGCTGGTATTGTAGCGAGGGAAACAGAGGAGGGGTGGGGGGGGTGAATCATGGAGAGAGTGCGGGGGAGGGAAGCATCTTAAAATTAGACGAAGGTTGGCAATACACGGGTGACTTGTTTTGACAATAACATGGTTTAGAGTGAGAGAAAGACAGACGGAGAGGAAAGGGGAGAGAAGCAGGAAGAGAGAGGGAGACATGGGTGAGAGGGAGTTAAAGAGAGAGAGAGACAGAGGGGGCAGGGGGATGGAGAATCCAGTGGAGTGATTAGAGCTGGAAGACTGGGAATGGGGGATAGGGGGGCGATCCAGTGTGGCACAGTGGTTACAGATGAGGGGCTGGGAGGGAGGGAAGCAGCACGACCTTATGGTTAGAGCAGAGTGAGCTAAGATGCTGGTACAGTGCAGTATTTCTCGCGTCTCCTGTCTGATAAAGTAGGGCAGACGTATAAATAATTAAATTACTTTCCCCCTGTGCCCAGCCAGGAGGCAGGCTCGCTGACTACACCATCAAAACCCGGGCTTAGCACGACTGGCGGTCACATGACCTGGATCACAGCACTTCGACAGCAGCAGCCTCGCCTCTTTTGATCGGTATTCCAGCCCTTTGCTGCTACTGGCTGTCTGGCTAAAACACCAGAGTCCACAGACCCGCCCCACGCATCAATGTCTCAGTCCGGTCCGGCTTGTGAACTGGCTAACCACTCTTCTCCAGCGCTCTCGGAGATGATTAATGCTTCTCAGGCTTCACAAGAACTTATTCATAAGAATGCTTTTTAAATAAAATCATGAACTGAAATGCTGTCAAGTGACACCTAAGACACATTAAAACACTGGTCAATGTCTCATAAGACGTCTGGACTGTGATGAGACAAATCCTTTACTGGCAGGACTAAGGCACTCTGAAGCAGAGGGACAGGATTTAAGGTGTCCAAGCTATGATAAGACAAGTCTCTCGCTAGCGGAACAATGGCACCGAGGTATGGAGGGACAGGGTTCCAGGGGTCTTACGCGTCGATGTCCTGCAGCAGGTCCAGTTTGCTGGGGAAGATTTCAGAGAGCAGCACTCGAACGAACGGGAGACCGAGGGCCTGTAGACGAGACTCAAGGTGCTGCAGAGAGAGAGAGAGAGAGAGAGAGAGAGAACACAAGGTGTAAATGTACAGCACCTGTACTGTTTACAGTCAACCATTAAACACATTTAATTAGGATTCCACGGAGAGTGTAAATCTCACTCTCAGAATGTCAATGACAAAGCATTTGCAACGTTTGCCCCACAACAGGCTCGATATACACAAATTAAATACGTCAATATCAGGTGTTCGTCAGTTTATTTTATTTAGATTTCACACCTTACAATATGGTTTTGAAGTGTTCTGCCTCTGATCCATTTGAGAGTTTATTTCTTCTGTGCTCTTTGCATGGCAGGCCTGACACGGTGACAGCGCACGAGAAATACAAAGACATGCCATGCAAACCTGAAGAGGCTGGTAAGATGCTTATGAGAAGTAAGGAAATGTTTTGGTTTTTGCTGTAGGTTTTGAAGGTCTTTGGTCAATACCCTCTGCCCTTCAGAGCCGGAAGCAGATCGCAATCCAGTCACGCCAACCCAAACCCGACAGGACGATAAACTGCGGTCAACTGACCACAGTGCCTCTCTGGGTTAGGAAGATGAATCTGTTTTTTGAGAGTGCAGTGCAGTAGAAGGAGGACAGTAGGTTGAATCAGTCATTTCACACAAAGCACGAAAAAGACACGAGCAGCAGGGGGCCGCAGCACAGAGAGGAGAGCGAATGGGGGGGAATAAATCAGGACGTAATGAGCTTCCTAATATACAGTCTTCACCCCCTCCCTGCACGCAGATCAAGTGGAATACACACTGCACTGGTAACTCTGCCCAAAGAGAAGCTCAGGAAAGTCCCTTACTGAAAACACTCTCATTTAGCTCAGTGTGTTAAACTTCACGGTGTTCAGACAGGGACAGACAGAGAGACACCACTGTAAGCACAGCCACAAATAGTTTCTAACAGGGACATGACTTATTACATGAAAACCTAGAGAGAGAGAGAGAGGGCGAGAGAGAGAGAGGGAGAGAGAGCCCCCTAGAGGATAGCACATGGCACAGCAAAGCAGAGGTATGCAGGGTGCTGAGGTAGGGAGACACATCTGTTTTGTTTTTTGGTTCTGGAGCTACTTGCGTCTCTGGCAGGATCTGTGTGAGTGAGGGGGTGGGGGTCTCTCGCAGTCTCAAACCCAGCATCTGGGAGCCTGACGCCAGGGGGAGCTGCCCGCGAGCGCGAGGCTGATCCACAGCGACGGGCCATTCATTACAAAGGCTCCCTCGCAGCGGGGAGCGCGCTCTCACCTGCCAGCCCTCATCCGTTATCCGTCTGCCAGCCCCCCTCCCCTCGTCGACCGCGCTCCCCTCGTCGGCCCCCGCTCCCCTCGTCAGCCCCCCTCCCCTCGTCAGCCCCCGCTCCCCTCGTCAGCCCCCGCTCCCCTCGTCAGCCCCCGCTCCCCTCGTCAGCCCCCGCTCCCCTGTAGCTGGGCTGGATGAGAGATGGGGAGGGTCATACAGGACAGCAGGACAGCCACAGCCCCATGAGAAAACTTTGCTCATTTATTTATACATCCTGAGCGCTCATCTGCTATTGCCAACCAGCTAACCCCAGCAGGCTTGCTTTTATATACTGTATATATATATATATATATTTTTAATAGAAGCGAAAGGCAGAAGCACCTTGAATAAGCCGTTACCTGTCTAGAGCAGACACAAATCTTCAGTGCCAGCGGTGACAGATTAATGCAGGTCTCTCTCTCTCTCGCTGCTTTCAATATACTACATTCATACCTGCCTATCAATATGATACATGATATTCAAGAAATGAAGTTTCTGCTCAAGAGAGACAACTTCCCAATGTTTCGGTATGCTCAACATGGCTTTGTGAAGGGAAAGTGTGTTTGAAAACTAACAGGGCTTGCTAACTACACTCACTTATTTCTATTGAAATCTATTAATGTGCTTGTAATGTCATTTACTACATAGTTAATAACGTAACAGTCTACAATTACTTTCTATTTAGACCTTCAGGCATCGTCAATTTATCCATTTACTTTTCTATATTGTACATGATCTATTTGTATCTAATTTCACTGGAGGTCATTTTTTTGTATAGAACTATTGGTTCATTTGCTTTTTTATTTCTTCTGTTCGATAGGCGATTCTGAATTCTTTTATATAGTCTCTCCTACATATATTATTTTGTTGCAAAATATACCAGAAACAAGGTTGCTAGTTTAGCATGACAGGTTTCTTATGACTGAATATCTATTTTCTCTACAGGCAGGAAGAATATTAACAGAAGCAGAAAGCCTCCATCTTGACAAGCTGAACAAAACAGTACTGAAAACGGCACACGAGCCACACATGTTCCAAGCCGTGCTGTATGTAGGTCACCAGCCGAGGTGCAGCTCATTAAGCTCTGAGCCGCTTGCTCTCTGGTGTCAGTGCGCCTGTCAGACCGAGGGGGAGAGTTACAGATTGAAAACACAAAGCCTGTCAGGAGCTTACCTCTCCCCCGTCACAGATAAAAATAAAAGCACTCCAGGTCACCGTGCAAGCAGCGACTGTGAGACAGATGACCGCGCCGCGGTCCATTCTGAAGACATCTTGATTACGACACCCCCGGGAACAAAGGAACAGCCCTGCCAAGCTCAAAATCAGATGAGCTCTTCTCCAGATACACTGGGCTATATGAGTGTATGAGTGGAGGGGTCCCCCCTCTGTGTCTCACCTCCAGTATCTTGGGGCTCCCCTGCCTGCCCAGCGTCCCCAGTATCAGCCCCCAGCTCTGTGCGCTCCGGGCCGTCTCGATGGCTTGCTTCCTGGTGCCCCGCATTGCATCGTGGTCGTAGTGCTCCCGCGAGAACACCTTGCTGTAAGGATCATACCTGACGAGAGAGAGAGAAAGAGAGAGAGAGAGAGAGAGAGCGAGAGAGAGCGAGAGAGAGAGAGGAACACTGCTGTCAAGGGGCAACACACGCACCTGTGAAGGGACAAGGGCAGCAATACTGCAACACAGAAACTTTCAGACAGATTTCTTGGCACGGTAATTCCCTCAGGTCTGCAGCAGGTGGCGTGTGTGTGCAGCGAGAGACTCGGAGACACCTGCTCTCAGACTGCAGCGGCCAGGCTGAGACAGACTGTCACGCAGCAGGGGTGCTTTCATCTGCAAATCACTGCAGGGACTAATAGCCTTGCTAAGTAATCTACAGGCTTACCACTGACAGTACTGGAACATGCAGGGCATTGCACTGTACTGTACTGTACCGCTGCCAGCAACTGAGGGAGTGGGAGAGAGGGAGAGAGGGAGAGAGGCAGGGTTTCCTAGCGATGAGAACTGAGAGACTGGGAGGGAAGCAGTGGCTCTTGTGGTCAGAGCTGAGGGACTGGGAGGGAGAGAGGGAGGCAGTGTGGCTCTAGTGCTCAGAGCTGAGGAACTGGGAGGGAGAGAGGGAGGCAGTGTGGCTCTAGTGCTCAGAGCTGAGGGACTGGGAGGGAGAGAGGGAGGCAGTGTGGCTCTAGTGCTCAGAGCTGAGGGACTGGGAGGGAGAGAGGGAGGCAGTGTGGCTCCTAGTGCTCAGAACTGAGGGACTGGGAGGGAGAGAGGGAGGCAGTGTGGCTCTAGTGCTCAGAGCTGAGGGACTGGGAGGGAGAGAGGGAGGCAGTGTGGCTCTAGTGCTCAGAGCTGAGGGACTGGGAGGGAGAGAGGGAGGCAGTGTGGCTCTAGTGCTCAGAGCTCAGAGCGTTCGAATCAGTGTGGCCGAGGGGAAGTTTATTCTCACCTGTAAGCAGGAGTGTCAGGGTTAGCGATCATTATCGACTCCAGATGAAAGCGTCCGTCTCCGAGATACCTGAGGAAACACACAGCAGGGTGTGAAAAACCAGGGCTGCATTTCACTGCTGCCAACGCAATACACAGCACACAGAAAACCCACACAAACACATCACACACTTGTTATTTGACAGGATTTGCGTTGATCAGGAAAATCAATCACTGTGCAGGACTCCCACTGCCCCCCACCCACAAATGACAACCGAACGATCACAGAGCGATGGACTGAAGCTTGCAGCTGTCAGGCAGGCAGCCTCGTACACTCTTAATTAAAATGTATAGATCACTGAACGTCCGTATTGTCTTTGTTAGATTGACATCATAAATCGCAGGCAAAAGGATCTGTGCAATTGCCAGACTATTAAGAGGCTGGGTTATTGATGCGGGGCTGACTAGTCCGATGCATATCACTCACACACATATACACTACACTGTACAGTACACACACACATAGATACGCATATACTGTAAAACAGGGAATGAATGCAGCAATGCTTGCATACATACATACATACATATTATACATACATATATATATATATATATATATATATATAATCTCATGATCATGCATATTAATCATAGACTTCCCCCTTTCATTAATTGTAGCAGTGACAGCCACGCATTTAAACAGCTTTTTCCCTGGAACTTGCGCTCATGCTAAACCTTTGTTTGAACATGGCTCAACAGCGCAACCGACACAAGACCCAGAGGAGCTGGCTGAGCAAACGAGCAGTTTATTGGTAGGAACACTGGGTGTCAGTGACAGGACAGGGTTTCCATCACAAGCGAGGGAATGGCTGGTAACTAACCAGTCTCGAGAGTTGGTTATACAGGCCTCCTGTGTCTGATCCGTCGTGGATTAGGACTGCACACCAGCACACTTGCTCAATGTACTGGTTTGATGGCTAATGCTTTTGCAAGGGCACAGTTATGTAGAACACGCTTGATTCAAGCTTCTAATTCTAAGTTCTGAAAGCTGCGTGAACCTGGAAATCAGACCCAGTGCTGTCAGACACGATTGCAATTGTGATGTCATAGTGCTGTATGACATCACAATGGGCTGGAATCAGCAATTTTATATATCTCAAACAGCCAGTTGCCCAATGTTTTGATATGTTACACATATCTTTCTCCATAGTAAAACCCAGGACTGATTCTGTATTTCCTTTATTACACAACTCTGCACTGTCTAACTCTGCAGATCCCTGGGTGCAGGGCTGCAGTCTGCTTTCATCTTATCATTTGCTCAGGCAAGAGACACGTTCCTCCCACAAAACCCTTCATCTGCTTCATTATTCTTCAGTTTAAGAGCAGTGTAAACAAGAGGGCCTGGGAGTCATTAAAAAGTGAATTCCTCAAAGGCTGCAGGCGGGGTGCTCATTGGTCCACACCACAAACCAGACAGGGGCTTCTCTGGTGGATGCAGCACTTGAATCCGGTCAGTCGCCTCTTAAGCTCTCGGTGCTGTGAAGAAAGTCGATGTCCTCTTTTTTGATCTCCGCCGTGCGTTTGATCAGAATGCCAATCTGGCGCTTTTTGCGGCTCAGGCTTACAGATTTCATCTGCTCTTGAAATTCACAAACACGGTATCTGACAGGGACAACAGGTCTGGTCCCCTGTACAGTATATAATTAACCTGGGCAGTCTCTCTCCAGAAGATCCAGCTGCATGGATTAGTCTTCAGCTGCCACATGATGCACAATAACGCTACTCAGATTTCTTATAAAAGTTCACTACAGTAGTTTTGCCGTTTCCCATGGTTATACTGTGCATTTACCATAGTTTATTAATATGCTTTATCAGGGGTGCAAGTCGTTGTGAAAATTGGTGCAAATATGCTTGCGCGCAATCCTGTAAACATCTTCAAGGATGTTTCCACAGGAACACGCCAGCGAGAGAGTCTTCATTAAGCCAATTCCACCGAGCGGGCTCAGGCAATGCCACGCTGCGAGAGTTCCTGCTAAGTAGCCACCCTGACGGATCAATCCTCTCCTGGGCAGCTCTGCTATCAAAGGCAGACGGATTAGCCCAAATGACCCCGTGTTACACAACTACCCCCCGGGGTGAAAGCAGCGTGATCCCACTGGGAGACAGACTACCTACCCTGCTCGCTGTGACCAGCAGGCAGTGGTACGGACTGCATGGGGCAGAACCACATGCAGTAATGCTGAAAGAAAAACTTCTTCTAGACGAAAACGCTTGTCAAAGATTTGATACGTTACTATTACCAGTATTGCCATGTGGCTGATCTAGAGCTTTGCAAGTATATTGGGTCTTCATTGCCCTGCCCATTGCCAAAAAACTGGAAAATGAATCATTTTCATATGCTGAAAAAAATTTTTCAGATGAGAACATAAAAGCTTTCTTGGAGAGACAACTACTGTACACACTGTTGAGACAAACACACACACACACACACGCCCACAAATACGGAATGCTTCAAAGCTCATTACTTCATTACTAAAGGAGTTCTTAGCCATTCTGTGTCAACAGCGATTAAGAGTAATTAAGTACCAATTAAATCCAGATCTGTAATTGCACGATTTACTATGTGTTTGTATGCGCGTCTTGCCTGCCTCCAATCATATTGAAAGGGGAGTCATTGCAAACAAACCTCCCTCAGCTTCAGAAGAGAGGCAGGGAGCCAGCGCATCCTCCCCACACCATGGTTCAGTATGCAGGGAGCCAGCGCATCCTCCCCACACTGTGGTTCAGTATGCAGGGAGCCAGCGCATCCTCCCCACACTGTGGTTCAGTATGCAGGGAGCCAGCGCATCCTCCCCACACTGTGGTTCAGTATGCAGGGAGCCAGCGCATCCTCCCCACACTGTGGTTCAGTATGCAGGGAGCCAGCGCATCCTCCCCACACTGTGGTTCAGTATGCAGGGAGCCAGCGCATCCTCCCCACACTGTGGTTCAGTATGCAGGGAGCCAGCGCATCCTCCCCACACTGTGGTTCAGTATGCAGAGAGCCAGCGCATCCTCCCCACACCATGGTTCAGTATGCAGGGAGCCAGCGCATCCTCCCCACACCATGGTTCAGTATGCAGGGAGCCAGCACATCCTCCCCACACCGTGGTTCAGTATGCAGAGAGCCAGCGCATCCTCCCCACACCGTGGTTCAGTATGCAGGGAGCCAGCGCATCCTCCCCACACCGTGGTTCAGTATGCAGGGAGCCAGCGCGTCCTCCCCACACTGTGGTTCAGTATGCAAGGAGCCAGCGCATCCTCCCCACACTGTGGTTCAGTATGCAGGGAGCTGCAGGTAGAACGCACTGCCTGGTGCACATGCTAATAAGAGCCACTCTCAGCTTCATTGCAAAAGGCACAGCGCTGAACCCAGGGTACAGTGCTGGACTGAGCCTGGCTGTGCTGTTCATCTCAAACACGATTGTACACGTTAACATGTTTATTCTGAATCACCCAGCAAAAACAATCACAGCTACAAATACAGAAATATAACATACAGTATTTTATTTCCCCCCAAACAAAAGGGGGTCACCAAAAGTGGTTGAAAATACAAGGATTAAATATCGACTGGCAAATCATAGTAATTTAACTGCAATCGATCAAGTATGTGGTTCAATTCCATTTCCAGTTCCATTTCCAGTTCCAGTTCCAGTTCCAGTTCCAGTTCCACAGGTGTGCCCAGATTCAGCTACAATTCCATTGACCCTGTAATTCTAAATGAATTCCAAATTGCACAATTTCAATTGATCCTGGCTCTGGTTTCAGCAGCACTACAACACAATCATATAGTAGTTACTGTTAGTAACCCCAAGATCCCCGGGCAGTGGTACTCACACAATGGCGCTGACGGGGCGTTCCAGTTTGGGGGAGGTGCAGCCCAGGATCTCCCCAGGGGACAGGGGGCGGCACTGCGGGACCAGGACATCGAAATGGGGGCGCAACTCTGCACAGGCCGACTGCGAGGGAGAGAGAGAGAGCGAGACAGAGAGTGATGGGGGAGGCAGAAGTGAGCGAGTGTGTGTGAGAGACAGAGAGCACTGGGGGGAGGACGAGAGGGAGTGTGAGATGTGGGTGAGAGACAAATCATCCGTATTCATGAGCTATCAAAAAAAAAAAAAAAGGGTTTTCAAAATGCTCGGACTGTTATTTGTACTAATGACTGTCGTTGTGAAGGTGCTGGGAGGCGCGTTTAAAAAGCTTTTTGAAGCCTGGCCCCTGTCGCTAATCAAACAGCAGAGCGCTCGGCCCCTCTTCATTATTACACAGCCTGCAGCTCACAGCTTTGTTTGAAACACAACGCTGACCCGATTATCAGACTAACGTGCTTTTTAAAAATGTGCTTTTAACATTCCGGAATTCAAGAACAAAAGCCCCTCTCACCCTCCCATAAAGGAAGGACTGCGTTTAGCGAGGCAGTATCAATTTTCACTCCGCGCTCTCACACCACCCCTGGGGTCAGTTCCAGTTCCAATTCCAAATACAGCAGCACGGTTTGATGAGATTCCAATTCCAATTCCAAATACAGCAGCACGGTTTGATGAGATTCCAATTCCAATTCCAAATACAGCAGCACGGTTTGATGAGATTCCAATTCCAATTCCAAATACAGCAGCACGGTTTGATGAGATTCCAGTTCCAATTCCAAATACAGCAGCACGGTTTGATGAGATTCCAATTCCAATTCCAAATACAGCAGCACGGTTTGATGAGATTCCAGTTCCAATTCCAAATACAGCAGCACGGTTTGATGAGATTCCAATTCCAATTCCAAATACAGCAGCACGGTTTGATGAGATTCCAGTTCCAATTCCAATGCTATTTTGTTCAATTACAGTTAAAATCATGCTGCAGTAATTACAATTAGGAACCACAATTATACTAAAAAGCAACAAACAACAACCCGCAGTAACATCTTTATTTACTCTAAACAGCCCAGAAATAATCACAGGCTCAAAACACACAAAATACTATAGAACACTATTTTTTTTTTTTTCAAACAAATGGGGCGACCAAAAGTGGTTGACAAGTCGAGAATAATGTTCGCCTGGAAAGGTGTGTAATTGAACTCTATCAATTACAGTATAATTACAATTACAGTTACATTGCACTTGCGAGAGGTCAGGTGTGAGAGGTGAGGGGTTACCTGCAGAGCAGCCACGAACTGGATGGTGCTGACGAGAGCGATGGAGGCCCCGGGATCGAAGTTGAATTTCAGAGTCTCGATGAAGTGAGAGGCGTCTATCTGGATATCCACGAAAACGTAGAGCATCTTAATACCAGCAGTGGAGTCGATCGGGACTGAGGGGAGAGAGAGAGCGAGAGAGAGTCACAACAGTATTGTTTAAGAGAATTATCAAACAGTTCCTCAAACAGGCTTTGCATGATTATTCCCATCGCGAGCCCGTGTCCCTATGGATCGGCAGCACGCAGGAAACTGAAAACACGCGATGACTGATCCTTTCCAAAAAGGAACCAAAACACACTAAAGAGAATCAATAAACAGCAATCCAATTAACACTAATGCTGGGGAGCACTTTGTCTCTGCAATTAACTGAATAATTAAAGAACATGCTGTGGGTCTGGAGAGCACACAGCGCACCAAATCGATCTCTCTCAGCAAACACGGTCACCTGGGTACAGGCAGAGGAGGGGAGGGAGGGCTGAGATCTCTCTAAGCAAGCAGACAGTCACCTGGGTACGGACAGAGGAGGGGAGGGAGGGCTGAGATCTCTCTAAGCAAGCAGACAGTCACCTGGGTACAGGCAGAGGAGGGGAGGGAGGGCTGAGATCTCTCTAAGCAAGCAGACAGTCACCTGGGTACAGGCAGAGGGGGGAAGGGAGGGCTGAGATCTCTCTCAGCAAGCAGACAGTCACCTGGATACAGGCAGAGGAGGGGAGGGAGGGCTGAGATCTCTCTCAGCAAGCACGGTCACCTGGGTACAGGCAGAGGGGGAAGGGAGAGCTGAGATCTCTCTCAGCAAGCAGACAGTCACCTGGGTACAGGCAGAGGGGGAAGGGGGGGCTGAGATCTCTCTCAGCAAGCAGACAGTCACCTGGGTACGGACAGAGGGGGGAGGGAGGGCTGAGATCTCTCTAAGCAAGCAGACAGTCACCTGGGTACAGGCAGAGGGGGAAGGGAGGGCTGAGATCTCTCTAAGCAAGCAGACAGTCACCTGGGTACAGGCAGAGGGGGGAGGGAGGGCTGAGATCTCTCTAAGCAAGCAGACAGTCACCTGGGTACGGACAGAGGGGGGAAGGGGGGGGCTGAGATCTCTCTAAGCAAGCAGACAGTCACCTGGGTACAGGCAGAGGAGGGGAGGGAGGGCTGAGATCTCTCTAAGCAAGCAGACAGTCACCTGGGTACAGGCAGAGGGGGGGAGGGAGGGCTGAGATCTCTCTAAGCAAGCAGACAGTCACCTGGGTACAGGCAGAGGGGGGAGGGAGGGCTGAGATCTCTCTAAGCAAGCAGACAGTCACCTGGGTACGGACAGAGGGGGGGAGGGAGGGCTGAGGGCAGAGGCTCATTTTTATAACAGTGAGATTTCATCTACAGCTATAAACAAACAGATTCGAAACGGAACCGGAACGATAAACGAAAAAATACATTTTTTAACGGAACGGAAACAAAAAACGAAACTAAAACGTTCTGGAGCGAAAACGACATTCAAGATTTTGTTTATCGATTAATAACGGTTTTCGTTTCGTTCCCTTTCAGCCCGTGTGCTCTCTGTCTCTTTCTACTTTCAAACATACGTGTGGGTGCGTGCATTCGCTGCTGAGTGACAGGCAGGAGATCCAGACGGAGGTTGAAGCTGATACGCCCCCTGCAGGCGAACAGGATTTATTTACACATCAACACACTGAAGAGCTCACGTGACACTACCAGCAATGGCAGCACACGGAGCGCACACAACACAGAACAAAACCTTCAGTCTCTGAACTCATCTTCTCTGTTCAATAATAAACTGACGTTGCTGAAGAGCTGGACCATGGCGGACAAACGGTTAGGAGGATATGTGACTGTATATCTAACATGACATGAATGACCCACAATCTGAAGTTTTAGAAGAAATACATTTGGATAGAATAAAGGAAAATAAATGGATTCACAGACTCAGTACCACAACGCCTGAAGGTTTAAATAGAAAGGAACAGCAGACTGTTACATTATTAATTATGCAGTAAATTACATCACAAGCACATTAATAGATTTAAATAGAGATAAAGGAGTATAGTCACCATGGCATCAAACGCCTAAGCTTAATTCTGTGTCAATTATTTCAATCATATTTCGGGAAATATGAATTAAACGATGTTGCTTTTGTTATTATTGGTAGGTGCTTTTTGTAATCAAACCATGATCTTTTTGAAAACATTTAATACAAATAATAAAAAAACAGAAAAGGCTTCAGATTCCAAAGCGTTTTCCTACAGTCTTGAATCAACTCAACTAAATCAAACAGCTTGCTTTAGCGAAATTGTTTTCTTGGAATTAACAGAGGAGTCTTGTCCTGTCAAAAACACAGGAGATAGTTAAAGGCTGGAGCTTCTTGACTCTGCAGCGTAGGGTGCGACACACCAGTGTAGGTCTGTACTGGCACCTCCAGCACACACACACACGCTGTAATAAACTAATTAGCTGTGTTAATTGGGAGGACGACACAAAACTGAGTCACGCTTTGGCAGCCTGTCTGGGCAGATAGGGAAAGAAAGAAAGAAAGAAATCTGAGTGGTTAGAGTTCTGGACTTCAAAAGGAAGGAGAGAGTGGAGAATCAGGCCCCCCTCCAGCAGGGCTGCCCTCTCACGTGCCTGTACAGACCCCCTTGCATCACCACACTTGAACATGACGAGAGTTCAGGACCCCAGTGGCAGTCTCCAGGGCTCTGGCACACACTAAATGCCAAATCAATATTTCATTTGCAGACCAACCTGTCGTGCTAGAACACCAGAAATAACCTGCAGAATATTAATCCTGGTCTCAGATTACAGCTGCCTTGCTTGAAACCCCATCACTCATCCAATCAGACTATTGAGTTGAGGGTGCACCCATTAAAACCCAACAGCACGGACACTAAGCCAGTAAGAACCAGCACCAGAGCGCTTCAGAGTCCTGGTGACAGAAAGGGCTATGAAGAACTACATATGGCATGTAATGATGCAGAGGGATGGACAGAAGCGTGTCTCAGCGCAGTGTGTGTCTATGCTTTCCACACGTACCATCGTTCAGGTGTAAATGTCAAATCAATATTTTCAATTTTTCATTCACAGAACCTGTAATACCATTAATAATTTAGAAAACTCACCATTCTCTTCTGACTGATATTTATTAAAAAAAAAAAAAACACACACACACACAAACACATCCATACAGAGAGCCACAGTTTTAAAAAGACAACAACAGAAAAGCAGACTCTCTCTCTCTCTCTCAGCCACATCCTCACCAACACACATCAAAGAGCCTCGCAGTCACGTCAGGACCAGCCCTGCAGTTACCCTGGCAACAGGAAGACAAGGGAGAGGGAGAGATGGACAAAGAGGTAGAGGGGAAGATAGAGTCACAGTACCTAGAGGGCTGGAGAAAAATGCTGCGCTCCCTCCCTCTTCCTCCTCCTCCTCCTCCTCCTCCACTTTGTCTCAGCTCAGTGCCGTGTTGGGTGAATGAATGTTTCATGTTTACAGACAGTTTGAGAGCAGCTTGACTCTGCACAGAACCGGACAGCTCTTGTGGTCTCAGTCTGGTTACAAGAGGTCACACCCTCCTATAAACACAGAGACAGATAAAGTGGACTCCATGCTACTCACTCTGTTCCACTGTCGAACAGGAGGGAAAGACTGGAGTAAACGCTTTGTAAATACGGCCCTGAGATTGTAATGGTCAGGTCGATGGCTCCCGCTGGTGTTTTGACCCTGTGCGAGTTTGTTGACTCCCTTATTAAATACACCGTCTCTCCTGAATCACTTTAATTCAATACAAACTACTATTTTAAGCACTGTTCACATTCCCCTCCTCCCCCCTCCCTGTGCGCGCGATCAGGCTGAATTCAGAGATCAGGCAGCTAACACAGTGACCCCATCAATCCTTTCTCCGCTGCTCTGACAATTCCCTCTGCACACAGGCAAAGGCAAACAGTCAAAGTGAAACACACCGCTCTGCAAAACAAACACGGCTGAACCAGCTCCTCCAGCCCCACCTCTGACTGGAGAAATAAAACAAAACACCCACCACATGAGAGAGCTTCCCTAGACCCTGAGAGAGAGAGAGAGAGAGAGAGAGAAAGAGAGAGAAGAGAGAGAGAGAGAGAGAGACACAGAGAGAGACACAGAGAGAGACAGAGAGAGAGAGATAGAGAGAGAGAGAGAGAGAGAGACACAGAGAGAGAGAGAGAGAGAGAGACAGAGAGAGAGAGAGAGAGACACACAGAGAGAGACACAGAGAGAGACAGAGACACAGAGAGAGACAGAGAGAGAGAGAGAGAGAGAGAGACTAAGAGAGAGAGACAGAGAGACAGAGAGAGAGAGAGAGAGAGAGAGAGAGAGAGAAGCTGCAGTCTTACTGTACCCCAGGGTTCTCTCTAGCGGTGAATAGATTTCAGATAACTAAATATAGTAACATACAACTTCCATCACACCTGTAAATTCAAAATTAGAGCTATCAGTGTGAAAAAAAAAGTGTAGGGCTTGCACTAGATACGATTGTGGGTGAAGCAGCACAGATTCTTATAATTTCACCCCGATCTCAGGACTGAGTATCTGAGACCAAACCAGCTGCCGTACATGTAATTGAAAACTAACATTAGTATTAATCAACGATGTGCAGATCAAATAAAGAAATAAAACATCTTTTTAAAGAACGAGTACGAGTGGGACCACAGCCAGGATTCGAAGGGTGAAGCATTAGCGCAGGTCACAGCCCCGACCTCCGGGAAAAACCAGCTCTGCTAAAGCTCTACGTGAATCCGAGCTCCCCCATGATTGAAATCAATATTAAAAAAAAAGGAATTATTGAAAAGCAATTATTTTGTGCTGCAGAATTTGGCACATCACATCTGTTTAGTGGCGCTCCCATAGGGTCCTTTAATCTCAGAGAAACTGGTTAAATATTGCATGTGCTGCGGAGCGTAACAAAGCAATTTTACAAAGGTTTGGCACCAACAGCCAGAGCCCCCAACCCTCCAGCTGATCAGACAGCAAGCCTCGAACCCAGGGCCTCCCCTCCCCAGCTGTACAATACGCACCCAAACCGGCGAGTCGTAGCGTGCACACTATGTAGCCGTCTATAGTGACCGCTCTGTTAAACCCCTTGTGGGAGTACAATCAAATCTGGATTACTGAATTCAAGAGAATGAGAGTGAATGCGAGACAGAGAACGCAGCCACAGGAGATTAAAAGGCTGATGGAAGATAGACAGGCAGAGAGAGACGGAGACGGAGACACATTGATCGGAGGAAGATAAACAGAAGAGCGGACGTGCCAACGATCAATCAGCGAGCAGGGAGAGAGGGAGCGAGAGAAGGGGAGAGAGAGGAAGGTAGGTACAGAGAGGTACAGGGGAAGATAGATATATGAAGAAGGTGAGATGGAAGGTGGAGAGAGTGAAGGGTGGGGGAGAAGGACGGGACTTAAATCCATTTATGAGAGAGTGAGAGAGCGAGAGAGCGAGAGAGCATTGCTTCTGCCACCCATTGTGAGCTGACAGTGAGACAGAGAGCCGAGACTGGAACCCAAGTCTCCAGCACACCCCTCAACCTGACTGCGTACCTAGACAGCTGTGCCCGTAGTGCACCATGAAGTCAGCCCCCAGCGCCCGTGCAGTGAAGTCATCCACGCAGCAGGCTCCATACGTCACATCCCCCATCACCAGCGTCTCGGCACCAGTGAACCTGAGACAACAAGAAGAAAGACAAACGTCACGAACAACCGCCTCGCTAAACTCGAAATTGGGGAGAAAATCATGGGTCAAATAACTGGCCACTCTAAATAAAAAATAAACTAAAAAAAAACTAGCCTACTAGCTTGTTAAGAAAGTGGCCTGACAAGGGTTAGTTATGGTGTAGTTCTGCGGTGGTTGGTATGACAGCGAGTACACACACGAGAATAGAGAACAGGTAAGAAGTGAAATATTAAGGACATGGAGGTGATGTAATAGGACCCCTTTAACTGCTGGTGCCTCCAACAGCCTGTAACCCAGCCAGGGATGGGAAAACACACACACACACACACACACCCGCACACACACACACACACACACAGAGAGAGAGAGAGAGAGAGAGAGAGACAGAGAGAGACAGACACACACACACAGACATACGCACAGAGAGAGACACATGCACAGAGCGAGAGAGAGAAAGACACACAAACATATACATGCAGAGACACGCAGAGAGAGACACACACACACACACACACACACACACACACATCCTCACTTTACTCTTTGGGTCGGTAGGTGCTGCTATTGCTGTTGCTATTTAAAAGAAGCTGAAGCGAAGCGCTCAGACTTATTGAGGCCAGACCGTGCTCTGATATTAATAGCCAGGCTTGACAGTGGAGGAGCTGGGGGAGTCTGAGCACCAGGCTGCCATGGTGATACACAAACCCCCAGGTGAACAACCCCTCATTTATTAACAAGAGTCAGGGGCAGCCATGGAACGGACGAGAGTCACCTCCATCTCTATCCTCCTCTCCTTTCTAAATGCTGCCAGCCAGCAAAATTCCTCAATTCGTATTAATCTTTACTCTGCCTGGGTCCAGCCAGTCTGCTGTTTAACACTGAAGCTACTCCATCATTACCCAATGTTGAACTGAAACTCAATTGTGGAGACTCATTGCTATCCCAGCCTTTGGTCCTGACTGCATCCCTATTGCCCAGTTATGTGGTCTTCACTGGCGTCCAGTTGAAACATCGTTCATGGTGGGGTTTGCCAGGACAGTACGCCAAGCGTGCCGAATGCTGAGCAATTAGCGTGCACGGGCAGAAAACCATGTTAACAAATGCAGTTCAGCTGGCATGCCTGTCTGTCTGCCTTGTGGGAGAATTCCACCAGTGCGCTACATACTGCAAAAGACACCTCATACTACTGGCTTACATCACCCAGCAAATACATCATGCTCACGTACGCGTAATGTGGAATTCATATTCAAACTCGGCATGCAAAAACGCTAATCAGAATTGTAAATGCATGCAAATGATGGACGCGGGACACAAAATGAGAGGTTCGTTTCTACCTGCGCTGTGAATATTTATCAAGGTTTCAATTCATGCCGTTATGGCTTCAGACAACAACCAATTAATAGAATCACTGCTTCTTTGAATCAGCCGCGTCATGTAATTGAACAGTCCCAATCCCTCTGCTTGTCTCTCTCTTCCCTATCTCTGCCCCTCTCCGTCTCTCTCTCTTCCCTATCTCTGCCCCTCTCCGTCTCTCTCTCTCCCCTATCTCTGCCCCTCTCTGTCTCTCGCTCTCTCTCTCTTCCCTCTCTCTCTCTTCTCCATGTCTCTGCCCCTCTCCATCTCTCTCTCTCTCTCTTGCTTCTCTTTTGAAGGACACAATAAAAAGCTTGTCTGCTAAATAAACATTTGTACTTGGTGATTGCATTCTTCTGTCCACAAGGTTTTTTGTGAAGTTCACTGCAGGGAACATTTTGCTCTGTGCCAATCCTGCACAAGCAAGGCAGTGTCGCCCACCTCCATTTGAACACCCCGCGAAACATGACTTTTTGGGGTGTGTTTTTTTCATTAAAGAACGGCTAAAGAATTTTTTTTTTTTTTTTTCAATTCCAGTTTCTTATCTTTTAAATCAGACCTGATGTCACTTACAATTGTGAATGTGCAAGTTGAACCAGTGAATGTAGTTGATTTGATCACTTCTGGGGACCCTATTTGTTTGAAAACAGTTCTATAGCACGTTTCTGTACTTGTAGCTGTGATTATTATTGCTGCATTATTAACTAAACAGAGTAAACATGTTAATGTGGGTTGTTGTTTGTTAATTTTGAGTGTAATTGTAATTACTGCAGCATAATTGTAAATGTAATTGAGCACAATAGCATTGTAATTGTCCAATCACAATCGACCGCAGGTCTGGCATCAGTACCAGGATGCTGCAGTGAATCAACAGCGTGTATTTGAAATATTTGCTTAATGAACTGAGAGAAAAACAGCACAATAAAACGTTAATAAAGACGACAATGGATTTTAAAGCAATGGGTAAGTTCTCCTTTAAGAAGAGAGCTAGCAAAACTGGATTCAATTACAAAGGAAACACTTAAAAAAAAAACGCTCCCAGAGGAAAATTCCAGTCTGCACAAGCAGGAGCGCCACCTGTCACAGCCACTATTCATCCATCGTTTTAACCCACTTGTATCAATTTTCTACAGCCAGGGGTCACCGCATGCCAACGCTTTGGTAAGTACCAGAGACACACTCCAGGCTATTCCCAGCCCTGTGTATTGTCCCACATTTCACACAATCCCTCCCAAACCCAGCTCTCGAGTTAATTACACGAGCGGCCGGTGAACGGCTGACTCCCGCTCACCCACGGAGCCTGACGAACACTTTCACACTCATCACTCACTCACTCACACTGTCGGGGTAACAGTGTGTGTGGGTGTGTGTAGGGGGGGTGGAAGTCCTAGACCAAAAAAAACCAACTAATAGGGATCGGTAACCCTGCCATATGAAACACATACTTTTGTGTAAAGGTCTTGTAATTAAATTCTTACATAAAACGGAGGGCATGCATTATAGAATACATCAAAGCTCCCTTTTGTTACCAAGCAGTAACAGAGCGTCTGACCTCCACAGAAAGCAATGAGAGGGCAGTCACTCGTTACCCTGCGGCGCGTGGCCCGTCTGGCAGGGGTGGCTGGCAGAGTGGGCACAGAGACTGGCTGGCCCTTATCACAGCGGAGCAGAGTTTTTCCACATGGGTACCCAGCAATCAGCGCCCTCGGATCAGGCAGAGGCACGGATGAATGCAGGGATTGCCGTAGAAGCCAGCTGCTGTCCCCTTCAATCCCAGCCCTCCCTCTGCCCCCACCTTTGAGATCAGCTCTCCGTCTCTGGCATGCGAGATTCCCATCCACAGAAGGCACTAATTCAGGCACACGTCGACACGACTGCCTCAACAACATAAACCACTAAATGGATTTTAATTAACAAGCCCGCTTACGGAGTTTACAGACATCTTGCATCTTAATTGCCCTTAATGACATTCCTCTGCTGATATCTCGTTTAAGAGCCTGGCAATAATAACAACGTTTAACTGAAATCGACATTTCAGTTTTCATTTTATTTTTATGGGAGTTTATGTTTTGGAAGCATGATTAATTTGATAGCGAGCAGATGACAATAGAACGTGTCTGAGGGTGCTGGATGGTGCAGAGGATTCTGGTAGAGTGGGGGTGTGTGTGTGTATTATATCTAAATATCCAAATGCATTAATCTATACAGCACCACTGAAATGCTGCAAGTGCTTACCGTACTGCAATTCCCTTGGCAAAACCTGAATAAAACCCAGGACTGCCAAGAAAGCTTGATGAATTACTTCAGAGAAATGGGCAGAGATGCTAGATCATCAATTCATTTATTTAAATCGTTTTTTTGTAAACTTATTATTAGCTCGCTGTTACCTGGAATATCGGAATAATCACATGACTCTCCTTGTGACCCCTGGGACAGTGGGAGTGGTGCAGCATTAGCACTGCGAAACTGTGCAGAGAGCTCCCTTAGAGCGATCTCGCTCTGCAGCCCCCAGGACACGCTGCAGAGAACTGGGATCAAAACAAAGCTGACAGACCAGAGAGAGAGAGAGTCACAACAGTATTGTTTAAGAAAACATTCAAGGCAGATGCCAGTTAAAAATGCTCCAAAGAATTACAGAGTAGCCTGTCCTCACATGAGGGCAATGGCACATGGTTAATAAGGTCTGAACTCTGAGTCCAGCACTCAGCTCTCTAAGCTCTACAGGGTGGGATCAGCAGACACCCTGCACAGCACAAGCACTGTCATTAGAGTGCAGGGACACCGCGTGTATCAGAGACTCTGTGAATCGGGGCGACTGTTTAGCGTGTGCTTGTGTTTGAGTGTGTCTCTCAGTGTCTAAGTGTCCCAGTGTGGCTTCAGGCTGAAGAGGTGCTCCGGACTCCAGCTGCTCACCAAGTGCTCCATTAGTAAACCACTCTGAGCCTGTTAGAGCCTGCCTGCCTGCCTGCATCCCTCCCTCCCACAGAAACAAGGTTTAAATGTGCAGCCTTGCTGCACTTACAGGGATTGGTAAGAAGACTCCTATTCCAGGTTTTACTGCGAGCTGAGATTAACCACAGTCCACATTAGACAACAAGCTCAGGAGTGTCTTATTAAGCTCATTGTAAAACCTGGAATGCATCAAAGTGCTATGAATTACACACACATTAAGCTTCTGCAGTAGGAGTGGATTAATGCCCAATATTAATATTGCATTAGGTTACAGGCAGCCTCTACTCTAGTCTGTTGAATCCATTGAGCGACGGTGCCAGAGCAGAGAGGCGGAGTGTGAGGAGTGGGTAGCACTTTGTGCTGGAAATGGTTCCTATCAAGAGGAATAAGCACACATAATGGGTGTTTTCATACGAAACAGCAGCTGAATGAATCAGTCCGCCACGTATTGCAAAAGAGCAGAGGAATAAATAACAGCTTTCCCTAAATCGTTCCATTAAAATGTAAATTTCCACACACACTGCACAGCGCTCGCTGAAACCCGCCACGGCCGTCCCCATTGACTATACTGTGGCGGGTGTTTCCTGTACATTTTACTTTATTATTATTACATATAAACACATATAATTCAGACTTATAAATCATATTAAAAGGACTACATAATCAAGCACTAAAATTGTTCTTTGAAAGAGTTGACTATGTGCCTGCCTTTATTTTTTCTTGCAATACATTACAATGCTAAAAACAAACTAACTACTGGCGTTGTAATTAGATTTTTCTGTGGACTGGACATTGGAAATACATCTTCTCCGAACCTTCATCGGTTTCAAATCCCCGGTACTTCTGAGAAACGAGGATCAGTAATGTATCGTTCAATCCGCCTCAATAAAGAGTCTGAATCTTCACTCCACTGCAGCTGTGAGTGACTCTGTATAATGAATGTTATGAAACACAAACAATACCGGCGCTCAGACATTAATGAACCCGCTGGGTCCCAGCAGCGACTCTGCAGCGGAAACACAAAAGAAAACATCTCCCAGAAGAACGAGGCTGTGCAGGGCCAGTGTCTCCAAAACCAGCAGGATCCCCGAAACGAGAGAAGGACGACTCTCCGACACCCCCCCTCCCCTCCCCTCCTCTCCTCTCCCCTCTCCTCCCCTCAAAGCATCCAAAAAAAACCTTTTAATTTTTTTTACTCTGCAGTTATACCTCCCATAGATAGATAGATAGAAAGATAGATAGATAGAGATAGATCGATATAAATATATATATATATATAGATGCATAGATATAGTATTTGATCTATTTGACCAAACTAGACCCAAAGTTGTATTCAGATTATTTTTCTTGCTTTTTGGTGACTCCAAGTTCAAAGGTTCATTTTTTTATATTATGTTATTATTATTATTATTATTATTAATTCTACTACAACAGTCTGTGCTTGCTGGAGACCTCTAGCAAACACAGCTGATCAATCAGTCTGCTGGCAATTAATACTGGCGTTGCGGCAACAGTAAATTAACTAATTCATCCTGACTAATTGGATACAGAGTGGATGAGTGGAGCAGGTGTTTCAGTGTGTCAGTGTGTGTGTGTGTGTGCGTGTGTGTCAGTGTCTTGTTAATTTAAAGCGATAGTGCCCCGCAGCACAATATAACTCTACTTCGTCAAACTTGGACTGCAATGTGAGGCAGGGGGGACTGCAATACCTGCGGACCAACATGTAGGAGAGGGCAGCCTAACAGAGTTACACACGATCAAACTCCATTATGGTAGACCCATCACCAATGCCATTTGTCTGTCTGATCAGTTGTCTCTGGAGGACTAACCCTCGGGAGCGTCAGAGCCAATGCGACGCTCCCTCCAGAATCCCCAGTGAAGACCAGAGACTTCGCACAGCCAGGACACGGTCCTGCTCACCATGCGGCCGTGCCTGAACCAGGGGAGACCTCGGAGACACTCAAAGATTTTCGTCTTTTCAATTGATCTAAAAACCAGCGTCATCAAAAAATAAAAATAAAAAAAAAGAACCCTCTTGAGATTTGTAATATTGCGTTCATCACAGCCATCAATAAAACAGACTAATCTACACTGCTGGATGTGTGGTTTCTAGAACCTTAGGCCCTTTATATATTATATTAAAGAAACTAAATGAAACACTGTCGAGTTTGTCCTGGCGCCGCGAGTATCTCAAGGAGATGAGAAAGGAAACTGAGCTGTCAGCCTGATGCCTGACCTGTGATTAACCTGAACAAACACTCAGGGTTTAATTCAGCTTTCTCTAAGCTGAGAAACGGTCATCTCTCCCTAAAAAGAAGAGCAAAAGTATAATAAAACCACTCCAGCAGAGAAACAAACAACTCCTGCCTGAGTGAGTGCGTCACTAGAGTGCTGCTCAGCATCTCCTATCCTGCTCATTACAGAAATCAAGGGGTTTCAATTCAAGGACATTTTCAAAGTGTTTTTGCGTGTGTTAAGGTGCTTTGATTTCGGGGGCTGCTCTTCTGCTCTGGCCCTGGCCTGCCATGGGACACATGTAACCAGGACTAGACAAGCGCTACCAACTCTTACAGTCAAGAACCTTCATCCCAAAGACAAGTCTCTCCTCCAAATCAGAAACCTTTCAAAGCGGAGAAGAAAGCAAAGCAATAAGTCTGTCCTTCTGCATTCAAGTTCCTTCAGCACACGCAACAAAAACACTGCTGAAGTCGTGAGCCGTAATGTTCACTTCACGGAGGGCTTGACCTTAAGAGTGTGTGATGAAGTGCTTGTCTAAATACTGCACTGCACTGCACAGGCCTGAGCTATAATACCAGTCTGAGTCACTGGCACTGTATCAGGTTCCTGCATTGCGATACAGCAGCAGACTGTGGCTTCAGATACAGCAGCACAGAGTCTGTGTGTGTGTGTGTGTGTGTGTGTGCGTGTGTGTGTGTGGGTGGGTGAGAGAGAGAGACTAACGTCCTCCCAGCTTACTCCACAGACTTCAACCCTGACACAACTGGAGACTTTATGCAAGAAACTACCACACCACACAAGAGATCTCCCACAAAGAATATGCTGCATAACATGAGATCACGTGCTAGATTCTGGAGGCACGTTGTGTATGAATAATGTGTTTACTAAGTTCTGCTATAAAATGCACGTTTGCAAGTACCGTACACACATGCATCGAGAAACGTATTAAAATCAGGTGGAAATAAAACTCCCATTCCATAGCAGCTTGATCCATTCCTAGTTTAATAAGACACGCCTGTTACCTATACCCTGTGGCTAATAGTAAAACCTGGAATGGGTGAAACTGCTGTGCAATCGGGGTCTTATTTCCATCCCTGCAAATCCAATAACAAAACTGTCTTTAAAAGACACTGGCAAAGAGCAAGCAACGCATGCATGACGTTAAGATTTCAAAAATGCTGGCATACAAAACAGACTTCAAAAGCACAGAACAGTACGAGGTCAGCCTGCGCCTCAGCGCTCTGGAACGACAATCAAAAGCAAGAACCGCAGACACAGGACGGGGCCGCTTCACGGCACAGGACGGGGCCGCTGCACGGCACAGGACGAGGCCGCTGCACGGCACAGGACCCCGTCTCCATGGAGGATCTCTCACTGTTTCCACTTTCATTCTTCAATGAAGAACGAAGACATGGGGCTCTTAGAGATCAGAATCAATCCTGTCTGCTATTGATCCAGCACCTGGGCAGACTGCCTATTCTAATTGAATGTCTTTTATGTTGTTATATTATCCTGTATTGAGTTGCATCGCATTGTATTAACTTGCTTTGCATTGTGTGTTATGCACCGTTTCTGACTCTGGGTCAAACTACCCCTGCAGGTCATTAAAGACGAAGTAGATTCAAATTTTCATTTTTATATATATATATATATATATATATATTTCACATGGTTCCTTTGCTCCCATACTGAATACTTCCCATTCTTCCTGGCTCAGATTACAGATCATAGAGGCTACTGTAGTCCCTGTAGACAGGGCTGACTACACAGGAACAGGACTTCTATACTTCTCATGCAAAATCGTCTGCATTTAAAGTCCACTTTCAGCTCGTCATTATAAGCAGGCTTCACTGCATAATGTGCTCATTACACTGTCAGGGTGTCTCAGCACAGCAGCTTGTGTTTGCGTGTTTGTGTCTCTGACTAACCGGCTCCCCATGCGATCTATACCATACACTGGCCTGTGGGTTATCAATGACATCACTGCCGCCCACTGGCGACACCTGCTGGGTAGAGGTGGGATGGGCACGGCTCCATACTCCCTCACACATGCGTTCCCCCACCGCTCTCATCCCAGTCAGAGTTTATAAGGCTCAGTGTTGAGAATCAAAAAATTATAATGTAATGGACTGTTTCTCTGCTCCTCCAGCACAGAGCAGAGGGAGGCTGTTGAAAGAGTAGAAGAGCCTCTCTTTCTCTGCTCCACCAGCACAGAGCAGAGGGAGGCTGTTGAGAGAGTAGAAGAGCCTCTCTTTCTCTGCTCCTCCAGCACAGAGCAGAGGGAGGCTGTTGAGAGAGTAGAAGGGCCTCTCTTTCTCTGCTCCTCCAGCACAGAGCAAAGGGAGGCTATTGAGAGAGTAGAAGGACCTCTCTTTCTCTGCTCCTCCAGCACAGAGCAGAGGGAGGCTATTGAGAGAGTAGAAGGACCTCTCTTTCTCTGCTCCTCCAGCACAGAGCAGAGGGAGGCTATTGAGAGAGTTTGAAGAGGACAGCACAGTGAGATTAGCAGTGAAGGTCCTCGAGATCGCATTGTAATGGAATTGGCAGCACTTCATTCTCTGATCGCTAACGAGACTGCTCTGTGTGTGCGTGTCAGCGTGTGTCTGCGGGGGTCAGCGTGTCGGAGTGCGTGTGAGGGTCACTGGGTCCCACTGTGACCGATGCACACCATGCAGAATTTTTATTTTTTTTTAAACTCAGGAATTAAATCTTCTGCACAGACCTGCACTGATCCCTCTGAATCCACTGTAACTACTCAGCACAAAGCTAGAGTGAGTGCAGAAGGCACTGCAGATGAAGGAGGCTTTGTAGATTGATGGCATTGCATTGCACTGAAGCTCACAACAGTAAGATCAGCCAAGGCTCACAGCGCTGTGGAATGTCTAATAGAGCCCCTGCCTGTGCAGCGACGGGGCCTGCATGCAGCCTATGTGAATGAGGCTCCCCTCCACCACCCTGTCCTTGCGTCCCTCTGTCTCGCAGAGTGCAGTCCCAGGGAAGGTGCGTTATCCAGCGCTGCAGCACACACACACACACAGAGACACAAACACACACACACACACACACACACGTACTGATATGCACAAACAAACACAGACAAGCTCACACACAGACACCTCTGCACCAATAATGAACTTGGTTATCCACGGAGGGCAGCTCCAAACCTCAGTACGTTTCTCCCCCCCACAGAACCAAGTTCCCTCGACAGGATTCAAGTGCATGCAAAGAAACGATCTGCAGACAAGCAGCAATTTTCTATGGATGAGAAAAACACAGCAGCATGGAAAATAAAAAATAAAAAAGTTTGGACTTCTCGTTATTATTAAATTCCTGCCGTGTTTTTTCTATTGAATGCGAACAAGTCCTCTTACGAATCAAGCTTCTTTGCCGCTCAAATGCTTAAGCCCATAAATGTTTATATAAAAAGGCATAAATTATGAACAAATCGCAGTGCAAATTGATAGCAATGTGATCGGACTGAGCGGTGAGATGAAAGCTAGAGGACTGATCTGTGTAAATCGAGTCAGCCTCGGGAACACATGCCGCCTTCCTCCCAGGAAACCTGCTTTTATTTCTTTCTATCCTTCCCTAATTCTCTCTACCGCTGGCCACCTCCTGTGTGGCAATGCAAACACTCCATAACCTTTGCATTAAAGCTGCATGAAGCCTGACGTGCGCCTAATTGAACTTCGACATCTGCTTTGTAAATGCCCAGACGCGTTATTTGAATGTGAAATGGTGGGTTGTATTGTTATACATTCCCCTGGCAGAGGTCCCAGAGAAGCGGCGCGCCACGCAGACTCCGCGTCAGCCTCCAGAACGTATTGAGATGAACGAGTGGGGGAGCCTCGCACACAGCTAGGAGGCCTCTCTGTGCTAACGGCACTGCGAGGGAGAACCTGTGAAACAGGGCATGCTTTACCCTGACTGCTGCGTGCGTACCCGACACGACTCGACGAGAGCAGGGCCACGTGAAACCAAGGCAACAGCGACTTTACGAAACGGAGACAAAGAATGGACTGCTTTAATACCGGGGTGTCAGGCGCCACAGGCAGAACATCCTAACAAACACAATATATAACATTGCCTGCGACGCTGGACTTTAAGCACATCCTGTGTATGTATATATATTCTATATAAAGAGAGACATCACTTCCAAAGTTCTACCCCCTCAGCTCAGCTGTCAGTCAGACTGACAGGCATGGCTCAGACTCTGCTCGCTCGCTCTCTGCTGACAAATTGATTTCATTTACCCTCCACCCGCTTTCCTCCCCTTCCTTCATCCAGCCAGCAGTGTTTTGAAAGCCTCTATTTCAGCTCTAACCCAGACCCTAGTTATGCACAGCAGCCTTTTTAAGCTGGCAGCTATCGACGGTGCTGAAGTGGATCGGTATTACATCGTTAAGTGAATAATAATGATGATGTCTGCTTTCCGCTCCGCCAGGCGCGTTACACACTCAATCAGAACTTCTAGAGTCACAGGCGCTGTCAACGCACAGTCACAACTCTACAGAAACACCAGGGAGGGGGTCAGCTTCTCAAAACTGCCCCACGCAACATTATGAAACACTCCACTGAAATGCAGCGTGTCGTTTACAATGTTATTTTCAAACCTGACCTATACTGCAGTCGTTCTGCGTCATGAGCACGCAAACACAATCACAGAGAACCAGCAGTTGAGGCGAGTACCCTCTATCACCCCCGAGAGGGGAGAGGAGCTGGAGAACTGCCATTAATCCCACTCAACCCATTACGCGTGGTCCCAGAGGAAGTGTGTGTGTGAGTGAGAGAGAGGTAGTTTAAAAGCCCATTCGAAACAAGGTTAACTTTGAGGGAATGCTTCACAAGGATAAAGCAATCTTATCTTTATGAACTATTACCGGGAAGAGGGTGAAAATTCTTAACAATCTAACACTGTCTTGGTCTGGGCAGGTCATTAGAACAGCTACTTGAGACTGAAGCATGGTGCAACCCTCCCCCACCCCTCCAGTGGAGCCGAGATGGTACGTTCTGAATCCACAGAATGCTAAAATAAGTTTTCAGGACACAGTCTTTCACCAACAAACAAACCAATCTAGAACACTTTTAATAGAAAGTCCTTCAGCTGGACCTAGTTTTGTTTGCTCTGCAGGGCTGCAGAATTGTTGCGGCCAAAATTTTGGGAGCCGACAGGAGCATTGTAACGTCAGCGTCGGACCCCCTTCTTAGCTATGATTTGCTAATCGAATCTCTTATCAAATTCTAAGTGGAATGGGAATATTAAAGCCTAGCCTAGAACCTTTGTTAATTCTAGAATCATTTGGTTCCGGAAGGTTTGGACATTCCGCTGCCCTGATGCTGTGGTTTACTGTTCATTTCTAGTACTCTAGATTCTCTATGCAGTGGAAGGGGTCTAATCTAATGAAGCGGTCCTGGTTATAATAATATTACATCGATGGAGTGCTCTTGTCAAAGTATGACGCGTTACTCAAAGCAGGCTTGAGCTGAAGCTGGGATATTGTTTTTACTGTGGTTAATAAGTATACTTTTTGTCAGGATGGAAATAAGGCTCCCATTGTACAGCAGTTTGATCCATTCCTGGGTTTACTAAGAGTTTAATAAGACACACTAATAATAATAATAATAATAATCCTAAATACACTTAATGCAAACTGGTCCGTTTTTTTTTAGCACTTAGTAAAGGTGTAAAAACAGGGAGCTTAGCAAAAGCAGCTCAAGGCGTTACACAGCAGTCTGCCCGAGAGCCGGCATTAAAAGGGTCTGTGAGCGTCGGGAATATCGTCTTTTATTATTATTCCGGTTCTCTGGCCGAAGCACTTTAGGTGGTTTTGTTAAGTGGTGTCTGTAAATCGCTCGGAATAATCCAATTCCATCAGATCCAATTCCCACATCCGGGCCTCTCCCGCTTCTCCCACAACTTAACCCTCGCTGCTCCACAAATTCCCAGCCTGTTCCGCACAACTCAGTCGCTACACACACTGAAGGGAGGATTCAGAATGCATCTTCCATCCAGTCATCCAAATTCTAGTATCAGTTCCAGAGACGGAAATAAGACTCCCATTGGATAGCAGTTTGATCCATTCCGGAGCTTGTTACCTGTACACCGGGGCAGATCAAGCTCGTAGTAAAACCTGGAATGGGTGAAACTGCTCTGCAATGGGAGTCTTGCTTCCGTATCTGAACTCAAAATACAGATCATAAATCTGTATCGTACCAGTCCTGACCTTGCTGTTTGTTTCTCTGGAGATCTGAGCATCATCACAATCCAAGAAGACACACTGGAGGCCAGATCCTTCGAAGAAAGTTCTTCCTAGCGTGCTTGTATTTCTCAGATCTGGCCAGATCGCAGGGGCATACTGGAGTTAGTCTAGCCTGACAGCAATCTACAGCACGTAATAATTAATTGTAATCATTCTCATCACGCAAGACGACCGTGCTGAACGAGGAATCTGTATTGACGTCTTGTTTCTGAGCTGTCCTGCAAAGCTGCTTCAACTGCCAGAGCTCCGAGTGCTAGATAATAAATTGATCCTGCAAGCTGAGAGTTTATCTAATATGTATTAGCATCGGGATACACAAGGGAGGGAGAGAGAGAGAGAGAGAGAGAGAGAGAGAGAAACTGAGACACTGTCCACTCTCTCCTGTACCGATGCACACTGAGAAGCAGGGAGGAGTCCCTCTCTGCAGAGAAACAAACACAAAAAGAAACAGGTCCGTGCGTAACACACAGAATCCTCAAAGAAGAAATCCCATGCCAGCGCCCGCTGCAAGCGACCACCCCCTAGATGCCAGCCCTGCAGGTGCCCTCTTGAGCTCACTGGCTAGTGACCCGGGGAGGTGACTCAGTCACTATCCCCCAGTGCAAAGCTTGCTCCAGTTTCAAAATTAAAAAAAAGTGTTTATGTTTCATAGAGAGACATAAACAACTCTGAGTGTTCATTTCAGAAGCTGCTACACATGACTTAGTCTAGAGAGCGCTCAGTGCTGTCCTGGGGATCTGAGAGCCAGCGAATTCAATACAGTCTAGTATACAGAGCCAGCTAATTCAATACAGTCTAGTATAGAGAACCCAGTGCTGTACTGGGGATCTGAGAGCCAGCTAATTCAATACAGTCTAGTATAGAGAACTCAGTGCTGTACTGGGGATCTGAGAGCCAGCTAATTCAATACAGTCTAGTATAGAGAACTCAGTGCTGTACTGGGGATCTGAGAGCCAGCTAATTCAATACAGTCTAGTATAGAGAACTCAGTACTGTACTGGGGATGTGAGAGCCAGCAAACTCAATACAGTCTAGTATAGAGAACTCAGTACTGTACTGGGGATGTGAGAGCCAGCAAACTCAATACAGTCTAGCATAGAGAACTCAGTGCTGTACTGTGGATCTGAGAGCCAGCTAATTCAATACAGTCTAGTATAGAAAACTCAGTGCTGTACTGGGGATCTGAGAGCCAGCTAATTCAATACAGTCTAGTATACAGAGCCAGCTAATTCAATACAGTCTAGTATAGAGAACTCAGTGCTGTACTGGGGATCTGAGAGCAGCTAATTCAATACAGTCTAGTATAGAAAACTCAGTGCTGTACTGCAGATCTGAGATCCAGCTAATTCAACGGCAGGAGTGCTAGTTTGGCAGATCACCTCCCAACCCAGCGGTTTCATTATTTATTTTTCACGGGGCGGTGATAATTAATACTGCCGAAGAAACGATGCTATCGCACCTCAGTGCAAAAACGAGCTCCCCTTCTTTCCAAACTCAAAGACTGCTTTAATTAACGACCATGCAATTTTAATTAAAAAATGCAGCGCGCGGTTCCGACTTTCTTGTTTTTAATTATTGCAAAAGCCCATTCCTGCCAGCTATCAGGAATAAAAGGCAGGAGAGGAGAAAAGAAAAAAAAGGACAGGAATAGCCAAGCTGGCTGTTCAATGAGATTTGTATTATTATCATCATCATTATTAATGTGTGCTTTTTTATCCTCCTCGTTATTTTCAAATTCTGCTTGAATCAGCCAAACAAAACAGTTCTAGTGTATGCACTGCCCACAGTGAAATGACAGTCAAAAAATAACTGGGCTACCGGCTGTGCAATTAGCTAGATTAATGCCCTCAGTTCACACTTAACAAGGCCATGTCGCAGGTCTGGGATTTACGTAAGCAAACCATTTCATTTTACTTCCCCGAGATAACCCCGGGAAATTATAACACAGCGCTGTGCTCCCTCGAGTCTAGCGCTGCTCGTTATATCTCAGGTCCAGTCACTGCGGCAGAAATGCGCTTTAGAGGAGACAGAAGGAGAAGCTAAACGCCCCACCTAGACCTGAAGCTGGAAATGGATTCCACATGGGGGCGCCACTGCGCTCATGGGTTGAATCTGGATCAGTCGGGGTATTATTAAAACGGAACACAGTGAAGGAAGTGAACTTAAAAGGGCTGTGATCATAAGAAGGTCTGGAGAACATGAAGATCGATTGTGGAATCCCTTCAAACGGGGGCTGACGTGGATAGGGCTGGTATCAGGATTTCAAAGGCTCAGACAGGACCCCTCGCTCCTCCCCTGGCAGACGCACTTCTCTGAATTAGCAGGTGTGACAGTGAAGGAATCTCTTACCTCTCGATGATGTCAGCGACAGCGCAGGCGAACATCTGGAGTCCCTCCGGCATCTGGAGAGCGACTGGGAAGAGAGGAGCGCGAGACAGCGAGTCAGAGAGAGAGAGAGAGCGAGAGAGAGAGCAAGAGAGAGAGAGACAGAGAGAGGGGGGGGGGGGGGGGGGCTTCACGTAACAAAGGGAGCTTTTTATATACTGTAGGTCAGACACCATGCTCAAGTGCAAAGGCAAATTTCCAGACAAGAATACAGTCCTTTAACAGTACAAAACCAGAAAGAAACCAGACTATTTTTTTATTATATAGAAAATCTGCCAGCTCAAGTGGCCCACACTCTGTGGTGGTTGATGATAATGACACATAAACCACATGGGAGGTGTGCCATACTCAGAATTTAAGAAGTACGTATCAGCCAGTATTAAATGTGTTGATTTCAAAACAAGAAAAGCGGTCCTTCCTTCACCTGAACAACTGTGTACCAATCAATGGCAATTAACGTTCCTAAAAGCAGCAACAACGTGGCGTAAGAGGGTTAGTAACGCCTGTTAGTTCACTTGAGCAAGAACGACCCCTAACCTTTGACCCTGCTACACAACATGGCTTGACACAAAGCCCACAGAGAACAATTATTTCAGGATTCAGGTGAATGTTCCACCATTCGTTCATTTTTCATTAGCTGAACAGAACATGACTTAAATAAATGAAAAATTTCACCCATTGCTGTAACCAGGTATCTAAAGACAAAGTAAAAAAAACACACACACACACAACAAGCAGATGGACAGCAGAACAGGGGCCTGGGAGAGAACAACAAATACAATGTGGATTAGAAAGCCTTGTTTCTAACACCATTACAGATGTGTTGTAAATGAGCACAACCTCTCCATGACTGTGTTATTCACAGCCCTACAGAAAGTGTTGCAGCCCCCCCGCCCCCCGCCTCCCGCCCGTGCATTAGTCACAGGCTTCACTGCCGTCTGGGTGACGCTGGTAATTAAAAGGTGTCAGAGCCATTCCCTGTCATCTCCGATTATGAAGACCGGGTAAGTAAGTGTTAGAGAGGACTCAGGTGCAGGTTGGGAGATATGAGACCTGCTTGCTATTTACAGAAGACCACGCTATATAACCCATTGCATCCTGGGACATTTTGCTGTTGGTCAGACTGCTGGTTCTTCATGGTTTTGGGTTTTTATATTTACAGGAACTGTTGGCAGCTTATGCTCCTAGTCTTGTGCACTTGAGATCAGAGAACGCTGAACTTTTGGAAGCTCCTAGAACTCGTCTTCAATCAGGAGGGGCGAGAGCCTTCAGTTGCTCTGCTCCCTGCCTCTGGAGCTCCGTCCCGAGTCCTGTCGGGCATGCTGGCACACTGGAATCTTTTCAGTTGGAGCTCCGTCCTGGGTCCTGTCGGGCATGCTGGCACACTGGAATCTTTTCAGTTGGAGCTCCGTCCCGAGTCCTGTCGGGCATGCTGGCACACTGGAATCTTTTCAGTTGGAGCTCCGTCCCGAGTCCTGTCGGGCATGCTGGCACACTGGAATCTTTTCAGTTGGAGCTCCGTCCCGAGTCCTGTCGGGCATGCTGGCACACTGGAATCTTTTCAGTTGGAGCTCCGTCCCGGGTCCTGTCGGGCATGCTGGCACACTGGAATCTTTTCAGTTGGAGCTCCGTCCCGAGTCCTGTCGGGCATGCTGGCACACTGGAATCTTTTCAGTTGGAGCTCCGTCCCGAGTCCTGTCGGGCATGCTGGCACACTGGAATCTTTTCAGTTGGAGCTCCGTCCCGAGTCTTGTCGGGCATGCTGGCACACTGGAATCTTTTCAGTTGGAGCTCCGTCCCGGGTCCTGTCGGGCATGCTGGCACACTGGAATCTTTTCAGTTGGAGCTCCGTCCCGAGTCCTGTCGGGCATGCTGGCACACTGGAATCTTTTCAGTTGGAGCTCCGTCCCGGGTCCTGTCGGGCATGCTGGCACACTGGAATCTTTTCAGTTGGAGCTCCGTCCCGAGTCCTGTCGGGCATGCTGGCACACTGGAATCTTTTCAGTTGGAGCTCCGTCCCGGGTCCTGTCGGGCATGCTGGCACACTGGAATCTTTTCAGTTGGAGCTCCGTCCCGGGTCCTGTCGGGCATGCTGGCACACTGGAATCTTTTCAGTTGGAGCTCCGTCCCGGGTCCTGTCGGGCATGCTGGCACACTGGAATCTTTTCAGTTGGAGCTCCGTCCCGAGTCCTGTCGGGCATGCTGGCACACTGGAATCTTTTCAGTTGGAGCTCCGTCCCGAGTCCTGTCGGGCATGCTGGCACACTGGAATCTTTTCAGTTGGAGCTCCGTCCCGAGTCCTGTCGGGCATGCTGGCACACTGGAATCTTTTCAGTTGGAGCTCTGTCCCGAGTCCTGTCGGGCATGCTGGCACACTGGAATCTTTTCAGTTAGAGCTCCGTCCCGGGTCCTGTCGGGCATGCTGGCACACTGGAATCTTTTCAATCACATTTAAAAACCTATTTGTTTGAGTTAGCTTATTTTAAAGCGCCTTGGGATTCTCTGCATGAAGAGCACCATATAAAACCAAACTGCATTGCATTGTCCAAGTGAGTCTGATCTACAACACATGCAGTGATTAGTAGAAAATGCATGCAAATAACCTTGCATAGACCACAGCAGACACACACACACACAGGATTGGAACAGTACCTCAATTCTCGGATTGAGGGATTTCTATTTTTGTCTCCAAGGTGCTTCGTACTGCCATCACAGCCCCCAGGCGCTGGTGTTAATATTCCTATTGATTGAGCCTTTGCGTGAGAACACACTCCCTCCCAGGGCCTGAAGAGGTTACCTTCTTCCCTCCCCAACAACCAATTAAGACATGCAACAACTAAGGACCAATGAACAAACAGCTACCTGCCAGCCTCGTAGAGCCGTGCCAAGCCAGGATGCTGCGTTTCCCTGGGGACCCTACAAACTGTAACACCACCACACACACACACACACACCTCTCTTCACTGACAGTGGAATTAATCATCATTAAACAGTAAATTAGTTTCTCCACTCAATTGTGGCAGCCAGGCCAGAGCTTAGCGCCTGGTTTAATAAGGAACCGATCGTTGGAGAGCCACTCAAGCAGCCCACGTCCTCACGTTCTTAGATGTTTTAGAGAAAAACAAGGGATGCATGAATGAAGGATTGGTCGATTGTGCTCTGCATTACACGGTCTACAAAAGTACTGCACTGTACACTTTAAAAACGATTCTGCAAGACAAACAGGCGGCTAATACAAACTACAGGGGCAAATCAAAACGCCCGGCCAACGAGACACAGCCCAAAACGTTTCCCTGTCAAACAGAATTCCCATTCAAATCTCAGAGAAGTAAGCTCAATTGTAACAAACAGGACTGAGAAAAATGTGTTTAGAACGGGTAACCTGTGAAAGAGGCAGGTGATCAGTTTGCCTTTCGAATCTAGGTTTAACGGCGTGATGCATCAGTAACTAGGACGATCATCTCAAGCCTGCAATTGTTTTTACTCTCCGTGGTATATTTGAATCCAAAATGTGTCTTTGATGGCACCTGCTAGGCCCCCCAAGGCAGGGACAGAGGATTGCAATGGGCTCTGAAGGCCACGGCTAAGCGGTGATGTCGTGGGGGAGATGCCCCTGCTCTGTGATTGAAGCCGGATGGTGCAAGAGGGCTCCGAGCAGGAGGAAAGGTTAAGCTCTGTGCTTCACCTCACCCGAACAGACAGCAAGGCAGCTTGCTCATTAACTACAAAGGGCGAATATATTAAGAGCGAAAGGTTACAGCACCCAGGGACACAGCAACAGTGTAGCATAACTGACAATCCCCGATTCAGGGAGCACCACGCAGCGTGGGGGTGAGTGTTTTGTGCATCTCTGTGTAAAGTGTTTTCAACAATGCATTGTTTTTCCTTTGATGAGCCCTGCGTTGTCTGTGTCACAGAAATCTATTATTCAATGGAATCCGGATTGGTGCGACGTCAAGGGTTGTGAACCGCCTGGGAACACGCTTGTCATTCCTCAGGAGCGTCTGCAGTTATCATCTCTAATGACAAAGCTACTGAGCAACCCCTTGAGATGACTTCCAAGCCCCTCCGTAGGTTAGAGAAGCCAGCATAATTTCAGTAAGCTGAGGTGTGCCCGAGGCAAGAGCCTGTTTGAATAATTGATCTCCACAAATGGAATGAGATCTGTTTGCCAGGGTTCCGGTATTCACTCGCTTGGGATTAGCTACGGTCAGTCCAGCGTCCTTGTGTGCATGGGGGGGGGGGGGGGGAGGAGTCTGGCCGGTGCAGAGAGACTTTGCCAGAGGGCTGGCAGTAGGCACTCAGTTGGCAGGTGCTTCTGCACGATTGAGAAAGCACCAATCCTTTATAAAAGTGCACCCCCAAAGTTTCAGAAGCACTAAAGGAGCTCATCAGACCCGAGGTCAATCACAACTGGAACTGTGCGATTTGTAATGAACTGCAGTTACTATATAACTGTAGCTGAACCTTGAACCTGCGCATTTGTAATTACACCATGGCACTGATCGATTACAGTTCAGTTACGCATTCATTTGTCACTCGATCGTTCCTCTTGTATTTTCATACACTTTTGGGGACCCCGTTTGTTTTATATTTTTTTTCTTCAAATAACAGTATAATACAGCGGGTGTCCAATCCTGGTCCTGGAGGGCCACTACTCCACTCCGGGGTTTAACAGGAACAATGAGATCATGAACTATTTCAATATCTGGATGGAGGTGAATTGGTTCAGTTAAACACTTTAGAACTGGGTTGGAACAAAGACCAGGAGTGGAAAGGACAGCTTTGGCCGCCCCTCATGTAATATATTCACAGCCCTAGTGATCTGTCGACATGGGTTTTTCCCTTCACAATGGACGCTCACCAGGTAACTTCCACCATCAGCGCGAGTCGGAGGGATCGATGTTCTGCGTCTGAAGGAAATGAACTAGTCTGGTTTTCAATGGAGTCCCAGCAGGCAGATGGAAATGCATCATCATCATCATCATCATCAGGACCTGCCCTCTGTTTGAGACGAGGTCCCCTATTATCCCCCTATGATCCCCGTGGCTTGTTGATTTTTTTAATTAGCCTCGTCCCTATATTGGAAAGTGAGCTCCTGAGAGGTCAAGGCATTGCACGTGTTAGTGTGTCTCTCCTCTTCACCGCCTCCCGGGAACGAAGGCAGCTTCTTAAGGTTCCCTGTGACACGCAAACCTGTTTTCCTTCACTGGAGCAATTAATTATAAGCAGCTCACTAGCACCTCAGCGCACCGCGTGGGGAGAGAGAAGCCTTTGTGAGCAGAGCAGCTAGAAGCACCTAGAAGCACCGAGACTCCTGCCACACGCCAGGACTGTACAGCAAATCACAGGGGAGCGCAGGCTCAATTCTGCAGGCTGATCAATGCTACGCGGGGAGGGGCACAGCAATGTACCTGAACCGAGCCCCACTGTTTAATTTAGTGTAAGAAGTTCTGCAACTAAAATGATCAGAATACACCTAAGAAAGTTAACGAACATGAATAGGCCATACGGCCAATCTCAGCTCATCCGGTTCCTAGCAGCTGATTGATCTCAGAACTTTGTCAAGTTTGGTCTCAAAGGATCCAAGTGATTCTGTCTCAACAACACGACTAGGGAGCCCATTCCATATACACTCGGCACTCTGTGTGTGAAGAAGTGTCTCCTTCCCTCTGTCCTAGTCGAGCTCCAATTACTTTCCAACTGTATCCTGTGTGTGGTTTTGTGCTCTGTGCGGGATTGGGTTAACGAACACATTTTCCATTTGCCTGCTGCACAGAAAGTGAATCTATAGTGTGGTGCCTGGATAAGTGAGCTGCACTGGAGTCAAACGTGACAGCAAAACAAAGGGACTGGCAAGAACGATTACATGAACATGGCAATATTAGATACACATGTACGTGGGGGTTTGCAGTATTTTTCAAACACGTTGTGGACCTTTAAGCTGTGCAGACGGTTTTCTAGATAGCCGATCAATCCGACTGTATTCTGCCAGCATGTTTGAACACATTTAAACATTCAATAAGGAGGTGTGAAAATCCCTCAAGTGCCGTAAGCTTCATTTACGCAATTACTAACACCAGAAAAAAGCGAGATGACAACAGATGACAAGCCAGATTACCATGACAACATTTTAATGACTCATCGCAGATACTGCAGCACACAACTTTAACCACTGAGCTACTCAAACCCACTGCCTTCCACACTGCAGCCCAGCACTACAACCACTGAGCTACTCAAACCCACTGCCTTCCACACTGCAGCCCAGCACTATAACCACTGAGCTACTCAAACCCACTGCCTTCCACACTGCAGCCCAGCACTATAACCACTGAGCTACTCAAACCCACTGCCTTCCACACTGCAGCCCAGCACTATAACCACTGAGCTACTCAAACCCACTGCCTCCCACACTGCAGCCCTGCACTATAACCACTGAGCTACTCAAATCCATTGCCTCCCACACTGCAGCCCAGCACTATAACCACTGAGCTACTCAAACCCACTGCCTCCCACACTGCAGCCCTGCATGGCACTTGCTGTGTGGGTTGCTGTGCTGTGAACAGGTGTTTCTGTACCTCTCCTGGCCTGGGCCTGCCTCACCCTCCACACTGTCTTGGGGATCTCGAAGTTGTAGTTTTGGGGCAGTGCCTTGACGGCCTCCTGCAGTTCCACGTCATTCAGAATCTCGGCAGGAATCTGGTTAGCCACCCGTCGCTGGGGTCCTCGGCCTGCCAGGGAAACAAACAAGACATTAAAAGAAATCGCTGAATGCTTCTGAATGCTGGGAAGAAACACAGGTTTCAGAACAGGACAAACACATCTTTTGTAATCCTCTCTATGGCTTTCCCTGTAGCACTTTTACAGCACATAAAAACATGAAGCTCAGTACTGTGATGGGTTAATGTAAGGTAATGAAATACAAACAAGCAGAAGCTACAGCTGGGATGCACTGACACGTCCTTCTGAAGACTATCATGCCTATTTGTTACTGACTCGCACTTTGAGATCGGTAAACGATGGCCTCTTGGCAGTTCCAAGAACTCCATTAGAAACCTGCAGAGCGAGAGCTTGGAGTGTCCGAGCTCCTGCCCTTTGGAACTCACTTCCACACTGGATCCGGAATGCTGAGTCCGTCAGGGTTTTTAAATCTAAGCTCGAAACACGTCTCTTTGATTTGGCCTCTCGCTAGCAAGCAGTTTGAATGAATCATATGCTGCTTTACATTTTGGAGATAACAGTTCTCCAGTTATGCCAGCATTTGCCAGAATCGCACTTGTGTAGCGAAGCAAGGCCAGCAATACTTTAAGGCAGACATTAACACCAGGAGGATTTGAACTGGCACCATGGCAGCGTATTTTACTGCTGCTGCAGCTGCACACATTACATTCTTAATATTATTGAAGAATCAATCTAAGTATGTCTTTCTTCAGCCCTGATGTTAAACTATGAGCAGCAGTTTTGTGGGGGTTGTTACTGGAAGTACAGGAATGGAAATGATGCCCCTTTCACACTGGCACTGGTCCTGTCTACCCGGGTCACAATCCCGCGTAGTGTGAAACCACGTACCTGGGTCAGACCCGGGTTAGCAGGTTGATCCATTCCTGATTGTACTATGAGTCTAATAAGACACACCCGAGCTTGTTACCTGTACACTGTGGCTAATCAAGCTCACAGTAAAACCTGGAATGGGTTAAACTGCTCTGCAATAAGAGTCTTATTGCCATCCCTGTAGTAGAAGCATTTTTATGAAAATGCTCTGTAAAGTCAGCGTTGTGTTACGAAAGATTCCCATATCCCTTACATTAATATAACACACAGACACCACATCAATAACCACTTACAAGAGCCGCAAAATCGTATTGCTTTTTTCTGTTTTATTGTTTACTACACAAAATAATCAAAGATTCATTTTCAAGATCTCATGTCTGCATACACGTGACGCCGCCTCAGCAGCGATTACACAAGGCTATAAACACTCTCTTATATTTGTTCTGTAACGTGTTACCCGTTCGCATTGCTGTAAACAAACTGAATTAATAAAATATATACCTGCCGGCTTCTTCGCTGCTGTGATCCGCGTCTCTGACAAGGGCGCTGCCATCGCTCCAAACAAAAACACATGAGACACTGAAAGACGAAGCCAATCGAGGAGGAGAGCGCTCACCCGCTGGCAAGTCCGGTGAATCGAGAAAGGAGCAGTCGAACTGGGAAAGCGTACCGTGCACACGTTTGAATGGTCGTGCCATTGATATACAGTAGTTACAAATGATTGTATTTGACCGTGGGTGTGTAAATGTGGGCGGGGCTAGCAGGCGAGTTAGCCGAAATGTTTTCAACGCTGTAACTTTGCTTACAGCCTACAGCAGTAACCCATTCCCGGTTTGACTGTGAGTTTAATAAGATTCACCTGAGCTCTTACCTGCACTGTAGCTCATCAAGTTTGTGGTAAACCCGGACTGGGTGAAACTGCTATGCAGTGGGATGCCAACTGGCCCCATAATTCCGGGACACTGTAAGACAGGTCAGGTTTGTAACTCGCCTCTAAAATAAATCGCTTAAAAACTACAAGTGGGTGTGAAGCGCGTGAGTGGCTTCCATAAATGTGTTTAATTTGCGGTAGCGGTTCTATCGGGAGCGCATCATGTATTAAAATCGTATTGCTATTGTATAAGGTAAACAATGTCTGTCAAAACAGTGCAATTCCCTCGTTAGAGAAAATGTTGCAGTCGCCCACATTCATTCTCGTTTAACCTTGTGGTTAAGTTTGTGTTTACTTAATATTTCTTCCTGCTTCACACAGTCCCGCGCCAGTCAGACAAATGCAGCAAATCAGCGAGCTGTATCGGTCTGACTCTGATGGAAACGCTCCTCACGGGAAGTCATTCCCGCCCCCGGACACATGTGCTTTTAGTAACTAGCTAGCAAAACAATTCAATTCATTTAAACACAGGTCACGCAATTCACTCTCAGTGTGTGCGTGTGTGTCTCTGTCTCTCCGACAGTGTTTAGGTGTGTGTTTAAGTGGGTGTGTAAGTGACTCCCCCAATCCGCTTTCTAACTAGATTCCCGGGATGAAGTTAGAAGCAGAGGGAATGCGTGCAGACAGAGGCCGGTACTCGAGGCTGGGTGTTGTATTGGATTACAGCACTTAGAAAAGCACACTGATGAAATAGAGCCGTCCTGCAGGGAGGAGAGCAGGACAGGAGAAGAGAAAAGCAATCTCACCGATAGACACGCAAGCACACGCAGACAGACAGACACACACACACACACACACACACACACACACACACAGACACACACACACACAGGTACACATTATTATTATTATTATTATTATTATTATTATTATTATTATTATTATTTATTTCTTAGCAGACGCCCTTATCCAGGGCGACTTACAATTGTTACAAGATATCACATTATACATTATTTCACATTATACAGATATTACATTATTTTACATACAATTTCCCATTTTTACAGTTGGGTTTTTACTGGAGCAATCTAGGTAAAGTACCTTGCTCAAGGGTACAACAGCAGTGTCCCCCACTGGGGATTGAACCCACAACCCTCCGGTCAAGAGTCCAGAGCCCTAACCACTACTACACATTAATAATAATCTATGTGTCTATGTATAATATATTGTATGTAATATATTGAAGGTTATTCTGTATGCAAGATGGGTCCACCCTTCTCAAGGTTTCCCATAGCAGCAGTGTGGAGTAATGGTTAGGGCTTTGGACTCTTGACCAGAGGGTTGTGGGTTCAATCCCAGGTGGGGGGACACTGCTGCTGTACTCTTGAGCAAGGTACTTTACCTAGATTGCTCCAGTAAAAACCCAGCTGTATAAATGGGTAATTGTATGTAAAAAAAAAAAAAAAAAAAAAAAAATGTAATTGTATGTAAAAAAATAACGTGATATCTTGTAACAATTGTAAGTCGCCCTGGATAAGGGCGTCTGCTAAGAAATAAATAATAATAATAATAATAATAATAGCAAAGTGTGATAAAGCACGGTAAAGGAAGAATTGTAAAGCCCAGAGAGGTATAAAAATATAGCACGCCATGGGAAATGATGGTTAATGAATACTAACCATGGGAAGACTGCAGCTGATCTGCTGTGCACACTCGCCATGGTAAAGCACATTCAAATCTAGCGTCCGAAAGTGCTGACGTAGCTATAGGGCCAGTACAACAGAATACATTTTTTGGGAAGCCGTGGCTAGCAGTGTTCTATAGTGATCATGTGATAATGTAGCGTAATTACAGGTAAGAAAAGACAGATAAGGAAAGTTTGTTGAGCGCTCCTTTAAGGGGGAAGGAGGGGGGCAGTGAGATTGTTGCTGGAGCTAATAATAAGAGGTAAGAAATGGATGTGAAAGCAATCCATTTAGCATTGTTCATCCAATCTGGAATGCTGGGGGCGCCTCGCCCACGTGAACACATGTTCACACAGCCCGGCCTCGTTATTTATTTCTGTATTGATTCATTTATTTAGATGTTGTTCTGCAGGGCGCGCAGCGGTGTTTCGTCTTGTTTACAAGCACTTCCCAGCCCGTGGGCGGACAGCGGAATTAAGATCACTAGACACAGGACTCCGGACGGCAGCGCTCCGATTAGAAACGAAGTGATTGAAGTAAGCATCGGGGAGCCCTGAGAGCTACGACAGCGTATTTAAAAATATGGTAAACCAAACCATCCCGTAGTAAATGCAGAGCAAAATGCAATCGCATTGTAAACCCGGAGAGATATGGTAACGCATATTTAAGCATGGTTAACTAGTATAACCATTGCAAAGTTATGTGGCAAACTTTTAAAAGGGTTGTCATCTGACTGATTCGTCAGACGCTGTTTAGACACAGGACCATGTTTTTTTTAAAGCGCTTCCTACATTCTTTCATTATTTTTTGAAAGAAGAAAAAATGATGTTGATGTTACAAAAACGAGACACCAAACAGCACATTGCGAGCGCTGAAGAGAACTTCGTTGTTTGTTTGTAGTTTTTGAAAAATTTAACAGGATTTTAAAAAAATTAACATGGTGTCAGTTGTTTGTGCTGATTTGGGAGCTGCCTCGCACGCATTCACCAGGCCTTTATAGCCTGGTGAATGCACCTTTAAGTCACGCCGGGTCGAAAGTTTCAATTAAAGGTCAGAGATTGGAGTTTCCTTTCTGGGATGGGCTATGTAAAATGTGTGTATATGGGTAATATAATATATTATTTTTTTACAATGAATAATTCTTCAGACCTGCGCTACATTTCAACTCATTTCCATCTGCTATCCCATCTAATCGGTCCGGTTGAAATGCATGAGGGAAGACGGAATAACTCGTTTATATCGTTCTGTACCGCCGGGAGAGATTGAGGAATCCTGCTCGGTAGGATTTTTATTTATTTATTTATCAATTTCTCTGCAAAAAAAGGTATGGGGGAGGAGAAGCCGGGACGGCGAGTTTCTAAACCGGGACATTATAAGGAAATCGGTATTCGAGACACGACGCACGGCTCCCAACAGCGAGTTATTCCGTTTAAAATAAACATTACAGACACAATGTAACTAAATGCAATACAAATTACAGAGAAAACTTCATACCGTTTTTAATATCGACGCTCTTTGAAACATGGAGAGCGGCCCAAGGCTGAATGTATTAAATATTTATACCCGTGTTTCCGGGCATGCAGCAAGTAAAACCTTTGTGTGCACTTTTAAAAGTCTCAAGCGTATACCGCGCTGTGTGTTCAGTTAATACACCCCAGAGAAAGAGAAGCTGCAGCTACAGTGATCGGCCACCAATCTGAAAAACGCTAAGCACGAAGTAAAGGGTTAAGTCTGCTTGCAGCGCTCTGTTGCGTGGAGCTCGCGGAGTGAGCTCCTTCTCCTCGTGCTCGTTTCAGATGATTGTGGCCGGCAGGCAGGCTGCTCAATGCCTTCCATAGCGATCAATGCCGTTTCATCTCGGGGTCCAGATCGTTATGGACCGGCTTGCTGCTGAAACTCCATAGGGCTCTGATGCTGTGAGCGCCAGTGTGTGCACGGGTGAGTGTGTGAGTGAAACAGGACCCATTGCCAAAAAGTGAAGTGTAAAGTTTACACACTGATGAGGGGAACAGTGAACTGGCAGTGTACCACCATGTCACACCACCTGCTTAAAATCCCCAGGAATATCACACCCCTGCTGCGACTAGGCTCACACACATAACGCACCTCCCCTCCCGCTCCTCCTTGCCATGGAAACGACCACTAATTGAGCCTAATTAGAAGAGAGCGCATCACACACACACATACACGCACACGCACAGGGGCATCACTGCCAATGATCAATTTAGCCAATGATCTTCTAAGAGTGATCTCCGTGAACGCGCCCATTGGCTAACATGGTCAGATTGTGCACAGAATCTGCGCAGAGTGATCCCCGTGAACGCAGCCAAGGTGTTTGTGCTGTCCTGCAGACCAGCCCCGCCCATCCCCTCAGCACAGGACCGGGACCCTGCCTTTCCTAACTTCTTCCGTTTATATTTCTTTTCTACTCACCTGTTTCTTCATATCTGTCTGTGTCGCCCACCTTCTTTCTTTCTAGATTTATTTTTAAATCGTGCGTCTTGTGCAGCATTGCCGGTGGTGTAGGTGTCAGTGAAAAGTGAATATATTTATTATTGTCTTGACCTTCTTGTAAATATCTACAGAGAGAGAGAGAGAGAGAGAGAGAAGGAGTACAGAGAATTCAAAAACAGCGCACAGCTCTGTATCCCAGGAGAATCCGGATGCGACAGGATGTACAGTATATATCTCATATATATATATATATATATATATATATATATATATATATATATATATATATATATATATATATATATATATATATATATATAATATCTCAATCATTTTCCAGAGCAATTTGCTCTTTAAAGAAAGAAGATAATTCGTGTTGCACGCATACACACGAGAATGTAAACAGCAGAACGGGGCTCACACGCACACGGTCTGAGTAATCTTTAAACTTCTAAAATAGGAGCTCATTCTTTTGAATACAGGGCTTCTAGTAAACTGACGTGGGGAGGGCGATCAATCTGATATCAATTAGTGATATTCGGATTCCCTGCGGTTTCAAATAATGCTCTTCCAGAATGCACCATAACAACATGGGCTGCACAACAGCGACAAACACTAGTCTCAGCAATATGATTTGAGCAACACAAGTTGGTAAGTGATGGTATTAATGTGTTTTCTTTATTTGTTTTGTGACCTACAGCACAAGGAAGTGACATAGCTACCAGGAAGCAGCATTTATTTTTTATTTTTTTAAATCTAGTTTGGCACTTTTAAAAGTTTTCAAATAACCCCCTTTTTTAAGTAAATAATTTTAAAAGTGAAAAGCTGATAGCATCATTTACACACACACACACTCACTCACACACACACACACACACACACACACCCGCCACATTCTCGTTGTATTGATTGGTTTCATTTCAATAAGCTTAGTAGATAGCTGATGATCATATGCAAATCTATCGTGCATTCATTCCCACGGGCTTGTGAGGACAGACACCTAGAATAAAAACACATCAAAATCCAATTTGAATTAAATTAGAGAGAGAGAGAGAGAGAGAGAGAGAGAGAGAGAGAGAGAGAGAGAGAGTATAGCCTATATATTATATTAATTTACCAAAAAGAAAAAGTGCTGTTGCTTTTCAAAGACATTAATCTGTAATAAACAGAGAAAGAGAGAGAGAGAGACTGTGTGAGAGAGAGAGGAGGGAAGAGGAGAGAGATGAAAACACCTAAGAGCCCGCATCACATGTCTAGGCGCAGGTTGCCGAGGGAATTGGTTGGTATTTTTGAACTCAACTGAAAGCAAAACGCGTTTTCATAAATGTGAAATATAGGAGGCGTTCTGTTTCAGCAGGCAGCGCTCGAGAGAGCATGAAGTTGAAGCCCTGCTCGTATATATTTATCAGCTGCTACAGTACTTCTAAATACAAGCGCATTCATATTATTACAGCAGCGTCTTTTTTATCTTTAGAGTGGATGTTATTTTTTTGAGGATGTTAAAAAAAGAAAGATCGTCTGCTGGGCTCCACGGATACATTGCCTTGTGTTGACTGGTCTGATGTAAACAGCGGTCGTTTTCGTAGAAAAGAAAGACAAAGGGAAGATGATATACATTTTCATATACATATATTAAATTAGAAAACACCTGGATCGGCGCTGCCCGAAGGAAAGCGAGCAGGGTGTGCTTTTTGTAGCTATCTCTGTTAACCTATCGATCAGTCTGTGTGACTCTCTTACACAGAACAGAGAGGATAGAGGAGCCGGAGGGACCATTATTTCGCTTTTTTTGTTGTTGTTTTTCAACACAGAAAACAAAAAAAGGGAAGAAAAACAAAGGAAGCTTGGAGATAAAATAAAAAGACGGAGAGTTGTTTTTTTTTTGTTTTTTTTTTAGCAGAAGCACTCACGCCTCAAATCCAAGTGTTACAGACGGCACAGCCAGAGGGGGCATCGCTCCGCGGCACTTACTCTGTTGTGATTATTATTACGGTATTTTGTCAAACCGTAACAAACAAAAAACATTTTATACGGTGAAGTGGGGAAGACGGCTCCCTCTATAAAGACGTTCAAACTACAATACAGGATACTTCCCTATTGTTTTGTACAACTGCACCGGAGAGCAAACGGCGCCGACATGGGTTCATGATATTGCATATTATTATTATTATTATTATTATTATTATTATTATTATTATTATTATTATTACTGTGAATTTGAATTATGTTTTAACACTTGCTTAGGCTTCTCCGGTACTTCGGCGTGGAAGGAGACCCATCTATTAACAGCAAGGACCATTTGCTGTCTTGTTCATGCGTTTGTTTTACATTTATAAACTCAAATGCAATGCTGCTGTGATCTGGGCAGATGAAGACGGATGAAAACAGGAGTCTCACCAGCGCTGAACTATATAAGAAACGTCTCCTCCCTTTTTTTCTTTTTTTTGGATCACTTTAGGGAAGGAAAACACTTTTAAAATAAACAAGAAAAAAATGCCATTCCCGATTTTGGACTTAGTGGGGCAATTCGATTTTTTGGTTCTGGCTCCTTTCGAATCTGGACTAAGAGGACTACTGCTCCGGATTGCAATGTAACCGGGAAAACAACACACCTAATTCAAATATACATATATATTGCAGAAAAAAAAGACTCGAGCTTTGACCACCTCAGCTCCCGACACGCATGCTAACTGGAATACTGTACCGCGTCTACAAAAGAAAACACGTTTCAACATGTTTAAACGAGGTAAGCGAACACACTTTCTAATTGTATCTGTTTTTATCTTTATTTTGTATTGGTGTTATTTGAAGTATTATTATGAAAAGTAAGTGATGTGATTATCAGGTAAGTGCTCGGTATATAACGGGCTACCTCGTATTTGTGCACACGTGTGCAGTATATAAGTACTGGAGGCATTGATAGATGGCTATTTCTTGTTTGGTTTACCGCCTTGTCTCCCGTGCATGTTACTTTCAGTGTCGTCTTACTTTGTAGTGTGCATAAAACATGACTCCATATCGCGTAATATTATTGTTAAAAATAGAAAGGGTTGCCGCACTGCAGGTTTTCTTTCCTAGTTGCTACTTCTCTGACTCGAGCGCTTTGGTTTGATTTGACGGTGCGCTGTGCAGCTCAAGCGTCTCTGTTTCAGCACCGTGGACGGGCGCCGTTGAACTGTACAGAACAGGGAAAGTTCGTCGATAATGGTTTTTTTTGTCGGGGGAAGGGGGGGTGGTAGAGGCTACGGTTTGTAGAGCGTTTGCAGGACAGTGCCAAAAAAAAACAAAAAAAAAAAAAACGAGCGCGCATCAGTGTTGGCATTGCAAACATGCTGGAACGCTGTGACTGTGTGTGCGCGAGTCGCGCTGCTCGGATACCCAGCGGCTATTCATTATCAACACCATGAACATAACTGGAGTGGAGGGGTGGTTAGTTATGTTGCAATATAACTTCAGGAAGGGGGGTGTCTGTTTATATAGAAGAAGAAACACATGCAGCCACTGAAATTACCCGAAGGGTATTTTGTTATGTATTTGTTTTTATGGACCGATCCCCTGTGTGTAAAGTAAAGACTACCATTTTATATTCTACAGTCTGTCCTTCCTTTTACATTTAATGTTCGTATTTTTTTAAGCAGCGCGTTATCTTCTGATAATTGAATTGACATGACACGGTAGCGCTCAGAGGGGTCGTGTTGCTTGCAATGGAGCCGTGCTCCGGTCTAGAGCTGCTCCCTGAACCGCTCCAGCGCAGCAGCGCTCGTGATCTCACGTGTAGCTCCCTGACCTCTGCATGTCATGCACCGAGAGCGGAACAAGAGCGCTGCGTGCTTTTCAGGTTGTTATTTTTTAGTTACAGCGGTGTGTGTGTTAGATATTACAGTATAGTCCAACTTAGCCGCAAGCCGCTTTGCTGAATAATTTCGTTTGCGCACGACCTGAATAATATTTGGCTACGCTGCCAGTTCCATTCATATGCAAAGCACTGTAAAATCCTCTCTGGATAGCTGTGTGTTTTATATACCCAGGCAGTTCTGCACACAATCATCTGAGGACTATTATAATACGCCTGTTTAAAAAAGGCTGTATTAAGCAGGACAGCACAGTACATTTATAAGCCACGCATCTAAAGTCGGGTATGTATGTGTTTGTGCCTGAAGGTAAGCAGTTGCCTTACTGTACCGTGTCTTATCAATGCGTGTGCAACTAAAAAAGAATACAATGCGGGCTCGGATCTGACCACCGAAAGAGTACTTCTGGTTATAACTGACTAATACAAAATCAGGCGGTGGTGTTGGAGCGGATGGTGTTTGCTCTGAGGAGGGCGGTGGTGTTGGAGTGGATGGTGTTTGCTCTGAGGAGGGCGGTGGTGTTGGAGCGGATGGTGTTTGCGCTGAGGAGGGCGGTGGTGTTGGAGAGGATGGTGTTTGCGCTGAGGAGGGCGGTGGTGTTGGAGAGGATGGTGTTTGCGCTGAGGAGGGCGGTGGTGTTGGAGCGGATGGTGTTTGCGCTGAGGAGGGCGGTGGTGTTGGAGCGGATGGTGTTTGCTCTGAGGAGGGCGGTGGTGTTGGAGCGGATGGTGTTTGCGCTGAGGAGGGCGGTGGTGTTGGAGTGGATGGTGTTTGCGCTGAGGAGGGCGTGGTGTTGGAGCGGATGGTGTTTGCGCTGAGGAGGGCGGTGGTGTTGGAGTGGATGGTGTTTGCGCTGAGGAGGGCGGTGGTGTTGGAGCGGATGGTGTTTGCGCTGAGGAGGGCGGTGGTGTTGGAGTGGATGGTGTTTGCTCTGAGGAGGGCGGTGGTGTTGGAGTGGATGGTGTTTGCGCTGAGGAGGGCGGTGGTGTTGGAGTGGATGGTGTTTGCGCTGAGGAGGGCGGTGGTGTTGGAGCGGATGGTGTTTGCGCTGAGGAGGGCGGTGGTGTTGGAGTGGATGGTGTTTGCTCTGAGGAGGGCGGTGGTGTCGGAGCGGATGGTGTTTGCTCTGAGGAGGGCGGTGGTGTTGGAGCGGATGGTGTTTGCTCTGAGGAGGGCGGTGGTGTGGGAGCGGATGGTGTTTGCGCTGAGGAGGGCGGTGGTGTTGGAGCGGATGGTGTTTGCGCTGAGGAGGGCGGTGGTGTGGGAGTGGATGGTGTTTGCGCTGAGGAGGGCGGTGGTGTTGGAGAGGATGGTGTTTGCGCTGAGGAGGGCGGTGGTGTTGGAGTGGATGGTGTTTGCTCTGAGGAGGGCGGTGGTGTTGGAGCGGATGGTGTTTGCGCTGAGGAGGGCGGTGGTGTCGGAGCGGATGGTGTTTGCTCTGAGGAGGGCGGTGGTGTCGGAGTGGATGGTGTTTGCGCTGAGGAGGGCGGTGGTGTGGGAGCGGATGGTGTTTGCGCTGAGGAGGGCGGTGGTGTTGGAGCGGATGGTGTTTGCTCTGAGGAGGGCGGTGGTGTTGGAGTGGATGGTGTTTGCTCTGAGGAGGGCTGTGGTGTTGGAGCGGATGGTGTTTGCGCTGAGGAGGGCGGTGGTGTTGGAGCGGATGGTGTTTGCTCTGAGGAGGGCGGTGGTGTTGGAGTGGATGGTGTTTGCTCTGAGGAGGGCGGTGGTGTTGGAGTGGATGGTGTTTGCTCTGAGGAGGGCGGTGGTGTTGGAGTGGATGGTGTTTGCTCTGAGGAGGGCGGTGGTGTTGGAGTGGATGGTGTTTGCTCTGAGGAGGGCGGTGGTGTTGGAGCGGATGGTGTTTGCGCTGAGGAGGGCGGTGGTGTTGGAGCGGATGGTGTTTGCGCTGAGGAGGGCGGTGGTGTCGGAGCGGATGGTGTTTGCGCTGAGGAGGGCGGTGGTGTTGGAGCGGATGGTGTTTGCGCTGAGGAGGGCGGTGGTGTGGGAGCGGATGGTGTTTGCGCTGAGGAGGGCGGTGGTGTTGGAGTGGATGGTGTTTGCGCTGAGGAGGGCGGTGGTGTTGGAGCGGATGGTGTTTGCGCTGAGGAGGGCGGTGGTGTTGGAGCGGATGGTGTTTGCGCTGAGGAGGGCGGTGGTGTGGGAGCGGATGGTGTTTGCTCTGAGGAGGGCGGTGGTGTCGGAGCGGATGGTGTTTGCTCTGAGGAGGGCGGTGGTGTTGGAGCGGATGGTGTTTGCGCTGAGGAGGGCGGTGGTGTTGGAGCGGATGGTGTTTGCGCTGAGGAGGGCGGTGGTGTTGGAGCGGATGGTGTTTGCGCTGAGGAGGGCGGTGGTGTCGGAGCGGATGGTGTTTGCTCTGAGGAGGGCGGTGGTGTTGGAGCGGATGGTGTTTGCGCTGAGGAGGGCGGTGGTGTTGGAGTGGATGGTGTTTGCGCTGAGGAGGGCGGTGGTGTTGGAGTGGATGGTGTTTGCGCTGAGGAGGGCGGTGGTGTTGGAGCGGATGGTGTTTGCGCTGAGGAGGGCGGTGGTGTTGGAGCGGATGGTGTTTGCGCTGAGGAGGGCGGTGGTGTTGGAGCGGATGGTGTTTGCGCTGAGGAGGGCGGTGGTGTTGGAGTGGATGGTGTTTGCGCTGAGGAGGGCGGTGGTGTTGGAGTGGATGGTGTTTGCGCTGAGGAGGGCGGTGGTGTTGGAGTGGATGGTGTTTGCGCTGAGGAGGGCGGTGGTGTTGGAGCGGATGGTGTTTGCGCTGAGGAGGGCGGTGGTGTTGGAGCGGATGGTGTTTGCTCTGAGGAGGGTGGTGGTGTTGGAGCGGATGGTGTTTGCTCTGAGGAGGGCGGTGGTGTTGGAGTGGATGGTGTTTGCGCTGAGGAGGGCGGTGGTGTCGGAGCGGATGGTGTTTGCTCTGAGGAGGGCGGTGGTGTTGGAGTGGATGGTGTTTGCGCTGAGGAGGGCGGTGGTGTTGGAGTGGATGGTGTTTGCGCTGAGGAGGGCGGTGGTGTTGGAGTGGATGGTGTTTGCGCTGAGGAGGGCGGTGGTGTTGGAGCGGATGGTGTTTGCGCTGAGGAGGGCGGTGGTGTTGGAGCGGATGGTGTTTGCGCTGAGGAGGGCGGTGGTGTTGGAGTGGATGGTGTTTGCGCTGAGGAGGGCGGTGGTGTGGGAGCGGATGGTGTTTGCGCTGAGGAGGGCGGTGGTGTTGGAGCGGATGGTGTTTGCTCTGAGGAGGGCGGTGGTGTTGGAGCGGATGGTGTTTGCTCTGAGGAGGGCGGTGGTGTTGGAGCGGATGGTGTTTGCGCTGAGGAGGGCGGTGGTGTTGGAGCGGATGGTGTTTGCTCTGAGGAGGGCGGTGGTGTGGGAGCGGATGGTGTTTGCTCTGAGGAGGGCGGTGGTGTTGGAGCGGATGGTGTTTGCGCTGAGGAGGGCGGTGGTGTTGGAGCGGATGGTGTTTGCGCTGAGGAGGGCGGTGGTGTTGGAGCGGATGGTGTTTGCGCTGAGGAGGGCGGTGGTGTTGGAGCGGATGGTGTTTGCGCTGAGGAGGGCGGTGGTGTTGGAGTGGATGGTGTTTGCGCTGAGGAGGGCGGTGGTGTTGGAGTGGATGGTGTTTGCGCTGAGGAGGGCGGTGGTGTCGGAGTGGATGGTGTTTGCGCTGAGGAGGGCGGTGGTGTTGGAGCGGATGGTGTTTGCGCTGAGGAGGGCGGTGGTGTCGGAGCGGATGGTGTTTGCTCTGAGGAGGGCGGTGGTGTTGGAGCGGATGGTGTTTGCGCTGAGGAGGGCGGTGGTGTCGGAGCGGATGGTGTTTGCTCTGAGGAGGGCGGTGGTGTTGGAGTGGATGGTGTTTGCGCTGAGGAGGGCGGTGGTGTTGGAGTGGATGGTGTTTGCGCTGAGGAGGGCGGTGGTGTTGGAGTGGATGGTGTTTGCGCTGAGGAGGGCGGTGGTGTTGGAGCGGATGGTGTTTGCGCTGAGGAGGGCGGTGGTGTTGGAGCGGATGGTGTTTGCGCTGAGGAGGGCGGTGGTGTTGGAGCGGATGGTGTTTGCGCTGAGGAGGGCGGTGGTGTTGGAGCGGATGGTGTTTGCGCTGAGGAGGGCGGTGGTGTCGGAGCGGATGGTGTTTGCTCTGAGGAGGGCGGTGGTGTCGGAGTGGATGGTGTTTGCGCTGAGGAGGGCGGTGGTGTGGGAGCGGATGGTGTTTGCGCTGAGGAGGGCGGTGGTGTTGGAGTGGATGGTGTTTGCGCTGAGGAGGGCGGTGGTGTTGGAGTGGATGGTGTTTGCGCTGAGGAGGGCGGTGGTGTTGGAGTGGATGGTGTTTGCGCTGAGGAGGGCGGTGGTGTTGGAGTGGATGGTGTTTGCGCTGAGGAGGGCGGTGGTGTTGGAGCGGATGGTGTTTGCGCTGAGGAGGGCGGTGGTGTTGGAGCGGATGGTGTTTGCGCTGAGGAGGGCGGTGGTGTCGGAGCGGATGGTGTTTGCTCTGAGGAGGGCGGTGGTGTCGGAGTGGATGGTGTTTGCGCTGAGGAGGGCGGTGGTGTGGGAGCGGATGGTGTTTGCTCTGAGGAGGGCGGTGGTGTTGGAGCGGATGGTGTTTGCGCTGAGGAGGGCGGTGGTGTTGGAGCGGATGGTGTTTGCGCTGAGGAGGGCGGTGGTGTTGGAGTGGATGGTGTTTGCGCTGAGGAGGGCGGTGGTGTTGGAGCGGATGGTGTTTGCGCTGAGGAGGGCGGTGGTGTTGGAGCGGATGGTGTTTGCGCTGAGGAGGGCGGTGGTGTTGGAGCGGATGGTGTTTGCGCTGAGGAGGGCGGTGGTGTTGGAGCGGATGGTGTTTGCGCTGAGGAGGGCGGTGGTGTTGGAGTGGATGGTGTTTGCGCTGAGGAGGGCGGTGGTGTCGGAGTGGATGGTGTTTGCGCTGAGGAGGGCGGTGGTGTGGGAGCGGATGGTGTTTGCTCTGAGGAGGGCGGTGGTGTTGGAGCGGATGGTGTTTGCGCTGAGGAGGGCGGTGGTGTTGGAGCGGATGGTGTTTGCGCTGAGGAGGGCGGTGGTGTTGGAGCGGATGGTGTTTGCGCTGAGGAGGGCGGTGGTGTTGGAGCGGATGGTGTTTGCTCTGAGGAGGGCGGTGGTGTTGGAGCGGATGGTGTTTGCGCTGAGGAGGGCGGTGGTGTTGGAGCGGATGGTGTTTGCGCTGAGGAGGGCGGTGGTGTTGGAGCGGATGGTGTTTGCGCTGAGGAGGGCGGTGGTGTTGGAGCGGATGGTGTTTGCGCTGAGGAGGGCGGTGGTGTTGGAGCGGATGGTGTTTGCGCTGAGGAGGGCGGTGGTGTTGGAGCGGATGGTGTTTGCTCTGAGGAGGGCGGTGGTGTTGGAGCGGATGGTGTTTGCGCTGAGGAGGGCGGTGGTGTTGGAGCGGATGGTGTTTGCGCTGAGGAGGGCGGTGGTGTTGGAGCGGATGGTGTTTGCTCTGAGGAGGGTGGTGGTGTTGGAGCGGATGGTGTTTGCTCTGAGGAGGGCGGTGGTGTTGGAGTGGATGGTGTTTGCGCTGAGGAGGGCGGTGGTGTCGGAGCGGATGGTGTTTGCTCTGAGGAGGGCGGTGGTGTTGGAGCGGATGGTGTTTGCGCTGAGGAGGGCGGTGGTGTCGGAGCGGATGGTGTTTGCTCTGAGGAGGGCGGTGGTGTTGGAGTGGATGGTGTTTGCGCTGAGGAGGGCGGTGGTGTTGGAGTGGATGGTGTTTGCGCTGAGGAGGGCGGTGGTGTTGGAGTGGATGGTGTTTGCGCTGAGGAGGGCGGTGGTGTTGGAGCGGATGGTGTTTGCGCTGAGGAGGGCGGTGGTGTTGGAGCGGATGGTGTTTGCGCTGAGGAGGGCGGTGGTGTTGGAGCGGATGGTGTTTGCGCTGAGGAGGGCGGTGGTGTTGGAGCGGATGGTGTTTGCGCTGAGGAGGGCGGTGGTGTCGGAGCGGATGGTGTTTGCTCTGAGGAGGGCGGTGGTGTCGGAGTGGATGGTGTTTGCGCTGAGGAGGGCGGTGGTGTGGGAGCGGATGGTGTTTGCGCTGAGGAGGGCGGTGGTGTTGGAGTGGATGGTGTTTGCGCTGAGGAGGGCGGTGGTGTTGGAGTGGATGGTGTTTGCGCTGAGGAGGGCGGTGGTGTTGGAGTGGATGGTGTTTGCGCTGAGGAGGGCGGTGGTGTTGGAGTGGATGGTGTTTGCGCTGAGGAGGGCGGTGGTGTTGGAGCGGATGGTGTTTGCGCTGAGGAGGGCGGTGGTGTTGGAGCGGATGGTGTTTGCGCTGAGGAGGGCGGTGGTGTCGGAGCGGATGGTGTTTGCTCTGAGGAGGGCGGTGGTGTCGGAGTGGATGGTGTTTGCGCTGAGGAGGGCGGTGGTGTGGGAGCGGATGGTGTTTGCTCTGAGGAGGGCGGTGGTGTTGGAGCGGATGGTGTTTGCGCTGAGGAGGGCGGTGGTGTTGGAGCGGATGGTGTTTGCGCTGAGGAGGGCGGTGGTGTTGGAGTGGATGGTGTTTGCGCTGAGGAGGGCGGTGGTGTTGGAGCGGATGGTGTTTGCGCTGAGGAGGGCGGTGGTGTTGGAGCGGATGGTGTTTGCTCTGAGGAGGGCGGTGGTGTTGGAGTGGATGGTGTTTGCGCTGAGGAGGGCGGTGGTGTTGGAGCGGATGGTGTTTGCGCTGAGGAGGGCGGTGGTGTTGGAGCGGATGGTGTTTGCGCTGAGGAGGGCGGTGGTGTTGGAGCGGATGGTGTTTGCGCTGAGGAGGGCGGTGGTGTTGGAGCGGATGGTGTTTGCGCTGAGGAGGGCGGTGGTGTTGGAGCGGATGGTGTTTGCGCTGAGGAGGGCGGTGGTGTTGGAGTGGATGGTGTTTGCGCTGAGGAGGGCGGTGGTGTTGGAGTGGATGGTGTTTGCGCTGAGGAGGGTGGTGGTGTTGGTGTGGATGGTGTTTGCGCTGAGGAGGGCGGTGGTGTTGGAGCGGATGGTGTTTGCGCTGAGGAGGGCGGTGGTGTTGGAGCGGATGGTGTTTGCTCTGAGGAGGGTGGTGGTGTTGGAGCGGATGGTGTTTGCTCTGAGGAGGGCGGTGGTGTTGGAGTGGATGGTGTTTGCGCTGAGGAGGGCGGTGGTGTCGGAGCGGATGGTGTTTGCTCTGAGGAGGGCGGTGGTGTTGGAGCGGATGGTGTTTGCGCTGAGGAGGGCGGTGGTGTCGGAGCGGATGGTGTTTGCTCTGAGGAGGGCGGTGGTGTTGGAGTGGATGGTGTTTGCGCTGAGGAGGGCGGTGGTGTTGGAGTGGATGGTGTTTGCGCTGAGGAGGGCGGTGGTGTTGGAGTGGATGGTGTTTGCGCTGAGGAGGGCGGTGGTGTTGGAGTGGATGGTGTTTGCGCTGAGGAGGGCGGTGGTGTTGGAGCGGATGGTGTTTGCGCTGAGGAGGGCGGTGGTGTTGGAGCGGATGGTGTTTGCGCTGAGGAGGGCGGTGGTGTTGGAGCGGATGGTGTTTGCGCTGAGGAGGGCGGTGGTGTTGGAGCGGATGGTGTTTGCGCTGAGGAGGGCGGTGGTGTCGGAGCGGATGGTGTTTGCTCTGAGGAGGGCGGTGGTGTTGGAGCGGATGGTGTTTGCGCTGAGGAGGGCGGTGGTGTTGGAGCGGATGGTGTTTGCTCTGAGGAGGGCGGTGGTGTTGGAGCGGATGGTGTTTGCTCTGAGGAGGGCGGTGGTGTTGGAGCGGATGGTGTTTGCGCTGAGGAGGGCGGTGGTGTTGGAGCGGATGGTGTTTGCTCTGAGGAGGGCGGTGGTGTTTGAGCGGATGGTGTTTGCTCTGAGGAGGGTGGTGATGTTGGAGCGGATGGTGTTTGCGCTGAGGAGGGCGGTGGTGTTGGAGCGGATGGTGTTTGCTCTGAGGAGGGCGGTGGTGTTGGAGTGGATGGTGTTTGCGCTGAGGAGGGCGGTGGTGTTGGAGAGGATGGTGTTTGCTCTGAGGAGGGCGGTGGTGTTGGAGCGGATGGTGTTTGCGCTGAGGAGGGCGGTGGTGTGGGAGTGGATGGTGTTTGCGCTGAGGAGGGCGGTGGTGTTGGAGTGGATTGTGTTTGCGCTGAGGAGGGCGGTGGTGTCGGAGCGGATTGTGTTTGCGCTGAGGAGGGCGGTGGTGTTGGAGTGGATTGTGTTTGCGCTGAGGAGGGCGGTGGTGTTGGAGCGGATGGTGTTTGCTCTGAGGAGGGCGGTGGTGTTGGAGCGGATGGTGTTTGCTCTGAGGAGGGCGGTGATGTTGGAGAGGATGGTGTTTGCTCTGAGGAGGGCGGTGGTGTTGGAGCGGATGGTGTTTGCTCTGAGGAGGGCGGTGGTGTTGGAGTGGATGGTGTTTGCTCTGAGGAGGGCGGTGGTGTTGGAGTGGATGGTGTTTGCTCTGAGGAGGGCGGTGGTGTTGGAGTGGATGGTGTTTGCTCTGAGGAGGGCGGTGGTGTTGGAGTGGATGGTGTTTGCTCTGAGGAGGGCGGTGGTGTTGGAGTGGATGGTGTTTGCGCTGAGGAGGGCGGTGGTGTTGGAGTGGATGGTGTTTGCTCTGAGGAGGGCGGTGGTGTTGGAGCGGATGGTGTTTGCTCTGAGGAGGGCGGTGGTGTTGGAGTGGATGGTGTTTGCTCTGAGGAGGGCGGTGGTGTTGGAGCGGATGGTGTTTGCGCTGAGGAGGGCGGTGGTGTTGGAGCGGATGGTGTTTGCGCTGAGGAGGGCGGTGGTGTTGGAGTGGATGGTGTTTGCGCTGAGGAGGGCGGTGGTGTTGATGCATGTTTTACTATCAGAACCTCCCACCCCTTCGCCATGCTTATAGATTTGGTGTTGGAGTGGGCGTCTCGTTAGCACAGTGTGATACTGACAGCTTCTCATCTCTGTCACGATAATGAGCAGTGGTCTGGGTTCAGTTAGCGAAGAGAGGTTTTGTTTCCTGCAGTGCAAGAATCATGTGCCCAAATATAGTTCAGCTAATGGTGTATGGGGTCAATTGTAACACGTGTTACAACTGGCCCCAACCCAGGAAGCCATTACTAAACCTCATGTTCCAGCAAGAAACAACAAGAGCAATCAATTGTGTGAATTCTAAGTACAGAGATCAGGGATGAGAATGCTCAAAGTCTGGATCCATACACTGGATAACACAGACAGCTTCTCTTCCACAGGCAGACAGAGAGCTGAACTGAGCATGTGCAGAGTGAGTGACGGCTCTCTAGCTTGCTTGTGATTGGAGAGATTCAAGGTGTTACAACCGTCCCGTGTTACAACTGTCCCCGGTCTCCCCTACCGTGTTTGTGTTTCTAGCAGTCCTCTCTCCTGTCTGTCTTCAAATGACCTGCCATGATCCAGTCCTTTATTTCTGCAGGCTGTTTCAAATGCCGCCTTCCCATTCCAGCAGTGATTAATCTGTTGTCTGGTTGTGCTGTAAATAGATTTAGTAATTGCTATTTGCGAATCTTGCGTCAAATTGAAAATTTTACAGACAAGAGATCCTTCAACAACAATGCCTTCAGGGAGCTTGCTTGTTCTTTTTTTCATGTGGTTTTATCATGTGACCCATATAGGAGACACAGCGATTGGAAATTAATTTCAAAGGGTGTGTGTAGCAGAGCTCTCTCTCTCTCTCTCTCTCTCTCATATAATAATATAATAATGTTAATAGATGTTTATGACTGCGGTACAGCTAATTTACACAATTTCAGTTGGTATGATAACAGCAGTTAGAGCTAATATCCAAAATGCTGTTTCATCCTGTATCTCCTGATTGTAATTCAGGGCGTGCAAAAAGGTTATTAGTGTGGCTTAACACTGAGAGAGGAGAAGAGGGGAGCAGGGAGAGGAAGGCATAGGGGTGAGGGAAGGAGGAGAGAGAGTGTGAGAAGGGTGGGGGTAAAGAGAGAGAGGAAAGGAATAGGGAGAGAGAAGGAGGAGGAGAGAGGAGAGGAAAGGGGTAAGAGAGACAGGGGAAGAATGGTGCCACATATTGTGACATCCCGACTTCTCACAATGCTGATAATCCACTGCAGTGCCATGACACCAAATCTGTACCAGGCACTCAGCGTGGTGCTTTTTCAGGAAGACTGTACTGTGCAGTATTTGCTCCCCTTGCTGGTAATGCTGCGGTCTGCTATTGGTGGTTCTGCTAGGGTTTGTTTAAGCTAATACGCTAGAATATAAACGAGATCCCAATAGGATTTTTTTTTTTTAAACGTTTCTATGAATGTACCGATGGCACACACAGTCACCCCCGACAGTGCTAAAAATAGACTCTAGCTCCTCGAATGGGCTGCACTTTTCTGAAGCAGAGAGACCATTTCCAGGACATGAGGGCAGTGTGTGGGGCTGCCAGTGTAAATGTCAGCCCTGCAATGCAGAGCCAACAAGGCAGATGTGCCGGCCAGCTGCGCCCTTCCTTTGCTTTTATTTGACAGCGAGGTGTCCGTGGCGCGCTGTTTGATTTGATTTCTTTAACGTAAAACCTAACCACTGAGCTACTCAAACCCACTACCTTCCACACTGCAGCCCAGCACTATAACCCCTGAGCTACTCAAATCCACTGCCTTCCACAATGCAGCTCAGCACTATAACCACTGAGCTACTCAAACCCACTGCCTTCCACACTGCAGCCCAGCACTCTAACACTGAGCTACTCAAATCCACTACCTTCCACACTGCAGCTCAGCACTATAACCCCTGAGCTACTCAAACCCACTACCTTCCACACTGCAGCCCAGCACTCTAACCACTGAGCTTCTCAAACCCACTACCTTCCACAATGCAGCTCAGCACTATAACCACTGAGCTACTCAAACCCACTACCTTCCACACTGCAGCCCAGCACTATAACCACTGAGCTACTCAAACCCACTGCCTTCCACACTGCAGCCCAGCACTCTAACACTGAGCTACTCAAACCCACTACCTTCCACACTGCAGCTCAGCACTGTAACCACTGAGCTACTCAAACCCACTACCTTCCACACTGCAGTCCAGTGCTCTAACCACTGAGCTACTCAAAACCACTGCCTTCCACACTGCAGCCCAGCACTATAACCCCTGAGCTACTCAAACCCATTGCCTTCCACACTGCAGCCCAGCACTATAACCCCTGAACTACTCAAACCCACTGCCTTCCACACTGCAGCCCAGCACTATAACCCCTGAGCTTCTCAAACCCACTACCTTCCACACTGTAGCTCTCCTATCTCTCACTCTCTGCCCCTCCCTCCTCCCTCCCTCCCTCCCTCCTTAGCACAGCCCCAGAGTGGTTTTTGCTGCAGGTTTTTTTTTTCATGTTGAATTATTAATAACTGTTTTGATTCCCAAAATGATTGTGAATGTAGGTCTCCTGCCTTGTTAGGGCTGCAGCTTCCATTTCTGCGCACTCCTGTCATTTTTTGCTTTCTTTTTTTCTCCCAGACCTTCCCAGTGTTTTTGCTTCTTTTTTTGTGCATTTTTGCATATTTTAGATGAGGCACTTCTTGGCTCGGTTTTTGAATTAATAGATTTTTTTTCCCAGCAGGCTCTGTTGCTGCTAATGATTCTGTATTCAGATCAATCTCAATGCTTGAAAAGGAGGTCCTCCTCAATCCCACAATGCAACAGAAACGTCTCGTTCGTTTACCGCCTCTTGAGAAGAGCCAACCTGAGTGTGCTACAAACTGTGGCTGCCACATTAAATGTAAACACACATAATCCATAGGTGAATATTGGGATAAATGGGAAAAACTAAATCTTGGTTCTGAGATGTTTTTGTTTTCGCCTCCCTTTGGGATTTCCAGACTGTGAATAATATCAGTTCATGGTTGGATTACCAGATTTTCAGAGTGAAAAAATGGGCCGTGTTAAAATAATGATATATAACAACACAATCATTGGGTGTATTTATTGGATGCTTAAAAGTGTTCGGTGGCTGCCTCTAATCAAGTCTCTTCATATACACTAGAACAGTGTGGGACAGCTCAGGCTTTTCAACTCGCACCGCAATGCATTCTGGTAAGTGTAGTCCTGCGGTAAAAGGTACCAGAATGCATTGGGGTGTGAGTTGAAAAGCCTCAACTGTTTTAAACTGGCCTAGTGAACATGGAGTCACATGGTAACGCTATTCCAGGATTGGAGGTGCCAGCTCCTGCTCTGGACTGCTCCATTCAATACTGAAGGATAATGAACAGACTGATTCAGTAATCAACAGCCTGAATGAGCAATTTGCCAGCATTTCTCGGTTTAAGGACTCAAAACGTGGCGAAGCTGCAAATGGATTTTCCTGACCCATTGTATCCCCCCTAATTGCAAGCCTGATAATTGCATATTCCTGCTAACTACATGAAGCCGTGAGTCGTTCTTCTGATAATGCACTTATCTGGTTCTGGTAATTGCGCTTTCAGGGTAATTGCATTAAACTGTTAAGCAGATTGCTTATTCTTAAGTTGTGCTAATGCTTAGGGGTCGATTAAAAAAAAAAAAAAAAAAAAAAAAAAAAGGTGTTATCTTCCAAGTATGAGCTCCTGGTATAAAATCTGTATTGCAAAAAACACAATTTTTAAAAAAAATAGCTGATCACCTTTTAAAAAAGCCTCGACCAGGTCATTCCCTTCAGTAAGTGTCTCTATGGAATGAAATAATTTACCATACAAGATAAATATATTGCATATACCCTTATAAAAGAGTACCACACTATTTTAGTATTATGCATGGCTTTTTCCTCTGGCGATACTATGTGTTTACCATCGTTGACCACGATGTCCCAGGGTTTTTTATATGCTTTACCATACCTCTCTGGGCTTTGCAATGATTCCCTATGCTTTGCCATGCTTTGTCACACTTTGCTTTATAGGAAACGTGGAGGGTGTTGACAGAGACAGTAAGCTGATAGATGGACACATACAGACAGGCAGGATGGCTACAGTATACAGACAGATACATAGTCACAGGTATACATAAATAGAACAGATACACTGCCCTCTGAGAAGTAATGGGACTCCTTGTGCTGCTAGATACTGCACAGCATCCCTCCCTGGAGGTGCACAGCCCTAACCACATGGCTGTTCACATGGGCCAGCGAGCTGTGACTTCTCACCTGGAAATAATCAGCAATGTTGCAGCTTGCATCCTCTCGCAGGCTGTAATCGGGAGCAGGGATCTCTTTCTGAAAACATCCCACATTTCTGTAACTGTATCTGTATCTGTCTGTCAAGCTCTCTGTCTCCGCCTGTCTGTCGATTTATCTGATGATCCATTTTGTAACGATCTGGGGTGTCAGCTTGTTGAAATAACGTTCATTTTCAGAGTTAGATATTGAAGTAATAATAATAATAATAATAATAATTAAAAGACGATGTTCAGATGGCAAATATTCTTAAAGGGCAGGCCAAGATTCTTTTTAATCAGAATGCTGTTGCCATTTTTAGAATGCTTGTGTTAATTACTTTATCTGTCTATCTATCTGTCAGCGTGACAGGATCAGTTTTATAAATAGGAAATTAGCAGGTAGATGATGTGAGAATGCTTGATACAGCAGGTGTTGGGTTTGTCACATGCATTGTCAATACGGTGCGTGTGATTTTAATACACTTCGTTTCAATGCTGGTTGTGAAGTATCAATGCAATCATTATAGCAGCAATGTGTAAGCTCTTTCCTCTCAGTGGCTTCCTAATACCCTGTCACTGATAACTCCCTCTGCGGAAGACTAGCGATACCCTGGGAGGTATTGATTCATGTTATGGTTCAGGGATTTTATGTACAACAGAGATTTTTATTTTTTTAAATATTGTACTGTGTAAGTGGATCATCTTTTGGTTCATTCGATACCCAAAACATGTGCAAATCAATGGCAATGCGGACAGCGTCACTGCAATGAAAACGGGTCTGTCTTGAGGGTCTGCTACAATGGAACCAGGCTGCCATTGGTGGAGTTGTACCACATCAGACCCTGGGCCAGTTCCACAATGAACAATGAACTTCAGAGATGGCTTAAATCAATTCCCTTTTGCAATGTAATTTCATGCGTATGTGTGTTGTTTTTTTTGGTTTTTTTTACTAAATTGCAAGTACGCTGTTGTTAATTTTAAAGATTGTTCCAATTGGAAAACTATTTTTTGATTAAAAAAAAATTATAATAATATTTGAACGGGTGAAACCAAAATAATTACACTTACAAATTAAATGAGCAAGCCAAGAAATGTTTTTTTTTGGTTCTAATAGAATTAAATTATTTATTTATTTATTTTCAATGAGGGAGATTAAGAGAGAGAAAGGGTGTAGCGAGAGGAAGACAAGTGAAGTAATTGATGGGGAGGGAGAGGGGGAGAGGAAAGATACTGTATTTATCTGCTGTGTTTTGTTCAACAGAAGATGAGCGATTGAGGTCAGGTTTTAATCAGTGCTGCTGTCAGAGTTCACTTAGCCTGACTGAGGACCAGCGCTCTGTGATTTAATAAAATATTCTGCATCAATAACCCCTTTGCCACTGGAATCCTCTCACTCTGTTACATACAGTCTAGTGTAGAGATCACTTCAGAACTGGGGATCTGAGAGCCAGCAAACTCAATAGAGTCTAGTATAGAGAACTCAGTGCTGTACTGGGGATCTGAGAGCCAGCAAACTCAATACAGTCTAGTATAGAGAACTCAGTGCTGTACTGGGGATCTGAGAGCCAGCAAACCCAATACAGTCTAGTATAGAGAACTCAGTGCTGTACTGGGGATCTGAGAGCCAGCTCATTCAATACAGTCTAGTATAGAGAACTCAGTGCTGTGGATCTGAGAGCCAGCTAATTCAATACAGTCTAGTATAGAGAACTCAGTGCTGTACTGCAGATCTGAGAGCCAGCTAATTCAATACAGTCTAGTATAGAGAACTTAGTGCTGTACTGGGGATCTGAGAACCAGCTAATTCAATACAGTCTAGTATAGAGAACTCAGTGCTGTACTGCAGATCTGAGAGCCAGCAAACTCAATACAGTCTAGTATAGATAACATAGCATTGTACCTCAGATCTGAGGAGCCAGCAAACTCAATCCAGTCTGTTTTAGCGAGACAGCCAATGTCACCGCGGTTGAAAACACTTACTTGGAGGCTCACAGGTTAATAATATCACAGAATTGTTTTTCCAGACTGTGCATTAATTCATTAATGCAGCCAGCGGAATGTAAATATGTAATAATTGGGTGTAACACAGCATGAGGCATTATCCAAATTGGAAACAGTGTATAAGTGACAGTCAGTGATTGCGCAGGGAGGGGGGAGGGGGTAGGGTGGGGGGCTGATCACCAGCAGGGAACAATGCAGCGACCTCACTGAGCTCACAAGCTTGCCTTTGTAGAGACAGCAGCTCAAAGTCACTTTCCATGGGCATACTGAGATCACACCAGCAAACCGTACATAACAAAATGCTGTTGAGGCACCATTGCAAGGGTTAATGTGTGCCGGATCACACCGGATCACAGGTGGTCCGGTACCTTTTCATCGGACAGGCCAGAATTATATCATTTGCAAATTTTCAACTGTTTTTTTTTTTGCAAATAAGAAATGCACAACATGCACAACTAAAATAACGCTTGAGTCGAATAACAAAAGGCTTCTGTAATGATGTGTTTTTTTGGTTTTTTTAGGATGCAACATCAATCAGCAAGAAAATGACTATTTTTTATCACAACCATCAAAACCTAGCACTCTTAACAACAGTGTGTTGGCTCTGGTTCATCAGATTAGTCAGCCTGCTAGCGGTATTGTTCAAGCTTGACAATGATGTTAAAACATAGCTGTGCAACAATAAGACACGAAACTCACAAGCCGTAGCGCTACAGTATATTATAACCCTAAAGAAACAGACCCCCCCAGTTTGGACATTATACAAGCTCAGTGTGGTAAGTTTGCTTTGTAATCTGACTGTATCCCCATCCTTCTACAGTGCACTTACCGTGTTTTAGTTTACTTAGCAGTGATTTACAATGCGTGTCTTTACTGTCACTGTGCTTGACTGCACTTTGCTAAGCTGAGTCTCGCAGCATACTGACGGGTGTAGGGTTTCAGACAACAAACACTTAGGCTAGACTGGACTGGCTCCTGCAGGTTCGATACGCGGAACGCTGTTCCAGTGGGAGTTTGCAAAGCGCACCGTGTTGTATGGAGGGCCCTGGCCGTGTTTAATAGCATCCGAGGCTTCGGTGTGATTATGAGGAGCCCGATGCCGGAGCCTGACCCCTGTCCCAGCCTCTTAAGGATTGAAAAGTAATTACACCGACTGAACGGCAAGAGGGATTCTGAGTCACACACAGAGACTGAAATCCGAGTCTGCTTCTGCTGAGGGAGAGAGAGAGAGAGAGGGAGGGATGTGCAGTACTGTCTGAGCATCAAGATTGTGCCTGCGATGAATCCCTTAAGAGCAATGCTTTTCTATCGCTAGTCACTGCTCATGACGGGGTCTTTGCACGGGTGCTGTAACTGCCGATCCTAAGCTTTTGTAAATTGTAGATGTGTTCCGTCTGGTTTGCAACGTGGCATTTATATAGACAGAGCTCATATGAAAAAAGGGATTCTGAACCTAGGTGTGGAGGTTTCCATTGCGATTGTACTGCATGTCAATGCAGATTTGGATTTTTCTCTGCTTTTTATACTTTGAAGTTATGATGCGTTTTCGCTTGACTTCTTCCTCTTGGGCGTATGTATTGCATTAGTATAACCACTCCTTCAATCATTCACACTCAATCATTAGATATGCAGCTGTACTAACAAGACAGTGTCTCAGTTATAATAATGGCTGACAGATACACCAGAGAGAGGGGCCAGTCCTTCTGTATCGCTAAAAATAATAAAACCAACGTTTAAGTGATCGCACAGCCCAAACATTTGTCTGCTTGAACAGATGTTCGCTGAAAGAAAACTGAAAAAGAATTCTCTTCAAAGCATGTGTTTTCTATGCTAATCACTTAACTGTGTCTCCTAACTATTCCCATAGGTTTATTTTTGGTTCTGCAGTACGTTTCCATTCCCACTTCCCCAACTGTGACATTAAAAACAGTTTAGTGTGCTTAGCCTATTAGATTTGGAGTATTGGAGCTCCTATCATAAAATAATGAACCAGGCTTTTAGGTGGGGTTGAGGCTTATATTAAAAACCTTACTGTATTAGTACAAAAAAGAAGGCTAGTTGAAAATTGAAATGTTTTGGGGCAGTTAGCAGAGCTAAGTGGAGCCGGGGTTTATCTCCTAGTGTTCACAGGCCCCTGTCAGTAATTACAAGCTGCTTCCTCCCTGGCAGGGAGCAGAGAAGAGAAGACGAGAGAAGGCTCTCTGATAATACAGGTCCAGTGAGCATGAGCTGCCATCCTCTCACACTCTGAACTGGGTGCAGTCTGTGATGAATACAAAAAGCACGGATCTCCGCTCATTCTCACCCCTTTGTACAGACGCTAATGGGTTTGACTTATGGTAGTCACAGTAACCTCCATTTTGTGTGAAATGAAATCCCAGCGCTCGTTTTGCTGTGCGGGGGTCTGGAGTCTGTGCAGCTACAGCATTGCATGGCCAGTTCTGCTGGGATAGGCAGCCTCCAATCTAATATAAGGAAATGAAGAGAGGGCTGCTGATAACGACCAGCCAAGGGCCCTTATAAAAGTGCTCTTCGATATTTAGGTGACATTTAGGGACTGTATACACTATGGATTTAGAGTGGTCCCTAGACAAATGCTCTTTCAATGTACTCACTGTATCAGACTCATCGGAGTGGTCACTGTAGACCAGGGGGGCATGCCACTCCAGGAGCGACTTCACGGTCTGGATGGAGGTTTGATTAGTTCAGTTAAACAATTTAGAACATGGCTGGAACAAAGACCAGGAGTGGAAGGACTGACTTTGGACACCGCTATGGTGCTATGTTTCCTAGACTCTAATTAGCCCTTTACTGCTTGTTGCAGAAGCGGGTTTGCTGCCAAACGTCCAGATTTGGACAGCCTGGTAACTGTATTTATTGCACGTTTCACTCACCGTTGATCAGGCCCAATTCACAAAGCGTTAATTCATGAGTTATTTAAAAATGTCTGCCGTTTCTAGCAGTAAACTAATCCTTTTTGATATTCACAGAACTGTTCCAGATTGCCCCAGACATTAGCTCCTTTGACAGTTGTCAGATACTAACTGTGTTCCTGGTACCTTTGATGCGGTACATACTGCACAGGTTATTTAGAATATTTTGCTAATTAAACAGCTATGAAGCCACTAGCCCTGCAGTGAGAGCCTTGTTATTTATTCTGTCTCAGCCTGGGGTTGTACAGTGTACGCACTGCAATCCAGGATTCAGCTTCCCTCCTCCCTCCTATTCTCAGTACGCAGACAGACAGAGAACGGCTGACCCAGTTTCTGAGATCCTACTGAGACATCTGAGTGCCAGTAATAAATAACTCCCTGGTATCTTTACACCTGCTATGCAAGTGAATGTGCCACTCAAAATACACAGTACCCCAATATCAAGTCACCCACAAGCGAGGCACTACACTGGTGATGGTTCTGTGCCAAGGGGCTGTGCTAGGAACTGCTGTATAACTGATGCTGTCAATGATGAGAGAAAGAGAAGAGAGTGGTGAGAGAGAGGCTCCTGTTTTATTTATTATCTTTTTTATTATCTCTGGAGATTTGCAAACAGTTCTGACTTTAAGTCGTAAAAAAGTAAATAAAAGCTTTTGAAGCAGGAGCTCTGAGAAGCAGCCAGCTGTCTCTTTTAATGTGTCTGGCAGGGAGGGTGCAGTGAGCTGTGCTTTAGAGTTAGGAGGCTCTGGGTCCTGACAGCAGGGAGAGAGACAGGGAGAGAGGTCTGGTGTCCTCCAGCAGGCACCTCCATGGAGTTTAGAGTTAGGAGGCTCTGGGTCCTGACAGCAGGGAGAGAGACAGGGAGAGAGGTCTGGTGTCCTCCAGCAGGCACCTCCATGGAGTTTAGAGTTAGGAGGCTCTGGGTCCTGAAAGCAGGGAGAGAGACAGGGAGAGAGGTCTGGTGTCCTCCAGCAGGCACCTCCATGGAGTTTAGAGTTAGCCTTTCTCGTACTGCAATTGTGATTAGCTCCAGTTCCCTTTGCACACAATTTCACAGTGCAAGTGGAGAACGAGGCATAACAAGCCCTGAGAAATTAGCTTCTTATAAATGTGCTCTAGAATGACATCGGTCATATTCATTCGAAACATAAAGAGTGTGCACATGCAGGAGCCATTCAAAGGAAGCAGCACACAGGCTGACTCTGCTGTGTATATGATAATTACACCAGCCAGGAAAAAAAAAAATCAATTCTAATGGGGAAATGCTTGGGGGGAACCGCAGTAGACCTGAAACATAATGGGAGCGTTGAGCCTCGTGTTGTGTTTAATAAAAGACGAAGAAGCGTGCGTTGTTTGTCTGTGTTGCCCGGCACTGACTGGTTGAGAATCCTGACTCGTGGAAATGCTAAACCTTGCGACCCATTTACTGAAAACGCTGCCTGTTTCCCGAACGCCTGGATAGCAAAGGAAAGCCTCACGGTCAGGGCCGTGTTTTTGGGGGGGTTTGTTTTCCCAGTATGAGGGATCCGATAGCAGCAAGACGCTGAGAGTGGGAACAGTGGCATAACGGAAATGTCCTTGGCTTGTCGGGGGCTCTGGTGGTATTCGCTGCAGGACCCGGGTTCAGATTCAGCCAAGTGGCTACCTTCATTTCATTTACTCACATAATTCATTTTGGAAGGCTAAAAAAAAAACTTAATTTTACAACAGAACCAAGCAACTCAGCAATATACATGTATATATAGATATAGATAGATAGATAAAGATATTAGTCAAGGTCTCTGAAGCTCTATTTTTGCATTTACTTGGAACATTCTCCTTAATTAAAGACTTTGAAAACAAGGCCCTGGGTGCTGGAGCTCATTTGGGTTATCGCTGTATTAAACACGATGCAGACTGATGGTATTGTAATGCTGTAATTGCTCAAATATGGACAGCAGCTGAAGCAATCAGTGCAATAATGTGATAAGCTCGGTTATGGGCTGGGATTGTAATAAAAGTTGAAGTGGTTTGTAGCTAACAGACCAGCTGCTTCTCCTGTTCACTGACAGCGACATGCTTTCACCGTGAAGACACTCTTGAGGTGGAATGACCTGGAAGTGAAAGAGTAACGCACTTCCTGAAAGGAAGGAAAACAAACTGAGAACTTCCTTTAAACTACTATTGTATTATTATTATTTTTTTAATAATATGTGTTTCCTGTGATGTGTATTTCTTTCAGAACCGCACATGTAAGACCTCTAGTACTTACTGTAATCAATCATTTAGACAACACGCCCCTGTCTCAAGTTCTTCCGCTGGCTCCTTAATCCCACCATCAAATGCTCGGACAGAGAAGGGCCACAAATTGAATTGGCTTGAAATCGATGAGCCCTTTTTCTTTTCTAATATTGCATTATCAGCCACGGCAGCAGAGGACCTGCTTTACCACACTGCTCCCCCTCCCTGTGCTGGAAGGGACACGAGAATGTGTCCGGAATGAAAAAGCAGGATCTTCAGAAGCGAATCTGCACAGCTGACCTTCCTGTCTCTGTTGGTAGAGGAAGCCTTTCTTCTCGTGAGCAGCGCTTTAGGTGGGAGAGGCTGTGCTGCAGTAAGAGACACGGGCAGCTGCACTGCATTCCCTGCTGTGAATCATCATTCCTTAAAAGATGATAGGGCTGCATGCATTTTGCAAATAGTTTGAATTTTAAATCCAGCTGCAAATCAGTAAAAACGGTACGTGCCCAGCCGACTTTTTTTTTTTTTTTCAGCTAATTGTTTTCTGCCTGCAAGGTGACATTTATCGCAAATTATGATTTATTAGCTTGTTTCAGCTGGAAGTTTGCGCATTCATTTTGTCAGCAATTAAAATCTTGGTTCAGACTGTTAAAAATGTGTTTGGTCATCCGAATAGAAAGTTGTGAAAGACGGAAAAGTGAATCTGGACTCCGATCCTCCATGCTGGACCACTACAATGGCACCGCAATGCCATTGGAGGAATGGTGAACTACCAATACCTCATAGGAAATTCCATGCCATACCACTCTTGGCTTCCACTGTTGCAAAACACATGTTTTTGTTGTTGAATGAGGAAAAAAAAAAACACCTTGCTTTACTGTATTGGTAATAAATAGGTAACGTTCCCGGAGACACTGCACTAGTGGAACATCTTCCTTAAAATGCTTTCTCCATTCTTGAAGCGCGGTTAATGATCTCTTCAGGGTGTTGCAGTGATGAGGGCTTGTTTTTGCTGTGCTTGTCTCTGCATTTTCTTTAACTCAATGTAAAGGCAAGCTTTTGGAAAGTCACTGACAAGGAGATGCTTTCCTTACTTGGGTTAATTAGATCGCTGCTGAATGTCTCGCAGTGCAGCGGTCCAGCTCTGAGAGGTGAAACTCTGGAGCGCGAATGTGAAGTGACAGGAAATCCATTCCCGTCCGTCAGACTGCAGGGATACAGGGAGCCAGGATTCCTTCAAACCCCTCCGGAGCAGCTCAAAATACCCATCATCTCACCAACCTTTTCAGATAGACTTAAACAAATCCCACTGGGAAGTCCCTGTAATACCAGCCATGACACTATGTGGTAGGATTACTGCTGTGTATTGGTTCCTACCCTTATAATCCCTTTTATATTACCCGAGCAGAACCATTACCAGACCGCAGTATTACTGGCAACGCAGTGCATTGGGAATGAATATTGCAGAGTAGTTCTCATACTGTAGCATAAAACAAAAAGAAAGATTTATAGGAGACACAGTGATTGGAAGATGAAGATCTTCTTGCATGACATTATGTGGTTCAGAAATATAATTCAGATACTATGAATAATTAACTTGTAATCCGATTAAGCATGCCCACTGACAACACCTCATATATACAGATTTCACAGGCTGAACCGCTTTAGGCAAAATGTGACAGTGACCTTGAAATCCTGTCTGTGTCTGTATCGGTGTAAATATACATTGAAGTAACATCCACATTAGATGTGTTTGTTTATGTTCTCACACACACACACACACACACGCGTGTATGTACTTGGGCATTGCATTGAGTCTCGGAGCTCTGGGAGTGTGTGTAAGGCTGATTAATAATTGAGTGTGGTTTCATTCCCTCTCCTCTCCTCACACACTCAGCCCTGCTGTCAGCAGAGAGGCCTGTGATCTTCAAACGCAGTGGAAATCCGTTAAGACCTGGGATTAGAGTGCAGGCCGCGAGTACTGCCTCTCAGCAACCGAACCTCGCGGGGCTGCCTCACCGCGTTCACGCCGCGCAGGTCAGCAGTCCCCGATTTACAAGCCCCCCCGTGGTAAATCTGGCACACTCGTTGTCCACTTTCCCCATGCTTCTTCATACCTTGCTTGTTCCCTGTCCCTCCCTGTGGATCTTCTCGAGGCCAGGTAGCTCCCTCTCTCTGTGTGGTTCCTGTTGCTTGATGTTGCCTCACTTCTCACTTCCCTGCTAGCCTGCAAACTCCAAAATCCATTTCCTTTCTGTCTGCTAGTTCCGGTCCCAGCACTTCTCAGCTCCCTGCAGAAACACCTTTTATTTTTTCATTTGTGATATTTAGCATATTTTTTTGTATTCTTCTTCTATTCTGATATAGAGCATGCAACTTACAAGGAGGTGTGTGTGTGTGTGTTTGAAAATGCCATTTCATAGCTGCTGTAGTTAGTAACAGTGCTGTGTAAGAACTGCTATACTCACTAAGTTAAAACATACACATTTTTTCTTGGAAAATCTTCCAGCAAATACCTTTTAGATGTTTCCACAGGCTGTGGCTTGGTAGCCTCTCATACAAGCCTCATGACCAGTGGCAGTGCTTATGTGTTTAATTCGCTGGAGCGCGGCTTGCTGTCTCTGGGCTTCCCTGCTGATTCCACAGAAAGATTAAAGATGCCGATGCTCCCAGGAGGCCCAGGGGGCGGGCAGGGGGGCCCGGTTCCATTTCAAGAAAAAAAAACAGACACTTAATTCAAGGAGAAAGCAGAGCACCTTCCTACGGGCAGAGGTGTGTTCAATCTTCAAATATTCAAATCGAGGGGAAGGCTGCGGGGGACACTGCTGGAAAGAATAAGTGTTTACACTCTCTGGTGCTCATTATCAAGGCTCTGGGGGGATTGATAATGGGGAGGGTTAGACCAGAGCTTGTTATTAAAGTGCTGGAGAGCAGAGAATGGAGTTTTTCCACTTGTGATATAGACATACAGACACATGTATACAGGAGTGGGTCACAAATCCGACCGCGGTGTGAGGAAGGGCTGATATGGAAAAAGCTGGATAAATGAATCCTATTTTAAATTACTATGTTCACACAATTATTGAGAGTTCCCCTAAATCCCTTGTTTAGAAAGATACAGGGGATTCATGCTTGTGACAGGGTAGCTGTCTGCCGTGTGGGTGCATGCATTCGCTGCTGAGTGACAGGCAGGAGATCCAGACGGAGGTTGAAGCTGATACGCCCCCTGCAGGCGAACAGGATTTATTTACACATCAACACACTGAAGAGCTCACGTGACACTACCAGCAATGGCAGCACACGGAGCGCACACAACACAGAACGAAACCTTCAGTCTCTGAACTCATCTTCTCTGTTCAATAATAAACTGACGTTGCTGAAGAGCTTGATCAAAGTGGATATGTGACGGATTACTGTACTATATAATCAATTTACAAAAGTAATAAGTTAGCATCCTTAAAATGAAGCAAAAGCGAAGTATTTCACTGGGTCGGTTCTGTGTGGTTCAGTTCTGCTGTCCACTGCTGTACAGATTTCCATGTTTTATTGCCAGGGTCCTGCACATTTCTACAGAGACACATTTCAGTGCAATGTTAATGTCACTAAGCAACAGACAGTGTGCAGAGGAGCGGAACATGAAGGTGAAGGCTGCTCAGTGAGACTTTGTTTAAAAGGGATTCTGCATGCTGAAGCATGCTCCTGTAAAACTGCCAGGAAACACTATCAGAAAACATTGTCAAGAACCTTTTTCAAACAGCATTTGATCATTCCTGCTGTATGCCCCACACAAATGGAGCAAAGCCATCTTGCATTGGTCACATGATCGATGACTCATGCTCACCGTCTCTCCTGATTGGCCACAGGCAAAATGTCTCTTGAAAATGTTTCTCAAGTAAGAACCCAGGTCCACTGCGGGAAACATCCGGCCCACACGAGGAAGCATTTTGTCTGGAACAGGTTTGATGAAGAGAATACTGTGAAATGACTGAGGTACACGGCCGATTGTGATGTCACCGCTGTCTCCGTGATGTGTCGTGGAATACAGAATGCGAAACGTGCGCTCTGATTGGCTGAAAGGTCCTGGCAGTGTATATAATATATTATGTTATACTGTAGTATAGTCTAGTACAGCACAGTATAATTATATAATTATATAAGTCTAATTCCATCCAACAGCGGTTATCTATCTATCTATCTATCTATCTATCTATCTATCTATCTATCTATCTATCTGTCTATCTAGATATATAGATATATGCATAGTTTGTAATTCCAGATCTAATCTCCTCCATTAGAATAAATTGAAGTCAAGTCTAAATGGGAAATGGAATCTTTTTTTTTTTAAACCTGAAGAAATTTAATCTCCAACTCACAAAGTCTCAAATGAATGAAAACGTTTTGTATATATGATTTTTTTTTTTCTGGTTCGAGGAAGAAGATGGAGCTTTTGATAGATTTTTTTAAAAATATATTTTAATACAACTCAGTTGCTTTTAATGAAAATATTGATTTGAATGAAGCGCAGTTTAGGTTGTATAACCGGGCTTCATTTATGATGATTTCCGTTCGACTAGTTGGGTCTCTGGAGGATGGAGGAGAAAGGCTGACAGATAATCCCTTTCTTTTAAAAAAAAAAAAAAACATTTATAAAAACTAACCACACATATTGTATTCAAAAGCAAGTGTAACTGACACAGGCTACACTTCCAAGCAAGCTTCTTAACAGTGTACAAGCCTAACCCACAGGGGGCAGCATTGTCTCACATGTAACGGTGCTCGAACCGGCGACCCACACACCGCAAGCGAGCTTCTATCAACCACAATGCAAAAGAGCCGGGCTCGTCTGCATTCGTGGATATAAAGCTTGTAACTCCAGGACAGAATCCGTAACGGCAGTGCATCACACAGCAGTGAGATTTGTAGCTAGTTAAGAGATGAGGGATCCCATCCCAGTTCATGGAATGCAGGTAGATAGAGAGAGGCGCCCTCGTTTTTTAACCTTCAGCAGGCACAGAGTTACTGAAGCAGCGTTCAGTCGGGTGAAACGTGTTATTCCATTGTAAAGTTCATTTGTGCTTGTCTGTCTCTGGTCGCAGGGCCGCGGGTCAGCGGTTTGGGTGTTTTAGCCTATTAAGGGAGACAGCTCAGTTAGGTCTGTAAAGATCTGTAAAGTGTCAGGTGAAGATCCTATTTCTACGGTTTAAACACGGATGGTATTTGGATCAGCTGTCAGTGCACGCATCCAAAGAAAGGTCTATAAATCAACCAATTACAAAGCATTGTTATTATTAGTTTCGAAGTGAAGCTGCTTTGCTGGGCCCTGTCCCTCTGCTGCTCCACTTCTGACACATGGTCTCCCCACTGGAAGTCTGGGTACTTGAGAAACAGACTCCACAATGGAGATGAGACACATGCTGCAGTTATACTATGCATTTTACCATGGTTTACCAGGGTTATCCATGTTACTTAACATGCTTTACCATACCTCCCTATTCTTTACCATGCTCTGTGCTTTACCATGCTTTCACTGTGCTTTATTACACTTGGCTATGCTTTTAGTAACGCTAACACAATCTACAGGAAATCAGTAGCAGCTTGACATGTCATTGTGATAAAGCAGACTGCCTAGGAGGAAGTACTAAAGAACACTGAAGTCAAAAACACCCATTAATTATATTGAAATGTATACGGGTGTGTGGGAGGCAGTAGCTTTAGGAGTTCTGCATTAGAAACAAATATACATTTTAATATCGACCTCCTCTTCACTTATCATTTCAACCCCCTATTTGTTATTATTGTTTTGAAATATATGGAAAAATAAGACTTTTACACGCAAATTAAGAAATATTATAAATCACAGAGAGAAGACAATTTACTTGGGATATAGAACTTTTTTTTTTCTCAGACGTTTGCTTTAATATAAGTTTCCACCCGGTCTTGGAGTTACCAGATTTCCAGAGTGAAAAAAAGCTTTGGACTTTCGTTTCTATAAGCTATAAATGCTACAGCAGGTAAGGAAATGTTCTGAGGCCTTGGCTAGCCCTGCTTTCTGATACATTCAATATGTAACATAATTGAACACGCACACCAGCCACCTCTGGAAAGGAGCTTCTCCTGCAATTATGATATATTTATTTATTCTATCGATTGTTTTCCTGGGGAAAGGCCAGCTCATGAACAGCGATTCCCAGTCAAGCAAGGTTTTATTAACCCCTACATCAATATGTAACCCACCTTCCCCTTATGCACTGAGCCACACGGCATCCCTCCTTCCCAGTCCCTCAGCCTGAACTGCTAACCCACTGCTCCCTTCCTTCCCCTCCCAGTCCCTTAGTTCTAACCACTAGACCTCCCTCCTGACTGATCAAGGCAATTTTAAAATGATCCTTCATATTAAACCCTTTTCTTACCAGATGGGAGCGCTCTAGAAAAGAAAAAGAGAAGAAATTGATCCATTTTCAATAACAACAAAAAAATCTCCTTGAGGGAAAGACTTGCCTTTAAGACAGAACAACCTTATCTGGTTTGTTTCATAGCGTACCTAAAAGGAGTTTTCATTGAATTAAAAAAAAACAAAAAAAAACCAGCCACTGTCACTCTGAGACGGGCTCAGTTACTTACACCTAATCTGCTGTTCAATTCAAGAGATCTCCAAGCCAGCTCCTCGTCTCTGACAGCACGGTGCTGCTCACAACGGCTAGCGCGGATGTACTCCTCTTAGTGCTGTGCGCTGGTATAGAAAGAAAGCAAAACCTAACGGGAGCACAGCATCTGTTGCCTTGCATGTCTTACATTGTAATTACAGAGTGACTGCTGTATCATTCTACAGCCATCAAGCAGCAATCATCACAGAGTTATTTTTAGTATTACTTGTTAATTATACCATGCTCACATATGGCTGTGGTTCTTTTTGAACATTTGTTTTAATAAACTTTTTTGAAGTTTTTCTTACTTTAGAAGTGAAAAATACAAAATTATTGCAGGTATTAATCATGCAGGTATTACTCCTCTACACAGACCTCTATTGAATCCCCTCGTACCTGCCTCATACCTGAACACCCCAACCCTACCCAACCCAGTCTGCAGTCCGCACTCTTTCCAGTAATCGTCATTGAAAGCTGGCTTTGCATATTTCAGAAGCTGCCCTGAAATATTAATCTCACACACAGAGAGAGAGAGAGAGAGAGAGAGAGTCACAAAGCATGACTTTACAAAGAGGCGCGTTTCTGTCTCTGTTTATCTAGGAGACGGGGGATTGGAGAAACGCGGTGACCTACATCGTGCCAGCAGTTCAAAAAATAATGACCCTACTTCCCAGTAATAGCTGTTAATATTGCATTCTGGCTCGGGTTGGGAGTAATAAATATAAAACACAGCACGGCACTGTAGTGCAGAGTAATATCCTGCGGAAGGCGTAATTGGTGGCAAACACAGCAATACAGACGCTGGCTGCTGCTTTTATAAACCCAATAAAACACCAGATTATCGGGCATTACCTTGCTAGCTGACCTTGTCGTTCCCAATGCAATCAAGCACCAGGTGGCATCGCCCTGTCATCAGGCCGCCGTGGCTTAATTACTGCCTGATTAACAGAAATCGTTAGTGAAGAAGAAGGAGGACCACAGCGATCAGTATTCTTTTGTACTGCAGGAGAACTCCACTCTGTTTCAGGTTCACCTGAAAAGCAAGTCCTGGTTTGAAAGTACCAGTAATGGCACAGGGGTCAGAATGGGTCGTGTACCGTTTTAAGAAACAAGAGCAGCGGAGCTGGTTAATAAAGCAGTGGGATAAATCATTGATGTGACTGCCGTCCTTGCCTTGGTACAGGAGCGAACCCCCCTCCTCCTGCGCTCTCTATCACAGGGAGTGAGAGATGAGCGTGTCTGTTGTTAGCAGCTCCAGGCTCCTCTCTCACGCGATGCAGGGGGGCAGGTGGAAAGGCTAAGTGTGCCTCATGTGCTTTTTACCATCACAATCTGAATGGTGCTCTCAGCCCTTCCGAGTCACGTTGCCCCTAATGACATCCCCACTGCACAATGTTCCTTGACTCGCTGACCACCTTTTTTGGTCAGTCCACTCGCTTGGTACTAAAAACAATGCTTGAGCCGTTGTCTCTTCACAGCGGCAGAAAAAATGACCTGGAAGGCAGTTGTAAAACCAGCTATGAGGCAGGCAGCAGCAGTGAAACAGGGAGAAGAACATGGCTTGGGTTGGTTTGTCATAGCATCAATTGGGGTGTGATTGAGCTGAAAGCTATAACAAAAAAAAAGCTGTCAAAAGATCCCGTCATTGCAGTGAAGTGGCTGCAATTCCTGTGGATTTACAGTTCCCACGGAAACAAGAGGAGCTCACCTACAGTCAGGAGCTTACATTTGCAAGATGCGTTTGATCTGTAAGGCGAGAGTGGCTCAGTGATGTAACGAGATTATTCATCTTGGAGGCGGCGTCTCAGGGGTTAACAGCGCGGTTTTATTCCATTTTCGCTTCTGAATATATTTCAGTGGAACCGATTTAGATCTGACATTAAACCTGTGCTGGAGGTTATGAGGAAATTATTTCCAACTGTCTGAAAAAAAAATCCAATATTCTTCTGTGCGGCCCGGTAAAAGAACATGTTAAACAGGCAGCTATTTTCATTTAGATTTCTCTGTCGCTCCCAGTCTGAATTTAAGTGGAAACGATTTAGGATCCGATCAAAATGCAAGTGACTGACAGCGCTGGGGACCGAAGACCGAAAAGTCTGTCTATCTGAAATGAATTCAGTGTCTGGGAAAGAGAACAGCGTCTGTCTGTAACGAATTCAGCGGCTGAGAAAGGTGAAGGACGGATAATGGGCAGCAGTGTGGAGTAGTGGTTAGGACTCTGGACCGGAGGGTTGTGTGTTCAATCCCAGGTGGGGGACATTGTTGCTGTACCCTTGAGCAAGGTACTTTACCTAGATTGCTCCAGTAAAAACCCAACTGTATAAATGGCTAATTGTATGGAAAAATAATGTGATATCTTGTAACAATTGTAAGTTGCCCTGGATAAGGGTGTCTGCTAAGAAATAAATAATAATAATAATGCCGGAGACTAGGGATTTAGGCCCGTGTGAAAATTGTCTGGCTACATTTTGAAAAGCACACTTCGAGGACAGCGTGTAAAAATGTCATTTACACCTCGAGCTGCAATTAAAGTGTGTTTCTGATGATAAGTGCCCCTTGAATTATTGATTTCTGGTTTCTCTTTTATTGCAATATCACTTTTAATTATTTTTTTCCCATCGTTCTATTATTCATCATAATGATAATGGTAAATGATAAAAAGCCCGGCTGACACCAGCAGAACTCGGTTCACTTGTATCAGGATTGAAACCTGAAGAAGACATGAGCATCACTTCCACGCACGTGCTTCTCTTCGTTTCAGACACATGGCGGGCATCGTGGTGTGAAGTCTGATGAGAGATGCTGTCTGCTCAGCGCACAATCCATAGCCTTCTTTGAGAGACGTGTGGGTCATTAACCTTGCCTTCAGTCCAGCAGAGATCTCTTCACACGACACCCTGCATGTCAAAGCAGTGTTATTAATAGCAACGATACCAGCGCCTGCTCTGCTGTCTAGACTCGGAGTGCACCTGAATCCGCCCGGATGGATGTGATTGAGTAGGGTTTATTTGTGACCTGTCAATAGACTGACGCGTCTCTTGATGGGTCTCCTGTGCATGCGCGTCATTACAGTGTCCGTGGCAGGAGCGGCTGTCAGTACTGTCAGTGGGCTTTTCTCGATACACATGTACACATCGATACACAGTCATCATTGCTGAGAGGACTGTAAGTAATCAGGCAGATAGCTGAGATTGATAGATACAGTGTCAGGAAAAAAGTAGGTAGGACACCAAATATCTCCTGGTGCATTGCCACTAGCATTGAAGGACCTATCCTGTGCACTGCTACACACTATAATGCCCCTTATAAAGTCGCAGAATCCCTCCTGCTTTTCTGTGATTGTTGCTGAATAGTTGCACACAGCTCCCACACAGCTTATGAAGGTCTAGAGCAGGGGTCTCCAACGCTGGTCCTGGAGAGTCCCAATCCTGCAGATTTTCTAGGTGTCTTTTCATCATCAATGGCTAAAGATCTGGAACACCTGTTATTCTTGCCGTCAGACAGAAATCCGACTGACAGAGAGACACAATTCAGATGACACACAGATGTACAGAGGACTGGAGAAACTCAAGCAGACAGATGGACAGTTGAGCAGAATCACAACCACTCTGCAAAAGTGCTCTGAGCGCAGTGAGGCAGAAGGAAGACTGGCGTTCTTAATCAACATTTCAGTAGAAAGGCAGTAAATATTTAATCTGATGTCGAGGCCGGGTAGGCCTCGCCAGTTCAGCACTACCAGTTTACTCTGCCTCAAACAATTTCCATCTCTGTCTCTCTCTCTCTCTCTCCCTCTCTCTCTCTCTCTCTGTTTTTTGTTCTACTTAAAGACCACACACATACTTTTCCCAACGTGACCAAAATAAGTTTCCCTGAAGTAGAAACTCACGACCGTCCCGGCAATAAACAAATATGATCTTTAAAACTGTATCAGACTTTTGGGTCAAATTGGATTGTACTTGTTGGAGGTGATTGAATCTCAGTGATGTTCAGATTAAATGATACAGCAGCAAGGACATTGTTAGGATGCTGTGTGTGTGTGTGTGTGTCAGGTGTAGACAGTGGAGCAGGCCAGGGTAACAGGGGAAGTGGAACCGTCTAGAAGAGTTTGAATATCTTCATTCATTTCGTCAAAACTGATGTTAAAGCTTCATGAATCGGGCTTGCTTGCCCTCCCAACGTCCCTCAGAAATGCCAGCGGCTCTCGTCGTCTCTCAAGCTCGTTTTGCTTTGCTAAGCCGTCCGAGTGTGCAGCCAGCGGGTGCACATGCCAGAACGCACGCACACACAATAGCCCAGCAAGAAGCCGCTAATGATGATAAATCTGCAGCTGGTGTCGGTGTGCTGTTCTGCTCAGCTGTGCTGCTGTCACCGGGGAGGGGAGAGGTGTGCTAAACTAATACAGGCGCATGTATCAGCCGAGTGCCTCAGTGTCAGAGCAGCTCCTGCAGCGCTAGCCAGTTGAAATGTGATCTGAAGCGCTGGGCAGGAGCACTCAGCCCGTGGAGGAGCGGATAGATTTCGCTGAACTTGAGCAGGGTCGTCATGGAGATGTAACCTGGGGATGGGGTGAGGGATCGGAGTAACGGAGAGGCAGGGGAGAGGAATGAGGGTACAGTAGCTTGTCCCAGGCTGTGGCATCCAAGCAGTGTCCACTATGATGGATTGGTGTAATAAAAATAACAGCTACAATAGCAAAGTGGAGAGAAGGGCTATTCTTTATAGTGGCGTGCGCATCATTTGCTCTGTTGGTTTTACAGCACTTGTGGTAATGTGAATCTAACAAAGAAATTCCCATTGGGATGCCATTATAACCCCAGTGTACTACCCTGAAAAAAAAAAAAAAACGAGCTTGCTAGCATTAGCACACCATAGCATAGATTTTGAACACATATTGCACAGACCAGCTCTGATAAACTACCTGCTATACCAGCCATATGCATTGTGTGTTAACACAACTGAGGTACAATTGGTTTGTCAAAATATGACAGTCCCTTTGCATTACAATTGTAGTGCTGATCTCTGCATTGCCAGCATTTTAAAGAGATTTCTGTTTGGGGATGTTTTGCAATCAGTGTTTTCAGTTTATCTAAAAGGTGTTTTCACCTCTGTAGAGCTGATGATGTATTTTCAACAACAGCTTAGCAACCTTCTTGCATGTTAAATATGTACTTTATACATAAATATGAAACACTGCATTTAGAGCAGGTAGTAAACAGTTTAGTTTTAGTTTTACTAAAGATGTGCCTCCCTATGCTCCCACTAGATGGCAGTGTAAAGCCATACGCGTTACTGGCCCTCATTACCTGGCAAATGATATGCCTCCTCCTTATGCCTCCTAGTGAGAATCAGAGAAAGTACCATGTTAAAATGTGTACAATTATATTGAACAATGAAATTTATGCAAATCATCAATCAAGAAAAAATATTTTTGTGACATACGCTTGCCTCTGAGTTTTCAGACGGGATTGTTAAGCCGAGAAGGCGAGGGTTAAGTTTGGCTGCAACGGGGTGTAAGCAGCACAGCGGCAGCTCCAGCTCTAATTCCATCAAAAACCCTGAGCAGACATCACTGAGAAAGAAAGAGGGTCACTCCTGCGTCCCTGCCTGCCTACCTGCCTGCCTGCCTGCCTGCATCCCTGCCTGCCTGTGTCCCTGCCTGCCTGCCTGCTTGCCTCCCTGCCTGCCTGCCTGCCAGCGTCCCTGCATCCCTGCCTGCCTGCCTCACTGCCTGCCTGCCTGCATCCCTGCCTGCCTGTCTGCCTGCCTCCCTGCCTGCCTTAGTGGGTTAATCTTCTCTGCACATGATGTTTTAAATAATATACAAGCCTTCAAAATGAAAAGCAAAAACATATAAAAGATTTAGCAGCTCTGCCTGCACGTCACTGCTGAGCAACAGCGGCAGGGCTCGCAATGGAGTGTCAGCTGCCTGATATACAACAAGCACAAGAGAGGCAGAGTGGTGTGAGCTGAGGGCTGGGAGGGAGGGAGATAGGCAGTGTGGCTGAGTGGTGAGAGCTGAGGGGCTGGGAGGGAGGGAGGGAGGGAGGGAGGCAGTGTGGCTGAGTGGTGAGAGCTGAGGGGCTGGCTGGGAGGGAGGGAGGGAGGGAGGGAGGCAGTGTGGCTGAGTGGTGAGAGCTGAGGGGCTGGGAGGGAGGGAGGGAGGCAGTGTGGCTGAGTGGTGAGAGCTGGGGCTGGGAGGGAGGGAGGCAGTGTGGCTGAGTGGTGAGAGCTGAGGGGCTGGGAGGGAGGGAGGGAGGGAGGCAGTGTGGCTGAGTGGTGAGAGCTGAGGGGCTGGGAGGGAGGGAGGCAGTGTGGCTGAGTGGTGAGAGCTGAGGGGCTGGGAGGGAGGGAGGGAGGCAGTGTGGCTGAGTGGTGAGAGCTGAGGGGCTGGGAGGGAGGGAGGGAGGCAGTGTGGCTGAGTGGTGAGAGCTGAGGGGCTGGGAGGGAGGGAGGCAGTGTGGCTGAGTGGTGAGAGCTGAGGGGCTGGGAGGGAGGGAGGGAGGCAGTGTGGCTGAGTGGTGAGAGCTGAGGGGCTGGGAGGGAGGGAGGGAGGCAGTGTGGCTGAGTGGTTAGATGTGAGGGTTGGGAGGGAGGGAGGGAGGCAGTGTGGCTGAGTGGTGAGAGCTGAGGGGCTGGGAGGGAGGGAGGCAGTGTGGCTGAGTGGTGAGAGCTGAGGGGCTGGGAGGGAGGGAGGGAGGCAGTGTGGCTGAGTGGTTAGATGTGAGGGTTGGGAGGGAGAGTGGTGAGAGATGAGAGGCTAGTAGAAAGGAATTCAATGTGGTATAGATACAATGAGGACCATGTATTTGTATTTGTTTACTTCCTCACTCTTTAATAAAGCGTGGTGTAACGGGTAAGCTAAAGGCACTTACCCATTACCAAGAAAACACACATGAAATTGAAAAGTCATAGAACAACACAGGGAAATAAAACACCCTGGCCAATTCTCTAATCATCTCACCCAGGTAGGATCGTGGTTTAAAAAGCCAGGCAAATTACACTGTTTGCACTCCTTGCCTCTTAATTTGCGTCAGAGAATTTAATATCCCTTTCTCTGCTGAGTCTTTCCAGTGGTTGAGAATGAATGCTGCCTTTAACCTGATCATGCGGTGGTCATGCGTGTTAGGCAGGGAGGCAGGGAGGCAGGGAGGCAGGGAGGCAGGGAGGGAGGGAGGCAGAGAGGCAGGGAGGCAGGGAGGGAGGGAGACAGGCAGGGATCCGTTCTCGTTATGCACCTCACAGTCGGCACCTTCTTCAGCTATGCCCGCTGAGCTCCTCGGCGCGGGTTCGACTGCCTAACAAAGTCAGTTCGATCAGAGCAAGCTGGGGAGGCAGTGCTTTATCAACCCATAGAAACCTTTTCAGGATCTCCTTAAACCACAGCATTACCAGAAGTCTGTCCGGTACCCATGCCATTGGAATATGAAAACATTACCACTGCAGTGACATGTTAGCAGTGGCAGCCTCATCCCATTGCAGCTGCCTTTGTGAAATGCTCTCAATCAATTATCTGTGCACAGGAGAGTCAAAGTGTCAGAATTCTCCTGTGAGGGAAAGCAGAGTGCTCCAGCGATTCACTGGAGCTGGGGATTTTGGAGGCAGTGATGAAAACAGCAAGTGGAGCACGCTGCATCTCTGCTGTGGAGTCCAGGGAAAGCACTCTAATATTTGTGTAACAGACAGATCCCCTTTGGGAAGCAGCTTGAGGAGGAGAGCTTTGCAGTCCGAGGGTGTACAGTGAGCTCTTTAAAGTGATTGTGAAAGGCAACAGCAGCATCAAAGCAGAGTGGACAGCTAGCTGGGGTCGCTGAGGCGTGTGTAAATCCACAGCAACACGGCTAGAACACACGGGAGCGCTACCGATCACACGGGAGCACGACCAAACACACAGCACCACTCAACCATTGGATTTATTTAATACCTGCTATTAAATACTTCTTACAGGCAATTACGAGTATGAGTGTCAGCATAGCCCCTAATGGGGGGGAGGGTATTTTGGAGAGAATAGAAAAGGGGATTACAATAAATTTAAAAAAAGCATAGAATTACAAGCGTCTGGTCTTCTCGTGTGGGTTTGCTTTATAATAAAATTCTAATGAATTTGTTCTTTGAGTTGAGGCGGTCCCCCGTCACTGCTGTGTTTGTTACTGAGAGAAGCCCCTCTGCATCGTTAATGCATTTCCTCTGGCTTCATGCTGCATGGATTGCAGGCTCTCTCTCTCTCTCTCTCTCTCTCTCTCTCTCTCGCTCTACTGCCGTCTGCAAGCAGACACCTTCTCAAAGCGCTGACAGTGCGGAAAAAACCCTCGACCAGTACAAAACTGGAGCGTCGCGGACTTAACCCCGTCCAACCTGCTCTGACGCGTGTTCCTGTAGGCAAGGTAATAAGGGCCAGTTCCCTCAGAGAATCGGGAGTCTAGCGAAGGCTTTCCAATCCATTTCCAAGAAAACAATTAACAAGAAAGTAATCGGATCGCTGCTCCTCCTTTCCAAGGCTGTTCATGGTCCTGTCTGTTTGCGCGAGTTACCTATCCCTGTAAACCGACTCGCACTTTGAGATCGGTAAACGATGGCCTCTTGGCAGTTCCAAGAACTCCATTAGAAACCTGCAGAGCGAGAGCTTGGAGTGTCCGAGCTCCTGCCCTTTGGAACTCACTTCCACACTGGATCCGGAATGCTGAGTCCGTCAGGGTTTTTAAATCTAAGCTCGAAACACATCTCTTTGATTTGGCCTTTCGCTAGCGAGCAGTTTGGAGCTCTTTCGGCTCGCTGTGTATTTCTGTAAAGCGCCCTGGGATGCTTGCACATGAAGGACGCTATATAAATGGGTACAGTATGGTATGGGATAGTTTAATTATGTATAACTACAGCATGCTGCTGGGGACTGAGTACATAACTATAGATCTAAAAGTCCAGACCAAAAGGAGTGAGGGTGACCTACAGCACCAGAAGAGACCTGGTCCCAGGAAGCCTCAGCTTTAACTTGTATTTCTGTCAAGAAATGGTTTGAGAGCTGAAGAAGTTAAAGATAAATTCTGTACCGAACAGCATGAATCACTGACAGTGATTGCAGTATGAATATTGCCTCTCTGGTTTCTTTTTTCCTAATGGGCGCCCCATGGCTGGTGAGTGGAAGATCCGTGGCTGAAGTGAAAGACCTCAGTGCTTTCGTGTGTGGGTGAAGGCCCGATTCTCTCACCTGCCAGTCAATCAAACAGAGGAGAACACTTAGCAAGACTGCATCTCATTATCAGCTGCTTTGCTTTCATTATCACACAGAAGCAGGCAGACCCCGCTTGCAGTTCAACTCTCTCTTCTACAAATGTACAGTTATTCATGTTGGTCGAGCCTTTACTTGAACACATTACAATTCATAGCAGTATAGAGCTCATATAAATATAGTTTAAATATGAAGATAGTTACATGGGTTATTCATGAATGTCAGTCTTAGTATGATAAGCAGACGCCAGGTGCTTGAAAAAATTCTCTAATTTCCTATTTAAAGAATAGGAGATATTTTTTTTTCTTTTTTCATGCATTCTATTTAATATAAATATATACATATATATTTATAATGTATTTATTGTACTGTCTTTGAAGCGTTTACTGTTTTTAATTACAGATTATTTACCGTTTCATTGATTTGCTATGTTTATGTTTGTTTTTTTTTAAAGCTAGACATTCTCTCTGAATGTCGTTCTTGCGTGTGTGATGCTGTTTAATGGAGCATCCTGATTGGTGGAAGACAGTTCTAAGGTCTCTATCGTATTGATGAGTGTCTGTTTGTATGCTTGCTTGTGTTTTACCTGTCTCTCATTACACTGTCACAGTGTTTCACCACGCTGTTTTCATCAGGGTAGATGGCAGTACACTTTTGCAAGGACAGTGGTTCATATACGTGGTCCTCATGTGGGCCTGTAAAAAGAAATAAGGGATTGAGGAACACACCAAGGCACCATAAGAAAACAAAAACTGCACACGCACCCCCTTTAAAAATGCACAGAGCACAGCATTAAAACCTATCCTCCATGGGATGTTATATAGATAATGGAAAGAGACACAGAGCTTATAACAATCTGTGGCAGTGTGCGTGTGTGTGCGTGCGTGTGTGTGTGTGTTCGCTTAGGGAGATGAATGTTCTGTAAGTATGAAATATTATGAACCTAATAATCCAAGTAGGTTTTTTATTTCTTTTTTGTTTTTTTCCTCCGTCCAGTTTTAAATCAAATTTATTCTCATCATTTTTTATTTCAAACTGCTTGTGGATTTAGTGCTGGTGACAGTGGAAGGAAATCGGCTCTGGCAGCCGTGCTCAAAACCCACCAGATCCTTTTCACCTTTTGAACCTGGGTTTACAGACGTTACAGGCAAGAGAAGCTACTGAATAAGACCTCAGGACAACTCGAACCTAAAACTGTTTATAATTCTACAGGCAAGACTGCTGACCTCCGTCAGCTTATGTGACAAAGAGAGGAAGGGATGCTGGGAGAGCGCTAGAATGTGAGAGAGAGAGAGAGAGAGAGAGAGAGAGAGAGAGAGAGAGAGAGAGAGAGAGAGAGAATATGAAGGTAGGGAGCGAGCGGGGATGGAGGCAGGATGTAATTACTGAGAAGCGGTATAACTCTGGCTCTCCTGAGTGACACCTGACACAGGGAGGTTAATGAACAGAACTAGAACGATTTCTCTGTCCTGTTGCGTCGTTGTGAAGGGAAGCAACTGCAGTTCTCGTTTCTGCTATTTGTCTGGTAAGAAGGCAGGTTAACAGCGAGCTGATGAGAAACAGGAAATAGATTCCTCGCTGTTTGAGCCATGATCCTCCAAGAGGGGAGGAGAAAAGACTTTTTTTTTAAGACAGAGAGAGGCGAGGGAGGAGGCAGCCGCAGATGGCCACCCCAATCCTGTTTACTGTAAATTCCTCATTATAAATGAGCATTATCCAAACCGTTAACCCTTTCATGCCTGGAGACCTCATAGGGGGACATACGGAAGACACAAATTCATGATGACCTCATATGAGGCTGCCATTTGTTTCCCCCACACAAAGCAATGGAAAGCATTTTCAATGAAAAATAGATTTGTTGTGTGTCCATGCATGAAATAACACAGTCACAGCAGCACTCTCACTGCCCCTTCAGGGGTGTTGTTTCCCAGACTCCATAATTTGCCTAAGAACTGACCACCCCCCGTCCCCCAGATGCAATAACTCCTCATTTTAGCATCATTCCGATCCTAACCCCAGCCTCCGGTCCAGCTGACCCGTTGTTATGACTGAAGGCAGAGGTTTCTTCGGAGGTGTCTGGATTACTCAGGCTTATTGCGGTGTGCTCTAATCGAATTGCGTGCGTTTATAGTGCTACTGCCTTCAGGAGGGCTGCACTGTAATGACAGATGCTGCAATTAGACCAGAGAGCTGGTGTGGAGAACCACTGCAGGGCAGGGCTCCACAGATCATGTTACTGCAGCGCTTGCTAAGTGCTTTCAATCTCCGAGAAGCTGCAGCCACTTCACTCCTTCCACAATTACACACGCACGCCAGCACTGAGGGTCATTTGAATTGCATTCAACTTTTACCCACAAACACTGGTCAGCCCAGCAGAGCGTCTTCACCCCTGTCTCAACCCATCTGAATCATTTCTAATCAACGCAGAGCGTGCAGCCTGACAGCTTGCCTCTTTAGGCTTAAGCACAAAGCACTCAGTTTGAAAAATAATGCAAGGAACAAGCCCCAAGTTGATGAATGACCCTGGAGATGAGAACATAAATATACCAGAACAATCGCGATTACGTTTCAGAAGCAATACAGGAGGCTGTGTGGTCCAGTGGTTAAAGAAAAGGGCTTGTAACCAGGCGGTCCCCGGTTCAAATCCCACCTCAGCCACTGACTCATTGTGTGACCCTGAGCAAGTCACTTCACCTCCTTGTGCTCCGTCTTTCGGGTGAGACGTAGTTGTAAGTGACTCAGCAGCTGATGCATAGCTCACACAACCTAGTCTCTGTAAGTCGCCTTGGATAAAGGAGTCTGCTAAATAAACAAATAATAATACGCACCAACGTGCCGCACACTGAACAGTAACTAGGGAGAGCAGGGATGGAACGCATAGAAGTTTGAGGTTATAGAGTAATCTAAACTAAATCAGACACAGCTGAGCTTGTTACCTGTACACTGTGGCTAATCGCAGCTTTTTGTTGAGTCAGAGATGGGTCAAACTGCTATGCAATGGGAGTCTTGGAGTATTTCCAGGGGGCGTTAGCTGACACTCAAGGTTCCTCCAGCCCAGCACTTCAAGTCTTCAAAGTGAAAGATCATGACCTTTCCATGTCATACAGTACGTGAGCCCCCATGTGCTCTGCAGTGTACAGCACAGTGGGATGCTCCGGGAGTCCATTTACACGGAGTCTCTACACCAGTGTGGTCGATACACGCTGACAGGAGTCAACATGGAGCTGCGCTCCACTAATTTGCAGCGCGCTCCGTGACAGGCAGAGAGGAAAACAGGGGAAATAAAAAAGGGTTTATTTTGTTTTACCGTTTTTTTGTTCTGTAAAATAAGCAGCTGTTGTCAGGGAATTATTGATCGATGGACGCAGAGCGAGTAAATCAACTCCACTATGCCGTGCTGATGTGTTTCACTTATTGACATTTTAATGCTGTTGTAGATCACTTCTGGGAAAGAAGACCTTTTAGCAAAATACCCCAGTTCTGCCGATTCCCAGATACATGCAATGAATGTAGCTCTCCCGCTGAGAGAGAGAGGGGGAGAAAGGGAGAGAGAGAGTGAGAGTGAGAGGGGGAGAGAGGGAGAGGGGGAGAGAGAGAGAGAGCAAGGGGGGGAGAGAGAGTTGCCCTTATAGAAACTCAGAGCAGGGCTGGTGTAGTCGCTCACTCCCATGGTTCATAGCAGAGAAAGGGAGTGGGTGCAAATTAATTTCCAGAACAGAACCGCAGTCCAGTGCAGCAGTCCCTGTCCGCCCTGCATTTCAACAAAGAGTTTGTTCCAGCTAGCTCAGTCTTGTGTGAGGAAGGGATTCCTGATCTATCTCCTTGCTATCTTTAGCTTCCTCTCTCTCGCTCTGTGAGTCCAGGGCTGAGCAAGCTCCCAAATGTGTTTCTTGCAAATGGATTTCTATAACAAGACAAGGCTTTGGTGTTCAAAAGCTCCTGGAGATGTGCAACGGTGCCGCAGCATTTAACCCTTAAGTGCCTTCCTCCTTTTGGGTCAACAGCGTCCCATCATAAGTAACATTATAGAACACAGAGGGGCAGATTCAGCCAATCAAAACACAGTTACCACTCTGTTCTATGACTTTAAACGAGGGGCTATAACTTGAACACATTATTGACTCTTCAGTTTGACCGAATATCATTCTAGAGCAAAAAAAATAAATTAAAAAAAATCTATGCAGGTCAAATCTGTTACCACCGATGACCGTACCATATATGGAACACATTTTCACAAAACAACCTACAACTTGGTAGAAAGTAAATGAAGTTCTGTATCTGTTAGGAGTAGATCGCTGTTAGGAGTAGATAACTAGTCAGAGTTTAGGGTTAAGTGGTTCAAGTTATGGATGTGTGCTGTGTTATACTTGGTATGCTTTTACTGGACCGTGGTATACTGCAGGGATGGAAACAAGTCTCCCATTGCGTAGCAGTTTGATCCATTCCTGGTTTTTCTATGACTTTATTAAGACACACCTGAGCTAGTTACAGATACACTGCGGTTAAACCTGGAATGGGTGAAATCGCTGTGCAATTCCATCCCTGATCTGGAGAGAGAGAGAGAGAGAGAGAGAGAGAGAGAGATCACTGCATGTTATCCCAGTCTAGCTAGAATCTGGAAAGCTGAGACTGACAGTGTTAAGATGGGTTTAGTCTAATGGCCTTTCCCAGCGATTAGCTGTGTTAAGGTGTAGTATAGTTAATGAATCGACATTACTGCTGGATCAATGGTGAGCTCTTAGGGCAAGAAAGGCTAAGTTAATGAAAAGGGATTACTCTCTTAGATCAATGAGCCATCCCCCCCCCCCCCCCCCACTCCTTACTGTGACTCAGAAGATGAGTGCAAATCCAGCTTATTGAATCCCTACTGTACTGTGTGTTTGTGCATGCGTGCGTGTCTGTGTGTGACAGTGTGTGTGTGTTTGTGTGTGACAGTGTGTGTGAGTCAGTGTGCGTGCGTGCGTGCGTGTGTGTGTGTGTGCGTGTGTGTGTGCTTGCCATACTGAGCGCCTTCTCAGCACTCGTTCAATATTTCAATACAAAATGGAGCTTCTTGACATTGGGAGGCGAGAAATCCAGTTTTTAATATTGACGCAATTAAAAATAATAATAATAATAATAATAATAATAATAATAATAATAATAATAATAATAATAATAATAATAATAAACTGTAGACTATGCGAAAAGCACGGCATAGCACAGGACATGAAGTTAAAAAGTGTAGCTGAAGGAGCCCTTCACGTGCAGTGGTGTTGTGATGTAGTCCTGCTGTGTATAAACCTGTATCAAAGACCACCTGTGTGGATGGACAAGCTGTTTGCATTGACCACTCTGATGAATCTCTCTGCACTGTATATTACCCATGTTGGAGCACCTTGATGTAAAAGCCCCTGTGCTCCACTCTACAGTGGCTGAAAAAGGAATCTGTTATTCTGTGAATAAAGATCCGTGCTTGCCATTAAATCAATGTTATTCCTGTAGAATTAGAGCCAGATTCCTTACCTCGGGTCTGGGTCTGTTATGAATGCACTGATGTAGGATCGATGCAGGGAAGACCTGTTACATATTAAATAAGCTAGATCAGATGCTGTCTCTCCAGATGCATTCACTTACTGCTCCGGTTTCTCAAGGTGGAAAGATCAAGTCTCGCTAAATAGCACAATGGCACGATCGCGAACTCTAGATTTGAGTTTTGAATGACCAGCTTTATTTTAAGAGGCATTAGCTGCTGTGTATAAAGTGTAATTATATAGAAGGTTTCAGATGTCTCGGAAGAGGATTTCTGAGACGTCCTAACCCTCGCCAGACTGAAGGGGGCGCCACGCCTAGCTCTTTAAACATTCTCCTAATAAGGGCTGACATGAGCCATGTGGGGCTATTTATAATAAATTGTGTTTTTTTTTTTAAATTGAGAATGGTGAAAGGTTTATCCTCTCTTGTTCAGTAGCTGAAGGAAAGCGTGTGGAGTTCTAAATAAAATAAAAAAAATAAAATCAGTGCTGAATTGAGATGGCAGCGGGAGGCAACGCAAGGGGTTCTTTTGAAGTGGCAGGTGGGGAGAGAGAGAGAGAGACAGAGAGACAGAGAGGGCAACCACACAAAGGCATTCTCAAAACAGTGACGGCATTCATTTACAATTAACATTATGAGGCTATTCTTTCAGTAATAATAGGCAACCAGGGGTCGGCACACATTGTGCTGTAATTAAGGCAAATAAAAGCGACCGTGTCCCGCAGTCATGTTCAGTTTACATACTGTACGTGCAATTGCTGCGTTTCTGTGGCATGCTGCTTTCAAAGGTTTGCACTTATTATCAGAAAAGCAGAGCCTGGCAGTAAAGAACTGTTTCTACAAGGGTGTTTTTTTTTCTTTTGATTGTGAAATTTCTCAATCGTGATGTCACTTCCGATGGTCTCGATATCATAAAAATAGGTTGCATTGAAACATTGGGATCGTATTGGAGTGGCTGTGAAATAGCCCTTCTCCGACGAGGCACCAATCTGAATGAAACGAACCTTTATTTTGAGTTGTATTGCTAAGGGCCCCAGTAGCGATGGTTTGTTTGAGTTCCTGTTTGTTTTTGTACGCTGCCCTTAAACAGCTGAATCGAATTTGGCTTTCTCATTTGAACTGTGACAGGGCAGCGCCCAATTAAGGAAGGCTCTTGTTTTCTTGAACCAAGAGAAGGGGTTGCTGAAGATGCATTACATCGATTGCACTGTGTGCATAATCGATCAGGAGGTGACTGCACTTACACTGTATCAAATTAACAATGTATTTGTACAGCATTAGTACTGGCAAGCCTCTCTCCGTTAGAGTCTTATCAGTTAAGAGTTGTCTATTTAAATCGACTGGCATGCATGTAGCAGCAATGGGAAGAGAACTGGTAAAAACTTTCCCATTCAAGTCATTAAAAACCAGGGAACCTTGGCAGGCTGTCGAGCTGGCAACAAACAGATCCGCAGGAAATGAGTGCTTTGGTTTTTGCAGGTTGGGTGATGTGCTAGATACTTTAGATGCACTGATAAAACACTGACACTGACGCACAGTTCTAACCTAGTTAACTCTTTCCTCTCTGCGAGAGACCAGTTACCCATAAAGAGCTATTGAAACTGCATCAGCAAACCACAGCATTAGCACACAATGGATATAGATCCTGATAACGGTATTGATAAATGACGGTGATACTGCCGCCTCTATTGTTGTGCCACTGTAAATGGGAAAATATTCACACTGTGGTACTCTTCTGTCAATGGCAGCCTCATGCTATTGTGCCCTTTTGCTAGTATTGCCACTTAGTTAAACTATGACAAATTCGTAGTCCAAACAGCAATTCATTCATTACATCGCTACAAACAGAAAAAGCATTACGCAATAATAATTATGATTCATTGAGTTTTACTCAAGCGTGTTAACCTGTATGTTTTCCATGTGTAAAGTTTGGTTTGCGTTGCAATGGCTGAGCTGTGAAAACGCCTCTTCAGAAATCCTGGGCTGGGGAACATCAGTCATTCAGCACAGGGAAGGGTTCAATAATAAATATGCAATAGAGATGGTTAACTGGAACTCAATTAGATTCACGCTGCCTGCAAACACCAGGAGCTGGTGCAGAGCGAGATTCAATGAACAGACATGCCGTTGGGATCGACACTGTGATAAAGTAATATTAAACAGATTGCAATGCGCACACAGACAGCAGGATTAAAACACACGCAGCATGCAAGATGCTCATGCAAGCCCGGGACTACGACAGGGTGCTTTCAAGCAGCTGTGCATGCCAATCTCTCAATCTCAGATCTCTGATAAAGTTATACGAAATGTTTCTGCTCCGAAACATTTCGTATAAAGGGGGGGACAATGGCACTAGCTGTAGTCCGGCACGGTGCAGGCCAGACTCAGAGTCAACTCCAATTATAACTGTGCAATTCCTAATGAAATGCAATTACAATGTAACTGCTGCAGCTTAATTGTAACTGTAATTTTAATGGAACAAAATACCACTGGAATTGGAATTTCAGCAAACAATTCTGCTGTCATTATAATTCCAATTGAGCCCAGGTCTGGTGCAGCCAGGCAGACACCAGGAGAGCCTCCCCTCACAGCTCTGCACTTTGAGCCACCTCTGCCTGCCTGCTGTTCACTCCAGGGCCTCTCTGAAGCAGAGACTGATCATTGTTCCGGATGCTGCAGAATTGGGACATGGATTGTGGTCGCGGGGGAGCGAATAGAAATCACGAAACAATTTCTCTGAGCCTGATACAAACCCAAATCTCCAGAGGTGAAAGCAATGAGAAGCAAACCCCAGATACATTACCAGTCATCCGATACCATTGTTAAAATACATGCAGTACGCATGCTAATGCCTGGGCTTGCTAATGTGTGACCCATCACACTGACAGAACTGCTTGAAGCCAGTATGCACGCAATGCAAACACGATCCTGAGTCAGTATGAAACACAGAGACTCTGCTCCACACTGACCATCGGCTGAAGGGCCACTCTGGGCTGCCAGGTTTGCAACTCATTCTGTTTTAATTGTTCTGGCTGACCATTCCCTTGTATACCGTCCTTTTAGGCATATAATGTGCAGTTAGTATGCAACGCACATTACTGAGCAGAATTCCAATGCTTGTATTACACGCACCTCGTGTACGCTGTCAATGCACGGCACACCTTGTATGACAGGAAAAAATCATGCAGAAGCTCTTTTCGTTCACGATACCCTCTGAATCCGCATGCCAGCAAGCGCAGAGCTGGGGAGGCTGGGACTGCTGTGGCGCTGCTGGGTTATTTAGGAAAGAAACCCGTGGAGAGGCTGCTGTCTGTAACACTGTCTGTTGGGTCTGCAGTGGCTTTAACTATGGGGATTTGCATGACAGCTGCCTGCTGGGAGTGTGGTGCAGAGAGGACAGGAGCAGTTTCAGGGTTGCAGGAGACCCCTGTTAACATTACAGCTTGAGCTGAATCCTGATTAAAGAGAGCTTGGGCTTTTCAAAAAAAAAAAACACATTTACATAGATATTTTTCAATAGTGTTCTCTCCGCCAACGTGAGACACCAGGGATTAAAATTCAGAGTTGAGATTCCAACAGTTGGTTAGTTAAGTTCTTCAGATCACCCTTTTGAGACCTTGATTCTTTTTAAATAGCGTGCCGGATCACTGTTTTTGTAGCGCTAGTGCATTATTTAACAGGTGCTGCCCCACGGGCCAGACGTTCGTTCTTTATGCGCTTCAGAGGCGTTTTGCTGCTCTCCTGATCGTTGTCTACTTTAACTTCTCATTTCTAATACATTTTAGTTCAATTTGAAAAGCCCCTGCAGCTTCAGCGCTACAGACCGGCCCTCACTTCCTATGTCGTTCCGTCCCTCTATAGCCACTGTCTCACTCGCCCATCACCCACGCTCCCCCCTCCCCCCCTCTCTCTCTCTCTCTGTGCAGGGTGCGGTCTGGAGTTTTTCCTCATGCTGTGCACCAGTCTGGAGCTGCCTCTGTCCTGGTCCTGCCCGCGGCACTGCGTCTGCTACTCCTCCCCGACCACGGTGAGCTGCCAGGCCCACAACTTCCTGATGGTGCCCGAGGGCATCCCTCCGCACAGCGAGCGCATATTCCTGCAGAACAACCGCATCACCATGCTGCTGCGTGGCCACTTCAGCCCCCACACCGTCACCCTGTGGCTCTACTCCAACAACATCACCTTCATCGACCCCGACACCTTCCAGGGCTTCACCCAGCTGGAGGAGCTCGACCTGGGGGACAACCGCTACCTGAGGGCCCTGGCTGCGGAGACCTTCAGCGGCCTGCCCAAGCTCCACGCGTTGCACCTGTATCGCTGCGGCCTCACCTCCCTGCCCAGCGGGGTCTTCCAGGGGCTGCGCAGCCTCCAGTATCTCTACCTGCAGGTATGGTGTGTGCGGCACAGGGGCCTGCCAGGCGCTGGCTCCAGAGTTGGTTGATTCCTGTTTTTCATTTTCCAGCTTCCCATTCCCTTTTAATCAATTCCAACACATCACTGGTCAGAATTGCAGTTAGCAGTATTCTGTTAAAACGAGCAACAAATTACTTAAAATTGAAGGCACTGCTGTTAGCCAATTAAATTTAAATGAAAGCAGTCGCACAGGCACAATAATGATCGCGTCTTTCCTTTTTCACGGATTCAGTGTATAAAACCATTAAAGAATGTTTCTGTTAATAAAATGACCCATTCTAGACTGCTGTTGAAGAAGCCAGCAGACTGTCTGGTGAACCTCAGACTGTACTCTATTCAACTCCGTGCCGACCCCAACACCCCCTGCCTGCCTGCCTCCCATTCAGCCCCGAGCCTCTCTCGAGCACAGCCTGACAATTCAGATGGAATTTATCCCTGATTGAGTTTAGATTAAAACTCTAGGGAATGTAAAATGAATGCAGTGCTCCCTCATTATAACAATACAGAAGCTGTAGTGTAGAGAGCGTGTGTGTGTTTCGCCTTGCAATGAGAATGCGGGTGAAATTACACAATGGGGCGGGGGTGGGGGGGGGGGGGGGGTGCCACAGCCATGCCGCTGTATAACCTTCTAATAAACTGTGTTATAATGAGGGATCCGCTGCAGCACAGTACAGAAATACTAAAGACTAGGCGCCTCCGTCCCTTATCAGAGCCTTTGTGCAGAAACGTTTGTCCGAGACAGGGATAGGCAACCTTATTCAAAACAGAAATAAGCCCTGCTGACAGGCAGAGAGGGAAGTGCTGTATTAAGACATCGACCTTGTCACACCCCATGCTGCTACAATCCATGACCCACAAGGATGGTTGCATGCGATGGGCTGGCAGCTGCATTGGCGAAGCACTTTCAGGTTTGCAGTGCCTTCATTCTTTAATTGATCTTCAGCAGAATGGTGGAGCCAAGTTTGCTTACCCCAGACCTAAGGTTTGATCAGGTTGCTTTTTCGTGTCTTATGATTGAGTGTTCAAAGCTGTGGATGAATCCACCTGTGGTTGTAGCATCTTAACCTGATTCGTGTTCTCTTCGGCTCGCAGGACAACCGGATCGAGTTCCTCCAGGACAACTTGTTTGCCGACCTGATGAACCTGAGCCAGCTCTTCCTGCACGGCAACCAGCTGTGGAGCCTGCACCAGAACACGTTCCACGGGCTCTCCAGCCTGGACCGGCTCCTGCTGCACGAGAACCAGCTGCAGTGGGTGCACCGAGGGGCCTTCCACGACCTGAAGAAGCTCACCACCCTCTACCTGTTCAACAACAGCCTGGCCGAGCTGTCTGGGGAGTGCCTGGCCCAGCTGCCATCCCTGGAGTACCTGCGGCTCAACGGCAACCCCTGGGAGTGCGACTGCAAGACCCGCTCGCTGTGGGACTGGCTCCAGCGCTTCAGGGGATCCAGCTCCAGCGCTCTCTGTGAGTCTCCCCCAGACCTCAGGGGCAGGGACCTCAAGCGCCTGACCAAGGAGGACTTCCCCAGCTGCTCCGGCTCCGAGTCCCTCCACCAGATCAAGACATGGACCACAGCGGACAAGGTCTCTTTCAAGAAGGACCACCATGGCCGTCATCACCACCCCAGCACCCGCCAGCACCCGCCCCCGCCACCGCCCTCAGACGGCTCGGACGCCCCCTCTTCCTCCGACAAGAGCCCCCCTCCCTCATCCACCGACGAGGGCCACAAGCCCCATGGGGCCCGCAACTGCAGCCGCCAGCGTTACCGGGGGCCCAAGAAGATCCTGAAAGAGGTGCACACCCTGGAGGAGATGGCGGACAAGGAGCCCCAGGAATACCCCGGGGAAGGGAAATTCGGGCACCCCCGGAAGAAACCCAAATGCACACGCCCTCCCCCTCTGCGCCCCCCCAGCGGGGTCCAGCAAGCCAACGGGAGCAGCGCAGCCTCGGGGCAGCAGCACCCCACAGCCTGTTTAATGAATCTCATAGCCTCTGCCCTGCTGGCTGCTGTGATACGCTGAACCGTTCTGCCAAGACCCGCCCTCCCAACGAAGCCACGCCCCTACACTACGCTCATGTGTGTGTGTGTGTGTGTGTGTGTGTGTGTGTGAGTGAATGTGGGGGTTTGGTTTTGTTTTAAATATAAAACAGGACACAAAAAAACGTGACAAAACAACCTCAATGGGAATAGACTGTATGTGCTAGCACTGCCACAGATTTGATTTAATTTTTTTCCTAGCAGAAAGGGCCAAACTTTGGAATATATTGAATAAAACAAAACTATGAACACCTGGAGTGATAAAATACAGAACTGAATGAAATCGAGAAAGTTTAGACATCTTAGTTGTGACTCGTGGTGGGAGTCAAGGGAGCAGAAAGAAGACTTTTTAGGTTTTTAAAAAAAAATAATAAAAATTCTGCCGAACCTCTAGTAAGTAGGGGGCAAGAGATCCCCCAAACACACACAACCCTCATCATGGAGCACATTATTAATAATCAATACATTGAGTAATCAATCAATAGATTGATAAATGATAATGAAATAAAAAAAAATTAGAAATAAAGTATTTACAAAAGTATCAGTGATTATTCCGTTATGCTACATTCCCCATAATTCTCTTTTTACATTAAGTTACATTATATTCCCCATAATTCTTGTATTTTTGTTTTATGTACTTAACTGATATCATGAGTTCGTAATGATCAGAGTTAAAAGTAACAAAATGAACTAAACCTATTGGTAAGTCATCAGAAAGACTTCTATGCCTCTAGTTTGTCTTTCTACACAGTTTCCCTTAAGAAAGGCATGTTTACCATACTGGAAAATGATTCAGCTTATTATTTCCATTTCTGTTTTCATGTTCCTTAAGTTTCAAACACACAGCGAGCTCGGGGGGGTTTGCAAGCGCATACAAGTGAAATATCCAGGAGGTTGTCAGAACAAACTTTACTTTCCCCGTCTTCAAGGAGTAAACGTCAGTGTTGGACCCGATATTCTTTGGGATCAATAATACTACAGAATCCTCCCTTCTTCCCTCAAGGACACGAGGAGAGATAGAGTTCAAATACAGACCAAGAGCTGGCCTAAAACCAGTCTAGAATGTCCTATAACATGGGCCATTGGCGTTCTAGAATGACCTAGATCTGGACTGGAATGGTCTAGAACTGGATAAAGAAGCTTGGAGCAAGACAGTGGCTTCTGGGGCACACCCAGATAGACATTCCAGTAAGCAGGCAGGCAGATCCGAACCAAAAGAGATGCTGTATGTATGCTGATCTATAACAGTAATAATAATGATAATTATATAAATATAATAATACGAATTACAGGGTCTCTGTCCAATGTGGGGGGAGTGTTTTTGTAATGTCTTCTCACTATTCTTTAATATCAATGCACAGCCTCGCCCCCCATTACTGAACTGTACTGTATGTCATTAAAAAAAAATACATCAAACAAGCGAACTGTTTATAAATGATATTAAAAAGTATATCTTCTTATGCTAAGGATTGCTGCCTGTCTTTAATTTCCACAGAATCATTAGTGAAGACAAACAAGATCGCTAACTTTTATGTCAGGGTATTTTTCAGTTCACGGTTTTAGTTGGTTCGTCTGTCCTCCTTTGAATGATGTCACTGCTCTGAAGAACTGCAGCAGAGAGACAGAGAGACAGACAGGCAGAGAGACAGACAGACAGAGAGACAGACAGAGACAGACAGGCAGAGAGACAGACAGACAGAGAGATAGACAGACAGAGAGACAGACAGCGTCATCTTTAAAGTCCCAGGCTGACACTGACACACTGATCCATGCTTTTGTAATCGCTAGGGATGACTGTTTTAATTCCTTGTTTGCTGGTCTCCCTGCTGCCTCATTAAATACACTGCAGCTGATACAAAATGCTGCAGCAACAATACTTTCACACAGCAAGTGTATTTCCCCAGTTTTAAGGTCACTGGATTGGCTTCCTGTGAAGCAGCACGCTGATTTCAAAACACTGCTTCTCAAGTACAAGGCTATTCCTGGTTCTGACCCTGCCTGTCTGCATGACTTTACTATACTTTACTACACTTTACCACACTGCAATAAACGTATCGGGGGACCAAAAATGAGGTTAAGCATCCCGCTTGCTAGGAAACATGTTTATAACTGCAACTCAGCCAGGGTTAGGAAGAATCGAATGCATCATTTTTATTACATTGGGATCTGGAATGAAAAACAAATGCCTTTTCAAAAAAAGTATCCCCAGTATAAACCCAAAAGCCATTTAAAACAAATGTCATCTGTAAAAAAAAAAATACTCTGTTGCCATTGCTGACAGCATGGATACTCCTTTTGTTAACGTTGCCACACATTCAGCTCCGCAGCCTGACTGCTGCTGCAGTCAATTCAGACCGAAGCCGGCTGTGATGTGCGTGAATATGGATTTCATCTTAACGCTTATCCATGAGGGGAATCAAAAATAGAGCTTTAATAAGAAACAAATGGGTTTTTTGTGTTGAAATCAGCACTGGATTTGTTTTTAATACACTGTGTGACATTGACAAATAAGCTGACCAAATCCATTTCAACTCCCTGTAATAGTCTAGAAGAGGGGAAGCAGAAAGGTCATTTATGCCAAGTGCTGTATTTATTAATTTACCCACATATTAGCATAATAATACAGTTAATTTCATATTGGGTCCTGCGGCCCTTGTTTTTAATTAGAGCCCTCAGTGTGACAGGCATTTGAATTGACGTGCTAGCATAGTGACTGACAGAATGGCAGGGAGACGTGCACCAGCCTCTCTCTGCGTACACTGGCACACTTCCGCCACAATGCCAACGGCAAATCTAGTCCTTTCTTTCTGATTCAGGAGTTCATTTTCACCGCCTTGAGTTCAGTAATCTGATGCACGCTGTCGTGCCACACAGTCATGTGCAAATGTATTAGAACACCTCATGATGTGTTATTTCTATCCCTTATATACCTGCCTGCATGAAAACACTTCTGGGGGTGAGAATTTCAATTTCCACTCAGTAATCAATGGTACAGAAACAATAGGCACTCCTGTGTGAAAATGTTACACCACTGAATTAATCAGGCATCTTAAACAACTTTTAAAAAAAGTCTCCATGTGCGTCTCTGTGTTCCTTTTCTGTTTCTCTATATAGTAAGAGAATTAGAATTCAATTAGAAACTCACTTGCCTGTTTTGGCAATTTTCTAAGATGTTCAGTTCCAGTGGTTTCATACGAACAAGTCAAAAGTACAGAAGCATCCTGTGCACCCTGCTGGATATAGGCTAGCACTGCGATAGGAAAATACACCCTCCCCTTCACGCAAACTGTTTTAAAACTTCAAAAGATGTAATTAAGGGGGGTATGCTGGTACGAATTGGAGAATCTGTGTTTGCTTGATTAAAGTATTGAAATTGATGCACCCCTTGTAATGAAATTGCAAGGAGGGTTAAGGTCTGAAAACAGCTTCCATATCCAGAATCGTCCGTATAGCCATCCCTTTAGAGATTGTTCTGTGCTACATATTGCATGTGTTTAAAAACCACAGTCTGGTTCTCAATACTAACACTCAAGTCTGTGTCTGCATCCCGCTGCAGTTCACGCGGTGATCCCCCAGGTGGCGCTCTGTGTCTCTGCAGTTTGACTTTGCGCTGCGGTTACCTCCCATTCCCTTCCTGTCTCCCGGGAGCCAATTAATGCAAGGCTTTTTTTTTTTTGGTTTTAAACATGCAAATGAAGTTCTTGCTGTAAATTTTTTTGTTCCCTTTATTATTAATTAAAAAAGGAAAGCGCTCAAGTCAGCAGGCTTGGTTTTTTTTTGTTGCTTGCTCTAATTTCATCGCCTCTCTTTCTGCTGCTCCAAGCCACAGGCAAAATCCAGAGTTCCTAAAAATGCAGATTATGCAGTCTGCAACGTTCCCACCCCTTTCTCTCCCAGAGACTGGGGGACGAATGCGTTTCACTTTTAACTCCTCGTCTCCTTGTAACAGCAAGCAAACGAGGGTCTGTCTGTGTTGCTCCCCCTCTTCATTCATAACACCCCTCTGAAATGTTTCGTGCAATATCAACATTTAAATATATTATACAGGAGATTCTATCCTGGGATTACAAGAACATTACCAGATAGGCTTTACATTCACCGCCCTGTAATGTGTAACACAATCCAGGCAGGAGAGCAGGGGGTGGCCTTCCACTCCTGGCCTTTCTTCCAACCCTGTCTAAACTGTTTAAATGAACCAATTAATCCAGACCCTGAAGTGGTTCATTATCTCATTTTTACCCCATTGTATAACACAGTCAGGGCCAGGGTCGGATTTCATTCCTGTTTTCCAATTCCAATTCCAATTCCAGTTCCAATTCAGATTCCAGTTCCAGTTCCAGTTCCAATTCCAATCTCCCCCCAGCCAGGGCAATAGCTACACCTGCACTTACACAATCAAACAATATCTATTACTGTGGACCGTTTCAAAAAACGCAAGTGTACTTAGGAGCGTGTCACAGTAAATGTGCAGATATTAATTGGTATTGTTATTATTATTACAAATGGGACTTCAGGACGTAAATTCCATTTCCTTCTCATGATAGAAATTGATCTGCGAGAGCACTTTTCCCCTCCGTTAAGTAATGATAAATATTAATAATAATAATAATAATAATAATTATAAAAGGTTCGTTTAACGCACGGCTGGCCGGAATGAGATTTAAATTGAGGAGGGTCTTCAGCAGTTGATTGCGTGGCCCTTGCCTCCTCCATGAACTCTTCTCATTTCCGTTCTTCAGTCCAGCTCTCTCCTGCTCTCCTGGGCTGCGTCGTTGAGAGGCGTGCTTTACTGACCCTGTCCTGTTAACAGCAGCCTGCTCGCATTAACAGAGCTTAATCGAAAAGCAAACAATCCCACCACCTCCTGAACATGCAGCTCCCCCATCAAAACAAATGGGCTGGCGTGGGTTATAGCACAGCAAGCCGTTCACAACAAATTAACTACCTGAATGTGCTGCCCAGGAACCCGTGACAAAGAGAGAAGCCTTACTTCCATATGAAGCATGAAAGGGTTCAGATGTATTCTGATTTATAGCTGTGCTACACTACCTCTCCAGCTTGTCAGCCTATATCCAACCAAATAAAACATTCATTTCTCCAAACATCCCAAAGAGTGAATTAGAGAGTGCGCTCACGCAGGATACCAGGAGAATCACCATGCTAGATTAGATACAGGCCAACAAACACATGCCTTGTGTCGAAAACATTACTATGGGAGCACGAGGTCAAAGGGTCGGGCCACTCCATTCTCAGCTCTCCATCCGCGCTTTGTGCCTTGCAGAAAAATCAAATGACCCAGCATATCTGGAGCGAGAAAAGGCCTGACTTCAGTGAATATCAGGGAAATCATTTACTCTCACACCAGGTGCGTACTGTGGTGTGCTGTAGTTCACAGAGCCTTTCAGTGTCTGCTATTTCGGCCGCGCGCAGCTCCATTGTACGAATTCGACATGACGTCACCCAAAGGTGTGCAAATGTGGGGGCGAGATTGTGGCATCGCCTTTAATTAACACTCCGTCAGATCAAAGCAGCTGTGCTTTAATTAAAATCGAACTGTTAGGAATCTAAACACGCGCACACACAAACCGTTCCCTCACCTGGCCCCCAGATCCCCACTCAATCAGAATCATAACTCAGTCCTCGCTTTTTCTAGTTCTGTTTACTCCAAACTATTTGATGCTGGTTGTTACTTATTTGCTGCGGCTCTCCAAAGACCCCCCAGACACCTCGCGTCAGACTTGCTCTGCATGCAAAGACTGCCTCACCTGCATCAGCAGAAACATCCGCCAGCGAGAACATTTCCATTTCAAGGCAAGTGCTTTCTGCCCCCTCCCTGACGAGGATTGGAAACCACAGGTTAGCGGGTAACACTCAGAACTTTCTTTCCGTGAGGTTAGCAATTAAAGCTAACCTCAAAGCACAATCATTCTTTCCCGCATGGTATTTATCATTTATAAACTAATTAGTTTGTATTTGATGGAAAAGCAGGGCTAATAACGTAATAAATAAGGCTTCCTGTACCTCAGACAAGGCTGCTTCTCTCTCTCTCTCTCACCTCCCTGCTGTATTCATTATTACAGGGTAAGATCTCTGCAAATCTCAATAACATTTTTTCTTTGAGTGAATCAAAAGAATGCGTGTCTTACTGCCTTTACAGTTTAAGGATAGCATAGGAAGGCTTATGTGCACCACCATGGAGAGGGGGACTGTTTCTGCTCTGCTCTTCAGTGCCACTCCTTCAGCATCTGAGGAGAAAGAGGAATGACAATCAGACGAGACAGGGATCAGGGGAAATGCGAAAGGGACAGGACACTGCGGGACTTCACATTCAAGCACCAGCACCAGATTTGAAACCTGGCCAGGTAAGCTAACTTTTAAACACGCTGGGGTGTTTTGTAAGCATTACTATACAGGCAGTGGAGCTGAATGAAAGCCTCTGGAATTGCAGTATAAGGGGTTTGAATCATGTTTAGAATCCGGGTCCGCAGTCCTGCTGCCACACAGCTGCTTTCTAATTAGCTGTGCGGAGCTGCATTGATTTTGTGAGTGCGGTCTGCGGTCTAATTGAATACGTACGTCTCACAACCCCACGCTAATCTAATAGTGAGGGGGGCACAGCTCCACAGCTCCCCATCCTGGGGTTCCCTGCGCCTGCACCTCAATATGTACCAGCGTGATGCGTGACTCGAATCCGGTACAGAGATAGTTAGTTATTGATTTACTATTTTGTTTCATGTTTTTTTTTTTTAATACACTGCCAGCCTCCTTACTTTCCTTATTGAGGTGAATACTTGATGATGAGCCAGCCCTCCCCCTGTAGAAATTCACAAGAGGAACCCCATATCCCAAATCAAACCCCAAGTCTCTCCTGGTGTGCCCTGCAGTGGCCATGAAGCCTCGTCTCCTGAAACCAAGTTTCAAGTCACAAAGTGGCTCCCTGTATAGCAGAACACTGTTAGGAATTTTTCCAGCGTATGAAGCTGCAACGTTTGCCTACCAGACGAATAAGAAAGTCGTTCAGTTTTACTTGCCCTACTTCTTTAGGGCATGAAGGGGTTAACGGGACGATGACAGCAAGTGAGAGATGGGAATTCATCGCACGAGAATCCCACCAAGGTGTGACATGAACTGGCAGACAGCTCCGACACCGCGTCTGGGAAAAATCAGAACATTCCAATTAAATCCATTTCATTAATTACAAACGAACACAGCTCCGCGGCGTTTGTGTGATTCACACTCAACCCTGTGCTGACGTGACAGTCAGCATGTACCGGTCCCACTGATCGCTCTAGATGGAGAGCTGAGAATGGAGTGTTTAGAGTAGTGGTCAATATTAAGGTGCAGGATATTAACATGGCTAGGGAGCTGAGTATTCTTACAGGTAGGAAATGCAATCGAAGGAGGTATGATATAAAGGAGGGCTCCAGTGCTTGCCCCCCTGCTGTATGTTGATGGGGATCTCTGTAATATCCAGGATGCACTGCTGCAGAGTCGTGCATAACCTCTGCCCTGCGACCTTTAAAAACAAACAAAAAGAATGAAATAAAACCGCACGGACTGAGCAGAGCCACACAATATCCGCCAGGATGACATTTGAAGGAACAATGGTTTCGATCCTCATTACGAGAGACTCCCTGGGTGCCTGGGTTTGCTCTGGTGTTGCTGGAAGAGGACGGTATCCAGGATGCATTGGAACAGAATGCCATGCCGCTGGGGCTTGGGCACAATCCTGCTCGATCTCGCGGACAGCAGGGCAGGACAGAGCCCGCTAGTCAGGGGATGAGGGAGGAGTGCTTGCACCCACCTCCACACACACCCCCAATAGCACTGCACTGCTACACTGCCTGGTTTGAACCCTTTGCATGTCGGAGTAGTGTTCTCAGTCTGCTAATAGGACCACAGCTCTACAAAAGGAGAGAGCCCACCTCAGTCCTGAGCCAAGCCCTCCCTGCCTGTCTGCCATTCAGTCCTGGGCCTCTCTCAAGCAGGCAGTGACAGTAATGCTGAACTGCATGGTGGCTCTGATGTGCGACGTGGAGCACGCTAATGCACAGCGGCTGATGGCTCACCATCTCATTTTACTTGAGCAGCTGGATTTCAACCCAGTGCTCCGGAGGAGACAAGCATGAGAAGGACGGTGCTAGAATGAACCAACCAGTCCCTTCAGAACCACTTGCTTGGATGCATTGTCTGCTTCTCACAGCTTACTTGACAGGTGGTGACACTGGCACAGCAATCCCTGGCAAGCTTGAGTGGGAGTGGCTGCCATCTAGCGAGAGCCCATGGAAGTGCATTTTCCGACGCAACCTACAGTGTTCAAATATACTCGTGCAGCAGTAACGTTTAAGAAATTCAGAAACACATTTTCTTTGCACCCCATCAACGATCTCAAAAGATTCTTGAAATACAGGAATGCAATTTTGAGTGCCTATCACAACTCTCAAGGGTTTTCTATTACTAAAAGAACAGGAAAGTCCGAGGACAGAAGAGAGCTTCAGCTCGTTAAACTGGTTAAATGATAATGTCAACTCCGCTTGCTGTCACAGTTTATGCTCAGTCCCTGTGAAGTGATACTGAGTGGGTCTGACTGCCTTTAAGAAAGGTATTACCTTTCATGCATGTACTGTACTGTAGGAAACCAGTTTCTCAGAATCAGTTTCTATAAAACGCTGTCATTACTGGTATAGTAAAAGCATTGTATTTGATTTCTGATTCCCTTCCTGAGCTGTAGCAGAGCTTTAAGGTGTCACTCATAGCCTCCTATGCAGCTGCTTCAAGTACTTACAGGAGCTTGCATCTTTGAGGCAGGCAGAGATCAAGGGAGGAGAATGTGTCTGCAAAATCTAAACAGCAAACTGGGCTTTCTTACTGAAAAAGCCGAGGGCACATCACGACAGACTGTGGAAAAACGTGTTACTGGCTTGCTGGCTTAAACCAGAACGATTCTCTCAATACAACAGTTAGTCAGTTTAATACTAACACTGTATTAAACATCAAAATGAGCACGCAATACGTCAAATGCATTTTATGAGCAGAATTTCCCATTTCGAAGACCCAGAGTGTGCAGTCTTCATTCCTGTGGTCTAATCCGAACCCTAACCTACCCTGTGGTTACATCATTCATCAATTCTTCCTTTTGTAACTTCTCTCCATTACAGCTTTGCTATCCTCGCAGTCCATGCATGTGTGTATTGATTGATGCTTTTCGATTGTCACAGTCCTCTGCAGCCGTCTTCTTCCCATTGCTTGAAATCATGTGACGCAGCCGTCTCGGTTTCAGTCTGGGATGCAGGGGTTGTGACCAGCAGGGCACCATCACGTCCCTTTTCAAATGCTCATCAAGCTTTCCCACCAAGTACCAGCTAACAGCTCTCGGTCTTCTATAGAGCACGGTCAAGCAGCTGACACTGGACTCGAGGCTGCTCCCCTTTAGAATCGAGAGGTAAAGAGTTGAACTTTCTGATCAAACCAACTGTGTGATGTTGCATGAAACGCTGTAAAGGATATATTTAAAAATGAAGAGAAAAAGAAAAAAAACCCTGCTGCCTGCCATTTGTTTCCAAAGTGCATGGGAGATGAGACGTCAGGTTAAGTTATATTATAACCGCAGCACATTCCCTCGGACTCAGCGTACCAGGCCTGCCTGTTATCAGCCAAGCGTTTCCACAGCTAGAGCCAGAGTCCTGCAAACTGAACAAGACAGTAAATGGTAACGCGCGTCAGTAGAACTAATGTATCTTAAAACATGTATCGGCGGGCTTGGTTTGATGGGTCGGTGGTGGGGGAGGGATGGAAGGAGTGGGAAAGGGAGCGGGGGTGTGAGCGAAGCAGGAATACAGCAGCACCCTGCAGCCAGCTCACTGCTCTTGCAGCTTGTCTTATTGGATGTGCTGTGGGTCTGATGTACTGACTTTAGCCAGGCCAAAAAAGTCTTTCTGAATTTAAGAGAGGGAAGGAGGAATGGACACAGTAAGTGTGAGAGCAGAGGGGGGAGGGAGAAGTGTGGGAGAGGGGGTAGAGAGAGACGGGACGAGAGGGGAAGGGTGAGAGAGAGAGGGGGGAGGGGAGAATGATACAAACAGTACATCATATTCAGAAGTAGCAAGCAAAGAGTTTAAAGCCCATTTGTTTTCTTCAGCTTCTCTTTGGTTGTCAGAAGGCTCCGTACAGCACTTGGCATGAAAGGTGGAAAAAAAAAAGAAGTCAATTGGAGTTAGCTGTTGATATTTATCTTCTTTCACCCCAGTAGCGTGGGGTGACATTGCTGAAGGCAGCTCTGTGTGGAGATTTGATCTGATACACCATTTTGCACTTTGATGGTAGAACTGTAAGGGACTAGCAAACAGCAAGTCACGGTGTGAGCGAGCGCTGACTAAAGAGATCTTCAATCCCCCGAGTTCAGCACTCTTTATGAGGGGGAGTGGGGTTAGGCAGGGCTGAGAGATTGCTGGAGATTCTGATTTCTGATTCCAGATGTTCTGCTTATTCTGTACAAGTATTTCAGCACGGCGCAGCTCCTGCACACCAGGCACTGTTATTAAAACAGATTTACTGTTTAGTAAATATCGTTTAATCCTTGTTTAATACCCAGTTCACAGGAGCTGGCAGGACAGTCAGTACTGTTAGATCATGAGTGCAATGCAGGGCAAGCTCAGCAAACTGAACTATCAAATGCATTCACTAGTCCTGTCACTAATAATGCTCATCATTATTCTTCACTGGATTTCTTGCCCTAGTTAGGTAGTTTTCACAGCAGCTCTGAATTCAGCTGACAGCCAATTAGAGCCAACTATTGAAAAAAAAACATTGCATGTCTAAACATCACAAAATGAATGGTAATATAGAGAAAGAAAGGAGGTATACCTGCAGTGTACAAAAATGAAAGTGTTTTTTTTTTTTTTTTTAATGTACACAAAAGGTTGAATAATTAAAAAAATATATATTTATTTCAGGATGTGTTGGACAAAAGCCCTTCTGCTGTGCAGAAAGAAAAGTAAACAGCGCAGTAAACTTATTTTTCAATATGCATATATATATATTATTAGAGCTATTTATCTTTTCACAAAGTTAAAAGTCTTGCTCCTTAACTTCCACCCACATCTTTGTGTCGTTCTTCTTCACTCAGTGGGCTGGGTCAGTCACCCAGAGGATCTGGCAGGCTGCTCCGTTTCACAAGCCTTGATCCATGCTGTTCATACTGTGTACTGAGGGGGTGGGGTTCCTGAGGAGGGTGTATTTGTGTGTTTGCTGCTCCTCTGTCTCGAGCAAGGAGTCAGCCCCATGCCCGCAGGAATTAGAAATTTTAATGAAAAACACAACCTTGTGATTTCAAGCCAGCAAACGCTGGCCGAGGTGCTGTACTTAATGAGACAAGAGAAATGGGCCAGACCCCCCCCCCCCCCCCCCCTCACATTGACAATATCACAAACTCACATGCACACACAGCACAAGAAACACACACCCGGACACAATCTGCCACGTCTTGCACATAGTTATTATAAATCTTGTTTTCTTTCCCCCCCTTTAACAAATTATTTGCATCCTTTCTGCAAAAGTTATCCAGTACTTAAATAAAATAGTAATAGAATCTGATTTTAAGAACGTCGGGAGTTTGAACCAGTTTCTACGCTTCTTTCATCTCGAAGGGAGTTGAGAGAAAAAGCGGAGGGAGACTAGAACCCTGTCATTTAATCATCCGTAATAACAGATGTGTCTCGCGGAGGAGGGGAGTCGAGTCGATTTGCTGAATAATAGCAACAAATAAAGAAGAAACGTGTGTGTGTGTTGCAGTGGGAGAGTGACACGCCTGCGAGCTGTAATCTGCGGGGTCTGTCACACTCCTGACAGTGACAGACAATGCTGTGTCGCTGTGAAGACGCCTCTTCCCTGCCATCAAGACAGGCAGTCAGAGACAGGCAGACAGCAGAGGCGTCGTAGTGCAAAATCACAAGGCCCTTACAATTAGGGAGGGGGTGACTCCATCTTCTAGTCTATTGTTAGTCAAACACCCCAAACCCACGACAAACCCATAGTGCACAGTGGTACCCGGTGGTCAACTATTGTAACTACACTTTAAACTTCAGGATTTTAAAAATGCTGAGAAAGTCTTCTAATCGAAACATTGGTCATTAAAATGTTTTTTGTTTGTATTTCTGTAAGGGATTTTAACTTTGCACAGCCCCGTCATGCATATGTTAGAAACTGCAGTTTGCTGAACTGCCCGGCCCTCCAATGCATCTCAGCGAATCCATCTTCCATGTCGCTATTGTTCTTGATGTGGTTTTTTTTTTTCTTCGGATGTTTTTCTTTGTTCTGCCTGTGCTCGGAGATCACAGGATCTTCAATAGAGGCGAACGAGAGTCTGAATTACCCTTTTTATTGTCTTTGTTCAATTTCAATGAAGTTACTTTAACCAGGATTAAACTCTACTGAAGTATCTATCTCATTAGGGGCACCATTTTTTGTTTTTAAAAGCCAGGGAATGTAAGCAGGACCGTCCCACCAGCGTGAGGGGAAAAGTGAGGGGGTATAAATTACACCCACCCACCACATCTTCACATGGAGGGTCCTGGCAAGACCCTCTCCTCGACTTCAACCTTTTATTCGTGTGACACTGTAGCTAATTTCACTTTGTCAGAGTGCAGAAAATACACCGGAGATGGAAAGCCCAGCTCCACAAAGACAGTGATAAAGGGAGCAGTGAAGAGGCCGCCAAAGCTGATAAAGGGCAGAGTAAATCATTAGAAAACCTTCAGGAGGAATCTATTGAAATTGAGGGGTTTTTTTGTTTTGTTTTTTTAAACTATTATGCTGTCACTTTGGTTGATCCAGCCATTTAAAATGGATGAATCTGGCATTCTTGGTCCTAAAAACAATTATATATATATATATATATATATATATATATATATATATATATATATATATATATTTTATTTAGAAAATGTCAAGTACATTTAAATTAAAATACCCCCCCCCCAAAAAAAATAAATAGAGAACTGGTCAAGAAGGTGGCATATGACACAAAACAAAAAAAAAATATTGAAAATGAGCACAACCAAGACAACGCGTTTCAGTTGTTCCCATTATGAGACGTCAGTGACCCCCCCCCCAGTTTGTTTTGTACCCAGTCTAGGCAGCTCTCTGCTCCACACCAGTACAGGGACACACACACTGCACTTGACTAGAATGGGGCAGCAGTGTGGAGTAGTGGTTAGGGCTCTGGACTCTTGATCGGTGGGGTTCACTGCTGCTGTACCCTTGAGCAAGGTACTTTACCTAGATTGCTCCAGTAAAAACCCAACTGTATAAATGGGTAATTGTATGGAAAAATAATGTGATATTTTGTAACAATTGTAAGTTGCCCTGGATAAGGGCGTCGGCTAAGAAAGAAAGAAAAATAAATAAAAATAAACAAACTAGCAGGAGCTCAGGTGGCCATGCTTGCAAGGTGCAGCACCTGACCCACTGAGGTACATTGAAAAGCCATCTCACACCACAATCAATTACTGCTAAATCAATACAGTGCCGCTCGGGGAGCAGGGAAGTGCTCTCGTTACTGCCCTTTCATTGAGCCGTCTGTCTGGGCTTTGATTTGCTGCTGACCTGCCGTCCCCCTCCACTGGTTTTAATGATTCCTTTGTAGAGTGAAGCTGCTCCCTCTCTCTATTGTTGACAAATGGCTTGAGAAAGCTGCTGCCCGGCAGCCGAGGAGTTGCACGGCGCACACAAATCCCGCGTGTACAAAACACATGCATGTGTGGAAGGTCATCAGGGTCAAACACGCGTTATTTAGCACACTTCAAATACTTTGTACAAGTTCTAATTTGACTTTGGTAAGTGTTGTAATTCTAATTAGTACATGTCCTAATTTGGCCAATCGGATCACTGTAAATGAAATAAGAACCAATGAATTTAAAGAGAATAGTATGTGTAATAAATGATCCAATTAAAAATCTCCTTGCATCTGCCATTCCCGCCCAGCTCGTGGTGGTATATGGACTTGGCCCTGGGTAAAGTTTAGCAAACCCCACTGTAACTAATATGTCATTTTAAACAAGTGTTAAAAGATCTGACATTGAATTTAATATTAGCTATGGTAACTCAATATTTTAGTGTAAAACTGAAATATAAATTAGAAAATAAATTTTTTTTAAAAATAAAGATTGTGCACCTTGTTAACTGAACCACGTCACAGTCATCATGGTGGGTCTCAAGAAGACAGCAGCCCTCAGCAAATCTAGATTAGAAAATCTCTCACCGCCATGATTTGCAACTTCCTTTATTCTTTGCAAGCGTATTTCGTGCCTGAACTTAAATGTTATCCCAAAAGGGGCTTGGCTACTCATGCTGCATGACTAAAATGACCAACCCCTACGTCAGTACTGCTGTAATATACTTAGTTCATCTACATTGATTTAAAACACATTCTATTGAATGTATTCAGATTGATCCAATTCAAGAAGTGTACACAATATTTGAAACATGTGCTAAACAGTGCTTTGACGCAGATGGCCTTCCATACACATGTACAAACACACAGACAGAAAAAATCTGATCATGAAGAGCGCTCCAGTCTCCTTCACCATCCTTAAATCATTTTAAACTCTGATGCTTTAAAACAGCGCATTAAAACTCTGTCCAGGTGGGAATCTCAAGTTCTGGGTGTGCCTGTTTGTCAGCACAACTGAAGTGTCCGCGCCTGGAAAGATCAACGCTCCTGAAGCCCGCAGCTGTGCAGTCTTTGAAAAACAAAGCAGCAACATCTTGAAAACAGGCACTCTCATCGCTAGGTGTCATCCCCACCTCCTCCACTATCCTTCCATCAAAGTGAAATCTTCAGGTGTCTCCCTATCAGTGGTAAACATTACCATATCACAGAGTGCAGCATTATTATTATTGAGCTGGATCTGTGGGTCCTTTGTTATGATAAACAGTGTTAAAAGGTTGCATGTTTTGAAGTAGTTCCGCTTATTAATAAAACATCAGGGCAGTTTTTCATTCTGAAAAAGACACGCATTACAAAAAGCAAGATAAATTATGATTATGAAGCTCAGAAATTCATAAAGCTTGCAGGGACCTACCTTGGGTGGGCCCACCGCAGCTAAAATTAGCTTTGAACCTGAAACAGTGCGTCATCCACCCCAGGTGTTACTTTCAAAAGTGGCAAACAGAGCACAAGCCATGAGCCGGGCTCAGCTGCAGTCGGCCGGATCAACGCTGCAGGTTACTGGGCTTAAAAAGAGCGGCAGTGAAAATGAAAAGAAAAGGATCGCCCGCTGTAATGCCAGTGATAAAACTCCCCCGGCGACGTGCATTTAAAAAGGAGAAAAGCAGCTAGGAACACTGTATCTGTATCCTGCAGGCACTAGATAAATATACTTCACAGAGCCAAGCGTTCTGCTGCTGCTAAAATTTGACAAACGTGTGTTCTGATTTCCAGTAGGCTGTATGTAAAGTATACAGTATATTAAAATGTAGTTGGGATGGTCCATCTGTAAAACCACCCAATTGGAAATGCAACAATTAGCAGAAACAGGCATAAGGTAATTGACCAGGACGTACTGTATAAAGGGTCTCCAATTTTGAATTATAAAACAGTTTATCATCAGGTCAATTTAAATTAAAATTGTAAGTGCAAGGGGTGGGGGAAACAAAAACACACGTTTTGCTTAAGACCATCGATCTACAGGACACAGTATGTGAACAGCTGAACACAAAAGCTTTTCTTCCTGACCTTACTGCACACTTATGCAAGGAGTAGCTTCTGGGTAGCTGCCTTTCAGCAGATCCTGTGCCAACAGCAAGTAAATGAAACTAACCCCGATATAGCTTCACAACAACTCCGCTCCCGAGAAGCCAATTAAGATGGAGGGTCTTTACAGGGCTTAGCGGGAATCGAAAGTCCGAGCCATGAGCGAATGAAGGGAGGCCACTTGAAGGCAAATTCAATTGGAACAAGCTGGAAGCAAATCTAATCTGGGACTCGATCCATGCGAAAAACACTGCAAACTCCCATTCCTGTGGGGAGAGCTTCGTTTTGCACAAAGCAGCAGCAATCAATTCTGTGGCCAACATCTTTCAAAGCGTCAGAAAAGAGTCACCTGTATCGCAGTCACCGCTGGGTCTCCACAGCGGAGTTCCCACAGCCCTGTTCTGGATACGGTCATCGGTCTGGGTGCTGTTCTATCGACTGCCCTGCCCTCCCCTCCCTCTGCAAGGTGCATGTTTTTTCCATGCCTTAGTAATGAGAATACAGCATAGTTGGAACCAGCACAAAGTCAACAGGCGGTTACCACTACTGCCCTGCAACTAACGCATTGAGCTGTGCAAAACAAAAGCAGCTACAGCACTGTTTTACTTCAGTAAGGCCCAAAAACAAATTCAGCGACTGGCAATGTGTTTTACAATCTGAAGGCGTAGCTCTTGAAGTCCCTTATGTGAACGTGATGCGTCAGCTAATTTTACAGCGCTTCACTCGGGTTGACTCTGCAAAACACTGGTGTGAAAAGCAGCAATAAAACTCAACCCTGGAGTACTTAAGGATTCAGAGCTCATCCGCAGCTTTAGACTTGTCCCCTAATGACACTGGATGTATTACAAGAGAAAACATTCACTGCACTATTTTTACTGGCATGAGTACATTTGTTTATTTTTGTTTCAGAAAATTACTTGTAGCTGCCAAGTAACAGTTCACAAGGAAACCAGAGCTAGAATGGGTCAGGGAGACAAAGAACACCCATTTCAGGACGTGACTTTTTATAGTTTTATTAGCACAAATAAATGAACAGCTTTTCATCATCACCACAAAGACGACACATCATATTATACACGTGTACAAGTGGAACCAGGTCGTTCTCAAAATACTTTGCTATCAGACAATCCGATATCCTGGCACACACAAAGCGTCCATATAAACCACTGCAGACCCAAAAAGAAATGGACTGTTTTGAATCAACTAGTCCCAACTCAAAATCAGAATCCCTAAAACACAAGCCGTTTGACGGCTTAAATGTACTAAATACATGGCAGCACGATAGCCAAACACAATCGCCATTTCGGTGCTTCAGGCTGACATTTTTAAACTTCTGGAGATCTCCGGCCGACTTTCTCATAGTATTATGAACATAAAAATGGAAAGATGAAATGCAGCTTAAAATAAGTTGTCCCGTGTTTCCCCAAAGCAAGTCTTTCAAGTGTTCCAACCCGCTTGCATCTGCAAAACTGCAAAGTGCATTACCTTACTTTACTGAGGACAAAAGCATTTGCAAAAGAAAAGGAAAAATAAAGTGCTGAAAGTCTTGAATCAGCCAACATCTTAACACTCATCCATGTTTTTATTTATATATAAGAAAAGAATACCATGTAAGTGTCAGTTTTCAGGGCACAGACTTAAGGAAGGTCATGTTTTCCCCATCATAAGTGCAGGGTTGAATACAAGACTCCCTATTGTTTAAATGTCACAGAAAATCATGTTAACCCTCGCTCTTAAAGATAGCAAAGCTCTCCAAGTACTGATGCTTTTAAAATAAAAGCAATTTGAGTACAGTTTACAGCGTGTGTAATTTAAGCCTAGCATGTCCAGTGCATTAAAAAGTCCATTGCTTTATTTGACAACCAAACATTTCTGAAGACGCCCATGCAAGGCCATGAAAAATTCTTGCTCAAAATTGCTATTCAATAAAAAAAAAGGGTGCATCACAGTATTTACAACCATGATAAGGTAGTGCCTTGCTTGAACGCAAAATCTACATGTTTTGGAAAGTGCAGGCCACTAAAGTAATTTCAGGAGACTAAGACACAAAACCACCCACAAAGTAAAGCCCTGCCTGGGGTAAGGAAGAGCAGATAGCTGCTTTCCTCCTCTCCTCTCTTCCACCCACACATCTTTGAACCTCTTGCAGCTAACATCCACTTGGCAAGTCTCGACTATTATACCACTTAGAAGCACGCAAATGAACATCTTTTAGTTTTATAAGCGAGGGAAGGTTTTGTTTTTTTTTGGTACGTCAAAACAAGTGCTAGAGAGAGTTAGCAAATGCTGGCATCAATAAGACACCATCATTCAGTTCTTTCAATTCTCAGTGCGCACACACACACACCAGCTCACAGTACTTCATACTGTGAAAACCCCAGTGTGTTTTCTACTGCTGCTGCCCAGTTTAATTCCTCTGTATGCATGTACTCAAATTTAAGGCCTGATTGGAATACAGACTTGGGACTGGACTGGTCCTTCGGTACAAGATGAGACCGGTCCTGCTGATGTATACAACCCCTCGCTGTGTTAAAGAAAAATTAATACTGCCAGACCACTACAAAAACAGGACAGAAGCACTTTTCAAATTGTTGACAAATGGGGATTTAAAAAAAAAAAAGAAAGTGCTTGCTTAGACACCATGCTCCGCTAATACCAAATAAGGCTGTGCTGTTTGATTTTATTTATGATCACTTTAAAAATATTCTTAGTTGGGGAGAGGGGAGAGAGACAGGAGGTGCAAGTTTAAATAAGCTTATCAGAGATGTGCAGCTTTGTCCTGGAACTCAAAGCACAGCAGGTCTTCGAAAAAGGATTTTGAAACATTCTGAATCCCTCAGCATTTTTCTTTTAAACCAAACCAATCCACAGCCCAGCCTTTGCCCTTTTTTTCCCCCCGGACCACTGAGCACTAACTACCGATAGCAGTCAGTGGTTTTGAATTCCAGTCCACCAGTTATTTGTTTGAACCTAAACCATTACATTTACTCTGCATTGTTTTCCAATAATGCACATACAAAAAAAAAAAAACACAAACATGTTCAGAAACACATCGTACGTGCTCACTTCAGTGTGCTAAGTTAATGGTAACTTGTACTGAGAGAGCACACAAGTTTTTTCTAAACACAGCCCTTTAAGTTAATCTGTACCTACTGCGTTTGCTTCATGTACACCATAAATAAGGAAAGAAATCAAATTTGAACTGGTTAAAAGGAAAACCCAGAGTGCTGTGGACCGTCCCAGGCAGTGGAGTTGGGCCCCCGGTCTCTGTGCTCCCGGGCACTTGTTACTGCGTTGCATATTTCCGTATGTTCATGAGGAGCCTCTTGCTGTACTCTTTGTGATCTACTGGCTTGACATCCATCACTGACGCTTTGATACGAGACTCGTCCTGCATTTCAGGAGAGAACAAAGAGAAAGACATGAGGCAGGCTGTAAAGGATTCAGGAGATTGCTTTTTCTTCACACAAGCCCCCCCCTCCACAGAGAGCTTTAATGTCATCCGTTAACACATGCGCGACTAACGCTGGTCCTGGGGAGCCACAGGGTCTTCTGGTTTTCGTTCCACCCGAGTTCTCAAATTACTTAATTGAACTAATTATTTTCTTAATTGGTCAACACATCTCTCCCGGGTCTTTAAAAATAACAACAAAAAAAAAAAAAACTAGCAGGATTGTGACTCTCCAGGACCAGGGTTGGCCACCCGTGTTAACCTTTAATCTTTTAAAGTCTCTTAAATTTATATTAGACACCCCTCCCTCATCCAGGACAGATTTGTTAACAGCTCAGGAAGAAAAAAGAAAAATAAACAGTTTAGCCTCTCAGCCTCCAACCACTTGATACATGTCTATCCTGAGCATCAATACAAGATATCAATCTGCAAAGCCACCTGCATCTTTCTATTAATCTTAGATTAATGACAACACTCATTGGGTTTCAATTATGACTATATACAATGGTTGCAGAACAAGACAAAAAAAAAATCTGGAAAGTCTTAGTTCCGAGAGCTGTCGATTTTGAAGAATCAAAAACGGTCAAGCTGCAAAACCTCTTGCATCTACTGCTTCAGGTTTCACAGGTTAATGATGCATTATTAGTTACAGGCTGCAGTACCAAGCACACCCCTGAAGAGACAGCAGTTAAATCATGACAATGTTTATGCAGTATGCAAAAAAAGTCAGCATAAGGATTATCAGAGAACGATACAGTGCTGAATAAATGAGCCAAGGGCTCAAAGGTTACTGCATCCAAGTAATTTAACCATGAACATATGGGCTTCAACTGCACCCCTTCAAGCAATCGTTTAATGGCATCGCTGGGATTCCCATGACTCGCTCTGTGCCAGCACCAAAATCCAATACCGCCAGCGATAAGCCACAGCATGGGTGTGTATATAAAAACCACAAGCCAAGCAACTCAATATTTATCAGAATCCAGCAACGAACTTACAGGGAACCTAGTTTCTAGCTCGATAGAGCAATCTAAGATCACACAGAGAAAAGACTTCCAGGATCATCCGACAGGGTTCTGTTGCTTGCAGGACAAGGCACTTATTAAAATCCCCTCTCGCTTGCAAATATGTTGACTGATGCTTTTTGCCCACCACATTTCTTTAATAGTCAATTTAACAGCAGTCAGTGACCCAGACACCATCTTCAAGTGGCGGGACTTCAGTCCCAGGGGCGACACAGAAAGAGAATAGCGAGTCAGTGCATGGTACGGACTGGCTGAATAGTCAGTATACAGCATATTCACATTAAATCATAGTTCTTCCAGTTTCTAAATCGGCCACTTTTTACTCTTCCAAAATTACGCACAAGGGAACAGAGCGCTGAAATATCTGGCTGTGCTGCTGGCAATCAACCATGTGATGTTTGTGAACAACTACTGCCCCCTGCAGCTGGAATTCACACAGTCTAAAATGAGCTTTTTTTTTTTTTTTTTTTTAATACAATGGTGAGCTTCACGGCTCCAAAATGTCCCTGCTCTTTAAAGAGAAGTTACTATTACTTAACCAGAGGGCATCTTCCACAATGGGTTTACCTGCAAACCTCATCAATTAGGACTCTTGCAGAAGAGCCATTTTCAGTATTTGTCTAAACAGCTACAGACCTGCTATGCAGTCACGGAATTCTGGTCAAAATGTGTGAACAGTACAAAAACTCCTCTCAATAGCTGAGAGACAAGAGGTTGTCAAAGGATTTTTTTTTTTTTTACTGCAGCGGCTTCACAATGAACTGTGACAAAGTTTGTCAGCGATTAGTGTTGGTTGCATCTCCTAGAAAAGAGGGGATTTGCAAAGGCAAGCGTAGTAAATCTGCTGCCGTTTGCTATGCAAATCCAGACAATCCGTGCCTTCAAAAATGGTTTGCTTTGAGAATTTCACTCCAGCATGTCAAGCTCTCAACACACTCAAACAAGGAGGCATCGCTGTGAACCGTTTACAACGTTGCATTTTTTTGGGGGAGTGGCGGAAGGGTCAGAGAAAGAATTTTCAACGCTTCAAGGCGTGAGGTTGTAAAATCGAGTCCATGTTCTTACCAAACCCCATTCGATCTTCTCCTCTAAAATTGAAAAGGACAAAGGTTTAAAAGACTGGCAGATCTGTAGTCCGTGTGCTAATGCTAGTTCCGTATGCGTTTGTAACAAACTCACGTTGTAGGTTTCCAGTTTGACCCGGTTTCGGAAGGTGTACGTTCTGAAGTTGGCGTTCTGGAACACTTCATCGAACGCCTGCTCATTCTGTATCGAAAATGAGACAAAAACACACACACTAATTAGTGTGCAGAACAGAACACACTGAAACAGGAAATATAACCTGAAGACACAGCAGGGAATGAAAGTGCACAGAGCAATCCAGCAGGGGATCCATGGTCCAATTTCCTATCCGGCTAACAGACAGGATACAAGATAAACCTGCTTTCCCTCTTCAATTACCACTCTTTGGGGCTCAGTGAAATGAATTTGTATTACATAAAATAAAAAAGGTGTGCTTTATACAAAAGGTACAATCACGTTCTTGTTAAATTCATACTCCACCTTTATAAGGCAGCCCTTTATATCACAGGACCAGTTATAAAGCTGCATGGTCGTGGCTCCTATTTGCCTGGTAATGCCACTCCACGATCACGTTGATTCTCATAACACGGAACACAAATAGTGCAGTCTTGTAACTGGCTACCGGCAACAGCATTATAAAAAAAGGGGTAGAATTTGATGAGAATTGACTGTAGTTGCACACCAAAGTCACTCCGGTGTAGCTAACCAGGAACCCTTACTTACAGAGTCCCTCAGCTCCCCCAGGTGATCTCCGTTCTTTCCCAGCATGGCTTCTGCAGACTCTTGGAAACAGGTGACCCATTGATTATCACTGAAATCTGCAATGTTTGCCTGCAAGGGAACAGCAACAGACAGAAGAGAGAAAAGTATTGAAGTCCTGCAGTTTATTACTTTACAGAGACTAGAATTAAAACACGCTACATCCCTGGAGTCACAAACTGCTCAAATGTGTATGTACGACTACAGGATAGTTTAAATACACAGATTAAAAAATAAATAATGACTGTTTAGTTCACCATCTTGTATATCTGAACATCTAAATTTCTCTTCAGAAATATGAAATTCACCTGCGTCAGTATCTCGGACAAAATAGCAGTCTATATCTATATAGACATCGAGACCATATTTAGACTGAAAAAGAAAATAATCGTGCAGTGAAATGCAGTGAGATGTTGGCTAGGTTTATTTGGTATTAATTCACTCACAGAGAGGATCATGCGATACTTGAAGTTGGGGAACTCCTTGTCACACTTCTCACAGCGGAAGAGTCCGTTCTGCTGGTCCACCACCTTCTTGTTGCAGTCCTGCGAGGGGCACGCCTGGTACATGCAGTTCTCCTTGCGCAGGTACACGATGGTGGCCACACACGTGAAGTAATCAGCCTGCAATACAAGAGGGGCACTCCGAGTTAGTAAAAGGGGCAGTACTGCACAGCTCTCCCCTAAGCATGGTTTAAGGAAAACTTTATATTTATAGTTTTTAGCCAATAATCTTAAACCGTCAATATAGTCCAGCAGTCAGGGATGGTTGTTTTACACAATTCGAGCTCCAGAGTCCCATTCCCCTCCCCTCACCTTGTCTCCATGGCCCAGGTTTTCAGTCTTCACCTCAGACAGAGTCTTCCAGGTAGCGTTCACACCTCCAGAGCCTTTCATTTCAGACATAGATGACCCTTCAACAGCGTGCCCCTCAGAATCGAACCTAAAACAGAAAAAACAATAATGGCAATACAGGGATGGAAATAAGACTCCTGTTGCACAGCAGTTTTACCCATTCCAGGTCTTACTAGGAGCTTGATTAGCCACAGGGTATAACAAGCTCAGGTGTGTCTTCAACTGGTAGTGAAACCAGTAGTCAAGCTGCTATGCAATGGGGGGGGTCATCTTGCTGTATTTCTATCCCTGCTATATAATGGGCTGAGGAAACAGACACCCAGTACAGTCTGCAATCCTGAGCTAGTGTGTAGAAGCAAAGTGTGTTGATGCTTCTGCTTGGCTTAACCACTAGCACAAAAATAAAAAAACACAATCTTACAAAAGAGGCAGATCAATAGCATTTATGAATCCATTCGTTCCAAGGACTCATCCAAGATGGGTTTGGCAATACAAGGAATCTGCTTGCCCTCAGAAGCATGACTAATTGAAAATCCCTTCTTATAATGGAACCAAGAGCCACAAGTAGCACCGCTGTTTCACGCTCCCATTGAAAAATGGGTTTTTATTTCTTTCCCGCAACACTTCCTATTTTCTCATCTTTATTGGATGCAATTTATTAAAAAGACAAGAGAACAAAAAAAAAAAAAAAAATTATCCTGCCAGGCAGCTCATTTCTTAGGTATTTCTTTTTTTTTTTTGTTGTGGCTACGGACAGCTTCAAACTTCGAGCACATCACAGTGGTAAGCAGAGCTGTCAAAAGCTTACAAAACAATGCCAGCTAGTGTTCAATTATTATTAATAAATAATAATAAAAATAAAAATAATAATAATAATAATAATAATAATAATAATAATAATAATAATAATAATAATCTTGGTTACTTCTTGATTCACAGTCATTAATAACTGTATATGAAATGTATTTCTCAAAAGCATATGCTTGTGTAGACAAGTCAATATCATGTCTAAGTGACGTGTACAAGCTATGCTAGTCTCATTTATTCATTTTTTCTCTCCAAGGTATTGCGTAATACTCCATAAATTGTTATCAGAATAGTTAAAAATATCCTCAAAAGAAAGAAAGTACTTTGCAGCCTTGAAGACAAAAAAATAAGTACTAACCACCCACTAACACCCCAGTGGCCTTGGTATAAAAATGGAGTGTGTTGAACTGCAGATCTATAAAAAAAGGAAAGATGCAAAAGGTTTATTTTACTTGGCTTAGTCTAATGTTTTTAAAAAAACTCATCCCTGTTTTACTGGAGCTCAATTATATGCTGTTCTGCACAAGTCTTTTCTTCTAGGCATGTTACTCTACAGAACAAACATTTTAAATTTCATCTGGATTGGAACCAAAAGCCCACAGGAGTAAACATGACTCTCCTAATGAAAGCAAAATTAAAAAGGACTACCTACAACGCAAAAGCCTGGGACTTTCATTGGCTGCTGCAATCACTTTTATTTATGAAAAACGTATCCAGGGAAATCGTTGAAATCCTTCTCTTGCTTAATTGAGCAGCTGAATCCACAGTATGGTTAAGCACGCAGGAGGATGCTCCAGTGATGAAAGCACCTCATTTTAAATCTAAACCAGGGCTGCCAAGATTTCAGGTTTCAGCTGAATTTATTTTTTTATTTTGCTGGTGCACCTGGTTTTTGCCATTAACTGCAGTCATGTTAGTAATTTACTTTTATAAAAGAGTTTTTTGCACATGTGCGTTTTCATTTGGAAAGGTAGGCAGCTACGTGGAACTAGATTAACCCCATAATCTACAACAATGTTTCAACATTAAAGGTCACAACCTTAAAAGCAAGCAATGGCTCCTTACCATGCATGGTTTACAGGTCTTAACACATACATATTTTTATTTATAATATATTATTACAAAAAGGGAACCTACCAGCCTCGTAGTTTGAAGGCTTCAGGAATGTCGGGGTTCATCATGAGAGTGCTGGAAAAGTGGACAGAGAGAGATCGACCCCCAAAATCCGACAGACGAGCCCCCTTAATGGCCAGGACAGGCTGCCCCGAGCCGTCAAACTTTTCAGCCTGGAAAAGGAGGATGGGAAACGTTCAAACACTGCAGCAGCAACAGCAACTAGGACAAAAATATAACCATCCACAGGGTCACAGTGTAACAGGAGGTAAAATATGGATATGTGGGAAAACTAAAGTCGTGGAAGGTGTTCATAGGATCAGGGCTGTATTTCTCTTCTCCCCACACCCAGTATAGAAATTGCTTATTTCAAGGTCTTAATTTTTTGGATATTTTACAATTAAACATTTATTAAAAGCACAAAAAAATAGCATGGTCGCATTCAAAATTGGATTTTAACAGACGAGTGGTGTGGGGTAATCCAAATTAAAAGTTAATTCAAAAAGGTTTGAGAAGGAAGCCTACTGACATCAGTGAATTGCCTGTCCCTGACCAAACAAAGTGTTTAATGGTAAGCGCTGGTAAAAAACACACCACAGCTGGTAAACCCGAGCTGCAGATTGTGCACAGGGACTGACAGGGGCATGGAACAGTGTGTTCTTACCTCCTCTCCCCACAGAGTGGTGGTGATGACCTTCCCGGACATGTCCATCAAGTGCACAGCTCTCTTGGAGATTTCCTTGCTGGATTTTGTTGTGATCTTTGTTACTTCATCGTAGCTCTTGCAGATTCCGATAACATCTACAGGGAATTAAATAAAAAAGTTAAGGCTATAACCTTATTATTGCAGGTTAAGAGTCATTTTAAATAAACATTTGATATGTATATTTTCATTTCAGCCTTGCAGACTGTGGATCTAGTGCAGGCAAAAACGACAAAAAACACGAGCAAGACACTGGTCTACTAGATATGCAAAGTCAGACCAGTGCTGCGTTTGATACCCAGTACCCATGACATTGCTTTATTAAGCCTGCACAGATTTTATGATTGAGAGTTTAGGAGTTTGGTCAAACTGGCTCTTGTTGCGGGCTCCTTCCTTACCGACGACAGAGTCCTTCTCCTTGTTCTCCAGCTCCTCAATGGGAACGAACTCGAACTGCACCATGGGCACGTCTCCCGCGTCGTCGCAGGGCACGATGGAGGTGTCGTTGCTCAGCGTCATCTCGTAATCGTTCTTCACATTCGTGTACTGCTTGTTGGCGATCTTCAGAGTGCCTTTGGAGATGTAATACACCTGCAGGGCGCAAATAAATCTGTAAGATTCATAACAAATCGCAACCTCAAGTGGACTGTAAGGGAATGTGGACTGTAGGGTTAAAATCTGGAACGCTGGGTGTAGCTTGGAGCTTGCTGGCAACGCTACTTATTGTACCCGTGTCTAAATACTTCAGATAAGAGCAACATCGGGGAATATAACAGATCAGAATTAAGAAATGCCCTTCTAAACACTAAGGGTGGCAAGAATAAGGTATAGGTATAGCAAGAATGAGGTATTAAAAGGATCCGAAATGGGTCACAATTGATCTACCAGTTGAGGTCTGGAAACTACGCTGGTAGACCGCATTCCCAAGCTCAGACGTGCTCATCTCTTACCTTGTTGACTTCAATCACAGCGTAGTACTTGTCAACTTGTTCATTAAACCCTGTAACTCTGATTTCCCCCTGTTGAGAATAGAATTATTATTTTTAACACGAGGCTTAAAAGACTGAACTGAAACCGAGAGGTTTGCCCTTGAAGAGGGGAGACAGAGATCTAGTTAGCAGACTGATTTACAAATGCAACTCTAAATATTACTCTCTTTCACATACACGTCTCCTGGAGATGCAGCATCTCATTACTATGACATTCCCGGTGCAAATTCACAGGTTCAGCAGTTATAACACTACAATTGCACAACGTATGAGAAGTCACAGGATACACAGAGCCATCTGATGTGGTGTTCTTTTGCGTTTTAAAAAATGTTCATACACACTTTTTTTAACGTATGACACTCCTCTTACAGCAGAAATCCACAGAAGCCACTGTCGGATACATTTCACATCCAATAGAGTTAAATTCAATTTCTATTTCTCCATTGACCATTTTGAATCCTAATTCATCTTAGGAAGAAGTGTCCTGCAACCTCGCTCTGCATATCAAATACATACAAATCCAAGTCACCAGTGCTCTGTAGAGAACACAAGCGTTCTTTAGGGGAGGGGGGGGTATATTCAGGGGTACAGGGGTGTGGGTCTTACACTCTCGTCCACGATCTCCATGGAGAACAGCTTGCCCTCTCCTCTGGAGTTGCTCCAGGTGCGAATCTGGCTCTTGTTGGTGATTCGGGCTCGGATGGTCCACCTGTGCAGCAGTGAAACAGTTAACAAAAACAGCAGTGTGGAGTAGTGGTTAGGGCTCTGGACTCTTGATCGGAGGGTTGTGGGTTCAATCCCCAGTGGGGGACACTGCTGTTGTACCCTTGAGCAAGGTACTTTACCTAGATTGCTCCAGTAATAACCCAACTGTATAAATGGGTAATTGTATGTAAAAATAATGTGATATCTGTAAAAAATGTGAAATAATGTATAATGTGATATGTTGTAACAATTGTAAGTCGCCCTGGATAAGGGCGTCTGCTAAGAAATAAATAATAATAATAATAATAATAATAATAATAATAATAATAATAATAATAATAATAACAACAACAAGTGCAGCTTGGAGGGGTTTCAAGGTGACCATTAATGAAAAAAATCCACCTGTGCCAGTGCCTGAAGCAGATTTTATTACATGAACATTGTAGTTTTAAAAATAAGGGCAATTGAAAACAAGAACTGTGTGTGTGGTTTTTTTTTTTTAATACAGATTGAAGAGAACGCTGCCTATCGCGCACATTAAAAGATGAAGCCGTGCTGGCTAGGGAAGCAGAGAGTTCCTTGTCTGTTTACTGGGAATGGCTTATGAAAAGTAACAGAAGTTGTGTTCTCTCACTTTACAGTGCATTTAATTAGCTTTTCAGCTTGAGGCTGTGAATTGAATCACTCAGCGTCCCCGACAAAGTCAAAGTAGGTAGGACTAAGCCTAGATCCCTAAACAAAACGTTTTTTTTTTTTTTTTTTTACACTCCACTATGCAGCAGCTAGACTGCAGCTGTACATTTACTTCTGACAGTCCTGCTCAGGTCACAAGTGGAAGAAGTCAAGAGCTTCCACATGTAATGAACAGTGATTAGCTCACATTACAACACCACCACACTACTGAATCGTGCTTGGGAGAAGGGCAGGGGGTGTTCAGGACAGGATTGAGGTGTGCTTGCTTGCTAGCAGAGCAAAGGGGAAGCTCTCAAACAGGGTCTTGCGTTTCACGAGCAGTAAAGTCAAAGCCCAAGTGTCAGTCCTTTTCCAAGTACAGGAAATCTCCCTGACTGACAAGGGTTTGCAGCACAACAGCACCACCTAGCCAGAGTTTGCTTTCAATCCAAATAGATGGATAATGCTCTATTATTTTTCCAGCGATTTCTCAGTAATTTAAAGCCAGTTCCTAAACCTAGTAAGATAAATGTATCAAATATTTTACAAAAAATACACACGGTGCTTTGTCTCGATTTGCACAGGGCGCTTACTTGCTCTGGTACGGGTTGAGGCTTGAAATGGGCACCACTTTTGACTGGGAGCCCCCAGGAGTATTTGGGGGATCCGGAAACGCCTTCTGTTTCCCCAAATCCTTTGGGGCACCCCGATTCATAGATGCTGTTGGAGAGAACAGAATAAAAAAAAAAAAGACATGGAAATGAGACTAAGCATTTAAAAAGAAAGTCTGAACTGCTTTATACAACATCTTTAAGGAGCTATAAAATGCATAAATTATTAATGCAAGTATTAAGTGGTTTCACAGCTAATGTATTATGTATAACTAAGCTTTAGGCTTCAATGGAGAACACACAGCTATTAACAAAGCAATCTTAGACAGCATCCTAAGAAATTGTGAAAACCTGCAGCTTTACTTCACTTAAATCTCACAGGGGACAAAACGTGACGACGCTTTGTGTGAACAACTTCAAGTTTAACACCTCGGAGTGCTGGAACAGAGAGAGACACAGGGGTTTGCCCTTTTTAGCGAAGGGAGGGAGAACATTAAAAAGCTCTTGCTTACTCTCAGAATTGTAGCTGCTTTGTTGCTTGAATGACTTGGCAGGTGGGTTTGAAGTAGGTGATGTTGTCTTTGCTTCACCTGGAGGGAAAAAAAAAAGGGAGGACACATGCATGAGTCACCAGGCGATACCACAGCAGAGATTTTATTATTTGGGCATGACCCAGCTGCAGTATAGTATAGCGCAAGAGCTCTTCCAGAAAGTCAAACTAATGACGCCGTTTACAAAGCAACGTTCTGCTTGTTTTTGTGTCCCTGATGTGCCCATTTGTATAATGGACACAAAGAGAAAACGCGCAAATTAGGAGCATATTAAAAACAGCTTTAAAATGTTTTCTTTTAAATAAAAAAATAAATTAAATAAAAAAAGGCTTTGCCAAATATTACAAAATACTAAATATTTGTAACATATAAAATGTTGTTTAAGTCTGTGCAGGTTAAGGACTGCACACATTTCTTCGTGGTTGGTATGAGACGTGTATTCTTGCAAAAATGAAATTATTGCAAAAATGTTTTCTAACATTTCAAAGTACAAGTACAGTGCTGGAAATGCCCAGGCACCCAACACAGTGACTGCACTTCAGATTACAAAACATGTGGTTGGTTTGTTTATTTGGATCATTTTCACTTTAGACAACATTATCTATTTTTATTTTGGCAGGGGTCGGTGTGGTTCCTTTTAGGATGCAGAATTTATTAAACACATTTAAACCCAGATCATGCTCACTAAGCAAGCCTTGGAACACAACTGTAACTGTTCTGGCAGCTCCAGACATGTTCGTTTTGCACCTGCACCAGTAAAAAAGAGAAAACTGGATATTTATGGGTTGTCTCAATAACCGTGAATACGGGTCACAGGTGTTACCTTCCACATATGGAACTGGCTCTCCAATCGTCTTTCCAACATCGCTGGCAGATTTCAGGACCTCCAGGTCTATGATTATAACCACACGCCTGGATAAGTTAGAGAGAAGTCCATCAGGTTTGTTTAAAATTAAATCCATACAAAGTTAACACCTGTTAAAACGTGCAATGGCCACTCCACAAGTTTTCCAGGACGAAAGCCTCTATCTTAAGAGGAGGCCCATTAGCCGGACATTTGAAAAGTATCAAATTTCAGGCAGTAAAGTGCGTGCACCACACACACGTCAATGGCAGGTATTCTGCATGTCTCTCCAGAACTGTTAACTTTGCCAATGGGAAAACTGTATAAACATGTTGTACAATGTCTTCAGTGCAAGTTGTCTTGTTACCTTCCATCCTTCAGTGTGTTCACGATGTATTTCTTGATCCGGCAGATGCAGTTGGCAGCAATCTCTTTCTGCTCCACCAGGTCATTCAGCTGAGTCGCCAACATAAAGGCTGCAAAACACACACAAAACAGAGTGAACAAACCAGTTCTGTAAGGTCACAAGCTTATTGCAATAGTTACCTGCATTTATCAATGGCTGTATTATATATTAGCAATAGTGATGGCCTCCTTCCTGTCCGAATCGCAGTGCTGGAGGAGGTGTTGGCACTGAAATGGATGAGATTAAAGATCTCTTCCATTGTGATTGAGAACAGGCTACAGCCCCTTGTGCAGCAGTCTGGTCATGAACAGACACTAAGCCAATGACTGCAGCTAGTTTGTAAACTCAGAGGCTGTCTTGTGTGCACAGGAACGCAATGCAAACTTCAAACACATTTAGTTCTTGGTTAAAACACAAACCCAGACGGGTGATATGATATTTAGATCTAGAACACAACACTGCAGTGAGGAGTGCTTTAGGGGTCTAAAGACTGCTCAAATTCAAACCAAGACCTACTACAGACATATTACAGACATATACAGATAGAGATTTCTCTTTGTATTTGCACGCTTACAGGACAGGGTGTTCACTCCATCGCTCATCAGCAGTCGGAAGCGTTGTAATCCTGCGGCACCTTCGATGCGTCTTGTGTTCTTTGGGGAGGGAGACCGCACAAGGGAGACAATGTGGTTACAATGTGGAGAAGCAGCTTGGAGGAGTGTTGCTACACTTCATGCAAAACAAAGTTTATAACAAAGAAAAAGCTGAAAAATAAACAACTCAAGAAGATCTTGTTAAAACAATAAAACTCTTACAATAACTTGCAGGACGGCGTTTTGAATCTGGTCTCCCTTTGCGATGGTCTGGAAAAACACAGAAATGAATTCACTCTAATTACCAAGCACTTTTAAACAATGACGATTCCGTTTCTTGTACAAAACCTTTTGTCTGCTTGAACCGCAACAACGTACTGCAAAGCCAGGGCGCCGAAGTGGACAGGGCGGGACAAAGCGGGTGGTTTTAAAATGGAATAACGAATGATGTTACTAGTAATGCCCAGTTTACATGAGAAACACGACGGGGCTGGCAGCACTGTTACAGGGCAGAATTAATTGCATTGTGGTTCAATTAAACACACTGCGACTCCAGTATCAACTGTGTGTGTGTGTGTAAGCATTCGACTGGGCAGCAAGTCTTCATCACAACGGCACAGTTTGTTTGCAGTGAGGTAAAGGCCCAGTTCAATCACATATTTATTTTGATTTATTACTTACTGGCCAATATTTACACAGCGGGGATAAGTTTCACTTCAAAAACGCGTTCTCTGAAAAAGGCATTTGGCTTGAGAATTACATCAGCCGTGTATTTTTTTGTTTGCTAAATACTACAGCAGGCCTGAAAATTAATCGGTGAAAAAGACAAATCACCGAGTCACTGAAAACACGAAGTCTGATTGTTATGATGATATAACACATCTATATAACTGTTAGATCCCTCGCTGAGGCATAATTATTAAACTACACAGAAGCAACGCTGCGTCCCTACCTCAGGACCAGACCTGAGCGGCAAACTTGTATTCCCCCCCGCAGCTACTCACCCGAATAGCTCCTGGGGTCAGTTTATCGCTCATTTTTGCTTTTTCTATGTTCAATTTGAATGTGGTTTATTTTAACTGCCTCACTTTCTTTCCCTTCTCGCTCGCTGTGGCGCCAAGATAGCCTCCCGGTCTGCGCGCGGAGCCTGTTTATAATCTCAGTGACGTCACTCGGCCGACAAAAAGGCGGCTCATTTTTGCGCGCGCGCTCTCAGCCCCGCCCCCAAGATAGATTATTATTATTATTATTATTATTATTATTATTATTATTATTATTGTTGTTGTTGTTCTTGTAAATGTTATTTAAAATAAGTACATGTATTCATTAGCGTTAAGGTTTGCCATTGCGAGAGAACATTTATTTGTATAAAACATCACATTTTGATTTTGAGCCAACATGGCGGACGCGGAGCCGTAGTTTCTTGTTGTGTGTTGAGCGGCGTGGATGCAGCGGGCAGCCTCTTCCTCCCTCCCGGGTTTGAACACAGAGCCGCCGCATCGAGTGAGTTAGACAGACCCTGAAAATGGACCTCCCGTGCCCGGAATGGCAAGACCTCGCCGTCAAAAAATGGAAGAGTTTATCCTCGGCTCAAAAACAGGCGTTTACGTCATCCTCAGAACCGAGCGATGTTTTCAGCTTCTGCTTTTCAATACTGAAGTGAGTACGGCCGCGAAACTATTCCGTACACCGGTGCAGGCAGCGAAGTTACTGATACACATCATGTCATGTTTGTGTGGGAACTGGAAAGACCTGACCACTGTCAAGTTGCAGGTTTAAAAATTACACTCTGGTGACCTTAACGCTTTAAAAGGGACTACATAAATAGCAACACCAAAGTGAACAAATGGAAGGGCTGTCTATGCAAGTGTGCCTGGGCGAGTGCTGTCTTGTGCGTGTTTAAAACAATTGAATTATTTGATTCCTGGTCGAAACTTACTTCAATTCTTGATCGTATGCACACTCCAATAACGTACCAGAAACAAACGCTGACGTCTCTAGCTGGACTAGGTGTCACAAGCTTAAACCTTATTGAAGTCTGCATGCCAGCAGCGCCACCTCTATAGAGATAAGTCACTCAGGGTTTAGCAAAATGCACGTCTGCTACTTGCATTGGAGTGTGTGTAACGTGTATCATCTTCCGAGTTACGTTGCATTGGGGAAGCAAGACTAAACCAATTGAATGCAATTTGAAAAAGGGTGCAGCAGGTGTGAGAGTGTGCTTTGTCACCTTGTTGCTGCTGCATCTGGTTCTCCAGTTTTGCACACTCAAGAGCATGACTGCCCTGGAAATGAAAGTAGATTTAATAAAGGATCTTGCTATGTTCTGGTCTGAATGGTGGCGTTCCAGAAGGGTCTGTTTTTAGAACCACAAGGGTAAGTTATGATTAACGATGTAATATAATGGTGCAGTGAAACTCGAAGTGTATATTAATGTCTCTTATAAGTTGATATTTCAAATTGAATTGACTGGTTTGGACATGAGCGCATGAAAATCTTGCAACCACACTGTCTTCAATTGATTTGTGTGCTGTAGTCACTTCAATTAGCAGGCTTGAAAACAGGCAGTTAGAAACTGGGCACACACAAGTATGTCTACTCAGAATTTATGATTAGGTTTTTCATATTTTGAAAAAAATAAGCAGCTGCTGTCTCTTCTAGCACTCTGTCTTTGGTCCTGGGAAGTAGTTTTTTATGATCATTGTGTTTGAACACGCAGTACATGCTGACCCTGTCTGTGTCTCGCTGTGTCTAGCCGTGAAGATGCAGAGTTTCTGATGAGGCTGTCGCAGAGACGCCCGATACACAAGGACCCCACAGCCGCCAGGTCCTACAGACAGCAGGGCAATGCCTGCTTCAGAGAGCGGCGCTACACCCAGGCTGCACTGCTCTACTCACAGGTACAGCTTTTTTATGTTTGTGGCTGGAGATACAACCAGGATGTCACGCTTTAAATTAGATGACCAGCGAGAGTTGGGAAGCGGAACAGATATTTGCTGGTTTCCTGTCCTTCACACCAACCTGAATTCTAGGGTAAAACTATAAGAAACACAAAGTCAAGTAGACAGAAGCTCAGGCTAGTGCCTTCCTCAGTGTTCATAACCTACTGTGTTTCTGTAAAGAGCAGCTTACTGCATGGACCAGTCTCTCTGCAACAGCCCCTTTCAATTTGAAGACGGGAATCCCTTTGGTAATCCACTGCTGGTCCACGTTGTGTTGAGGACCTTTTTAAAAGCATACAAGTGTGTGTGTCTCTGTGTGTGTGCATGTGTGCGTGCGTGTGTGTGTGCATGTGTGTGTGTGTAGTTGTCGCGGTCCCGTCTGCTTGACGAGGTGCTGTTGTCTCCACAGGGGCTGTGCCAGGCTGACCCGGGCAGTGAGGAGAGGGCACTCTGCTACGCCAACCGCTCAGCCACGCTGCTGCATCTGAAGCACTACCAGGTGGGCGCTCGTTGGGTATTGACAGCGGCGCTGGGGCAGGTTTGCCAGGGTCTTTGTACCCCCATAGAAATTCTGTATAGAATATTACAGTAAATTCTTATGGTTAAATTCTGGCGATAGGTCTTTGTAAAGACATTGAAAAAGGCCTCTAGTTGAAATGTTTATCTAATTGAATGTTTTATTTTTTAGTACTTCTGCAGAGGTATCTTGTGAGGGAATGTTTAAAGTGATGATACCTTTTTCATAGGATCAGCTCAAATATGTATTAAAAAATATATGCACTCGCTTTCAAGACTGCAAACGACTTGTGAAAATTGAAGGGACAGAAAATTCCTCTGTTTGTTTGTACTGTAACGTCAAGAAACGTACATGTAAGGTTATAGTTAATAAATGCTGTGGAAATGACCTACTTTTAAAACCTTTGTTACTAAAGCAATTCTTTGTTTCTTCAGGAATGTCTGAAGGACATCACCCGAGCTCTGAGTTGCGGTTACCCCAAAAACCTGCACCCCAAACTGCTGGGGCGCAGGGCGGAGTGCCTCTCACGACTGGAGGGGGGCGGTGGGGAGGCTGGCACCCCCTGTCCCTCAGACACCCCTGGAGGACTGACTCACAAAGGGACCACAGAGATCCAGGGGCTGCGAGAGAAGCAGAGTCTAGTGCTGCTTCCCTCAGCCTCTCCCGCTGTGGCTCTGCAGTTTGACCCCAGCAGAGGTCGACACCTGGTGGCTGTGTCCGGCATTGCAGCGGGGGAGGCCGTGCTGGAGGAGGAAGCTTTTGCCTGCGTTTTAATCCCTGGAACAGGAGCCAAAGTGAGGCTCGAGAAACCAAATCAAGAGGCTGGCACTGAGGACTGGCACTGCCACCGCTGTCTGAGTAAAGTGGTGGCGCCTGTGCCTTGCCAGGGATGCTGCTACGCTCGATACTGTGGGGAGGGGTGCCAGGAGCAGGCCTGGGAGGGGTACCACAAGGCGGAGTGCCCTTTAGGGGGTGAGCTGCTCGCTCTGGGGGTGCTGGCTCAACTGGCTCTTCGGGTGGCACTAGTGGCCGGACTGGAGGAGGTGCTGGGGGCCCGGGAGCAGATGAATGGGAGAGCCACAGGACTGCGGGCTGCTCTAGTGGGGTCGGCGGGTAGGCTCAGCTGCTCTGGGGGAATACCAGAGGAGGCAGGCAAGCTGAAGGGAATGGATCCACTGGGTAATGTGGGTGAAGGATCCCAAGGTGCGGGTGCCTCAAAGGAGAATGGTGATTCCTTGCAAGAGAAAGGACTATTAGAGATTGACAAGACCCTACAAAGCAATGATGCTCCAGTGGAGACAGGGGCCCCAGCCAGGGCTGACCCCCAGCAGGGTGGCCTGGACCCAGGCCGAGGTGTTGCAGCCCCGCTGGTCCTGCCTGGCTGTGACTCTGCAGGGCGCTACCTCGGCTCCTCCTACCGCTCAGTGCATCACCTGCTACCTCACTCCCAGAGGCACAGCCCAGCACTGCGCTTCCTGTGCGGGGTTACCATAGCGACGCTGTGCCAGCGGCTGCAGGAGGAGGGGCCACTGCCGGACACCTGGGGCGGAGCCAAGAGCTTTAGCCAGTCAGAGGAGAAGGGGGCAGCGGATGAGAGCAGTGCCCTATCACGGGAACAGCAGAACATCAGCCAATCGGATGAGGACAGGGGTGAGAATTCAGGAAGCGTGGGCCAGTCGGAGAAAGAGGAACGCAGAGATCCGTCCCCAGAGTTGAGCATGCTGGGAACAGCGGTGCTAAGACACATGCTGCAGCTGAGGTGTAACGCTCAGGCTGTGACAGCAGTAAGAGACTCAGGTGGGTCAAACGCTACCATGTTACTGCGCTCAGATGCGTGCACAACTTTATTTTAATACATTCAGACATCCAGGTCTTTTTGTTTCCAGTGACACCACTAGAAGGCAGTAAAACCCCTGGCAATTCATTAATAATACATGTACAGTAAGAGCAAATCCCAATTTCCAATCACACTGTGAACAGGATCAGGGCTTCCTCGATATATTAACGCTTTGAGAATTCATGAATTTGGTTCATTCACAGTTAGTCCATATTGACAGTAAATTGGATTTTACTGTGTAATCGACCTTCACTAAATCATTGTTTTCAGTATTTTTTGCTGTGAGAGTCAGACAGTGAAGACGGGCTTCGCTGGATGCGGTCTGTGAGGCAGTCACTATGTTTTGGTTACAAAGGTGTTTGACAGGACTGACCTCACCCCCTTCCTCCTCTGTTCTCAGGCCAGAGTCGAAGCACAGTGGAGTCCAGTGCACAGGTTCGAATTGCGACGGCTATATTCCCCACTCTGAGCTTACTGAACCACTCCTGCTCCCCCAACACCAGCGCCACCTTCAGGGCAAACACCGTCACTGTCCGAGCTTCCCAGCCAATCGGAGCCGGCCAGGAGCTGCTGCACTGCTACGGTAACCGCTGCTTCCTTTACCTCACTTCCGCACAGTTGAGTTGCAGCGTCATTGTGAAGACGGATGCTGGTTAATAAAGCAATGCTCTGCAATAGGAGTCTCATTAGACTCGCAGAATGTAAAACCTGGAGTGGCTCAAACTCACAGCATGAATGCATCTCATCTGAGTCTGTATGTTTACTACTAGGAGATATTCATGCAGCTATAAGGGAGGAACTGTTTCATTAGCAGGGTTCTGATAGCTCAAAACTGCCTCCTGTCATTTTAAACAATTTACTTCATTGAGGGTAGCTGACTCCAGGACTGGGTGCAGGGCTAGCGTGAGCTTCTAACCCTGTCTCTCTGTCTCTCTCTCTGCAGGGCTAGTGTGAGCCTCTCTGTCTCTCTCTCTCTCTTTTTCTGCATGGCTAGTGTGAGCCTCTAACCCTGTCTCTCTGTCTCTGCAGGGCCACATCGAAGCCGAATGCCTGTGTGTGAGAGACAGCGCCTCCTAGAGGAGCAGTACTTCTTCCTGTGTCAGTGTGCTGCCTGCTATGAGGAGCAGGGGTCAGGGGGCAAAGGTCAGCCGGCAGAGCTGGACGGGGTCCGCTGCACTCGTTGTGGGTCACCTGTGCAGGTATCACGTTCACTTCTATTATTTGAACAGTTTTTTTTTTTTCAATTCCATTTTGTATTTGAATGTGATTTAATGACCTCTCGCGGGGTGAGATGCAGAACCCTGTTAATCACATGTGATGTTGTGCGCTGTTGGTAATACTGTGCTGTGCCAGCAGGGGTGGGTCAGTGCTGTGACGCGTGTGGTGCTTTGTTGTGTCAGTCCGTACAGGGGAGCCAGGAGCAATACTGCTGCTCCCTGGGGTCCTGTGGGCTCGCCCTGTCCCGACTAGAGCTCTCCCGAAAACTGCTGGGAATCCAGGAAGAGATCCAAAAAGCTGTGGAGCTGATTGAGAGAGACCGGCCGGGTAAGAACTGTGACTTTGTGTGTGTGTGTGTGTGTGTGACACTCATTGTTTTATCTCTGTTCAAATCACGCTGTGTGTGTGTGTTGGCTTGATATCTCTCTTTCTCTCTCTCTCTCTCTGTCTCTCAGACCGAGCAGTGAAGGGGTTGCGGGCGTGCGAGGGGCGAGTGAAAGGCTTCCTGTCCCAGACGCACCCAGTGCAGGGTGAGATCGCTGACTCTCTGGCACGTGCCTACGCTGTCATGGGTGAGGAATGGGTACTTAGTTTTATTTATTTAATTCCAGACGTGATCGTGAAACGCGTTATACACAAACAGAGGTAGCCTTGCTACATTTAGAAACCTTACTGAATATGCATGAATGAATTCTAGAAACATGTAGCATCCCTTCTCTGTGTGCGTGTTCCAGGGCAGTGGGAGCAGGCTGCAGCCCAGTTGAGCCACAGTGTGGAGGTGGTTCGCTCCCAGTATGGGGATGACAGTGTTGAACTGGGGCACCAGCTCTTCAAACTGGCCCAGCTGCACTTCAACGGGTAAGAACAACCCCTTGTAAATCTGGTAAAGGTTTTTTTTCTCTCCAGCTAACCCAAGCACTCAACAGTCATTCTCCCCTTCTGACTCTCCTCTCTCTCTCTCTCTCCCCCATATTCCCACTCATCCTCTTCCCCTCTCTCTCTAGGCGTTCGGTCCCCCAGGCTCTGTCTGTAATCCCTGAAGCTCAGCGGATCCTGACCCTCCACTGCGGCCCTGGGTTCGAGCTGGTACAGGAACTTCAGGAGATGGAGCTGTGTCTCCGGGGGGTACTGCAATCTCAGCGCACCGCCTGACCAAACCAGGGGACTTCCTGCCAGCACCACCAGGAAGAGGCACACGGTGGGAAACTGGGCAGACACTACAGTCTTTAAAGAAGGCCTTGTGTTGACTGAAGAAAATCTGGACTGCACTGTGAACTAACAGCACCACATGCAGATATCGCATTCATCCCTATTTCAAAAGCATTGGAGGAAGATCTGTGTTTCCTTTCTTATTCCTTGTGACTGAGCCAGTAATGTGTTCACCATTGAAAGGGAGAATGATTTTTGTAAGTGGCTTTTTCAGGGTTCCAGAAATGTCACAAGGACTGCCAGAAAGTGGGAAGCGAAGTGCAGCTGGTCACCCTGCGGCACGTGGCTTCAAGTGGATGCAAGGAATCCTTCAGTAAAAAATGCCACGTCGAAAAAACGTGGTATTACTGACATCCGCTAGAGAGAGATTGTTGCAGGGGGTTAGGTTACAATGCAATGGTAGGAAGCAAGGAACCAGCCAACCACACACACACACACTGACACGCATGCACACACTGAGACACGCACACACACAGACACATTGTAACAAAGGACCCTGCGTCTTTATTAGGAACTCTGTTACAAAAATGCCAGTTAACAAGAACACAGCAGCCAATCCTTGTTTCATTTTAGTTTAGAAGAACTTCCAGCAGGTTTAATACTGTTTAATAATAATTTGAGGAAAAAATAAAAACAGGATAGCCCAAATAATCAATAGTCTGCGTTTTAGTTGTGTTGGCTTGGGAGTCATTTCATGAGAAGAAGGGGAGGGGTATTTTAGAGAGAAAAATACGTACCCGATGTAGGAAAAAAAAAAAACCCTTTAGCAATACTTGTGCATAATATATATATATATATATAATGTGGGAGAAGAAGGGCAGACTAGAAACTTCATACAGTATGTTTACTAAAAGCAATAATGTCAGCGTGTTGCAGCTGTCCCTTTCTGTGTTGCGCCTCAGTAAATGTGTTTCTGTGAAACTGTCTAGCTGCTGCTGTGCACGCGGTGTGTTTGTGTGTCGGGGTCTCAGTTGCGCTTGAGTTTGCGGGGGTCCATGACCCTGCCGATGAAGAGGATGGCTCCTGAAGTGTCGTCCCGCACAAGGAAGATGAAGGGCCGGTTCACGTGGAAGGACAGATCCAAGGACTGACCCCTCCCAGAGGGGCTGCTTCTCGCGGCCTGACCCCCCTCCTCCATCACCTCCAGGGACACTTTGTGATGCACGGTGTTCACCTTGCCAGGCAGGGTAGAGATCTTCACCAGCTCCGGCTGCGACGCCAACTGGGCCAGCCCTGTCAAGAGAATGACAAAAAGTGAGACAGAGAATGATAGAAAGAGAGGCAGAAAGGAGGTGCAAGAAGGGAGAGGGATGGGATAGGTGTGAAAGGCAGACTGAAGCTGAAACGCGTTCTCAGTGCCGCGTTGCAGAGGGACTCACCCATGTCAAGGAGCTGGGGGAGCAGGTTGTTCTCAGAGCTCAGGCTGAGCGCTGGCAGGGACAGGTCCATGTCCACGGGCTGCAGCACGCTGACCACGTCGTGGATGAACTCGGCGGTCAAGCTCTCCTCAATCAGGGTCAGGTTCTGACTGACCTCATTGGGAAGGAAGAGCAGCATGCTGACATCACCCTGCATCGGCACCTGAGTGATCTGGAGGGGAGGGAGGCAGAGGAAACTCAACGGAGCAGCACACGACATGCACAAAGAGCAGCGCTGCAATCTTCATCGCCGTGCTGCTGTCAAACACGGGCTGGCGGGTTCCTCTGCCTGTGTGTGTGTGACCCCAGCAGCACCGGGTACCATGTATTCACACCTTATTAAAACACATTCCCATCTCAGCGGGACTGCAGCTCACCTTGCAGTTGAGGTCACTCTCGATGCCCAGCTTGACCGGGTACTTGGTCTTGCTCATCATGGGCACTTGGATTGAGGTCCAGCTGTCCACCTGGAAGGGCTCGGGTCTCCCTTTCTGGAGCCGACTGACCCACTGACCTGCAACCAGACAACAAAGAGTTAACGCTGCACCCACAGCCGGCCAGCTGTCCCAGAGCAACCTGTGAGCCACGCAGAGGTATGCTTTCACCAGCTGGCAAGCAAGGCTGCTTTTCACTTGTGTTGATTTCTTTTATTTTTTGGGAGGCGGTGTATTTTCAATACTTGGTAAAAGCAATGCTTTGTTAATGAAGTTCTGTAACAAAAATGATTTTTTTAAAAATCGTTTTGTGCAGAACTGGCTCAATTATGGAACTTACCAAGGGGGAAAAAAAAACAGAACCTTGCTTTTCAAAGTTTAAAGAAAAGCAACTACAAAGAAAAAATCGTAAAGGAGAAAACGTGCTGCTGAAAGTGTCCCTGCTGATTGGTCAGCTGGCCAGGCTGTGTTTGAGCAGCGGCTCCCCCTGCCTACCTCTGAAGTGCGCGGCGCCCAGCGGCAGGACGCCCATGTTGCGTGGGAGGCTCGCGGACAGGAAGTGGGCGATCTTCCCTCCCGTCTGCTGGCGCACCCAGTCGTTCACCTCCTTCAGGTCGGCACGGGGGCTGCCGATCAGTGCCTTGGGCCGCACGCCGTATTCCTTCTCCACCGCGTTCAGGTAATCCTCCTTCAGACGCAGCTCTGCGGGTCAAACAGCCACAGGTCAGTGCAAGTCAGTGCTGTAAACAGATTCGCAGGGGTGAATGGAGGGCTCAGGGGATAGTGTGTGTGTGTGTGTGTGTGAGTGGAGGGCTTGGGGGAGGGTGTGTGTGAGTGGAGGGCTCAGGGAGGGGGTGTGTGGGCTAGTTCCTCACTCCTGTCGATGTAGACTCGTGAAGCCATGCTTAATCCCTTGCTGGGCGTGTTAACACTGGCCAGCAGGTCTTTCAGGGTGCTGTGCAGATGGGGGTCCATCAGGTGGTGGTATTGGAGCACCCTGTAGAGCTGCTGTTCCGTCCTGGGGGAGCCACCTGGGGGGAGAACACACCAAAAGAACTGGATTAAAAGATGACAGTGCAAGGACTCCTCCCCTTTGGTACTCGCTTCCAGATTGGATCCGGAATGCTGAGTCTGTCCCTGTTTTTAAGTCTAAGCTCGAAACTCATCTCTTTGATTTGGCGTTTCGCTAGAGAGCAGTTTGGAGCTCTTTAGGCTCGCTGTTTATTGCTTGCACATGAAGGAGGCTGTGTAAATGCAGCTGGTATGGGATGGTGTAGCATGGAGATCCTGATCCCTTACCCAGAGACAGCTGTGTGAGCGCGCCAGCGATGCTCAGGGGAGATAGGAACACGTTGGCCTTAGGGTCGTGGTACGCCAGCTGACGGTACAGATTGAAGCCGAAGTTGGAGGCAGCAGCCGCCATCTGAGTGGCGGGGGTGGTGAATATCTCCACTTCCTCTTCCTCCGCGGGGATGGGCTCCTCCGGATCGGCCTGATGATTGGTCGAGAGAGGGAGATAACCACATGACATCACAGTGTGAGGTAGGAGAAAGAGAGAACCACAGAGTGTGTGAAAGGGAAAGAGAGGAGGGGGCTTACCTGCTGGGTGGAGGCGAGGGAGAGAAGAGCTCCCATAAACAGTGCGAGGGCTGTCGTCTTCATCCTGCCTGCTGCAGAGAGATAGGGAGAAAGACTGAACCAAGTGAGGGCGGCTGCATTGACTCCCATTGCATTACAGTCTTCAAAAACAAGTAAGAAACCAAATTCTATTGGCCAACGAAAGGTCACAGCTGTGTTCTGTCACACATTTCTCCGTTATCAAATCAGGACAATGTCCATATTTAAGCTGTTATCTTATCAAGTTTAGTTTATTTAACTCCCCAGAACTTATTTTGTAGAAAAAATAAAAAAAGATTAGGAAGCAACCAAAAAAAAAAAACAGTGTTTGCGCGTCATTTTTAGAATTCCTCAGTGCTCCAGGTCTTTAGATGTGAGTGTCGCTGAAAGGTGCCTGCAGTCTGATAACAGGTAAAGGAGTTCCACTCCTGAAACAATGTTAGAACTTCATGGGCCGTGCAATTAAACGATAAGCAGTGCATGCCATCAAGGGACTGTCCTCACTCTACTTCATTTTGATTAAATCCAGGATGATATAATATACTCAGGTAAGGCAGCCCTTCCAATCACAAGAGGCCACACATGTTTACTGTTGCAGGCTACGTCAGTGTACAGTGCCTTAGGCTACTAGTTTCATTTGAATGGGATGTCCTGCCAGTTCAGTCTGTGCAAGCAAAGCTCAATGAGATAAGGCACATAAACAATAAGGAGACATCTTCAAAAGATATGCATGCCACTGACAAGTATAATAGGTGCAGAGTGCTCTCCTCCCCCAAGCCATCTCAGTACACAGCTCTGCGGTCCCAACACTGACTGCCTTCATCTCTGCTCAGGGACTGGGTTTGAACCCAGACAAGTAGGAATAGCAAGTGTATTGAGTTCTATTCCGCAATTTAAAAAAAAAAAGAAAAATTTACACATATCGACACCTACTGAAACTGACGTGTAGAAGAGACAGAGGCATCTGGGGTTTTTTTTTTTTAATCCCCGTATGTAATGCCTTCAACAAATACAAAGTG